>NC_080170.1:93799364-94138992 GCF_950295315.1 Erinaceus europaeus | reverse complement strand
TATTTTAAGTCTGTAAAATATAAAGCATCACTAGAGTTTTATTGGTGAGCTTTCAAATTGAAAATGAAAAAAATATTTGTAAATAACTAAAATAAGTACTTCTTTTTCATATCAAAAAATTATAAAAGTTTATGTATAGTTTTAATTCTCTTAATTATATAACTGACATATTTTGAGGTATCTAATGTTAATAACTTTTCATCCTTTGATATTCCAGGTTTTTTCTTTTTTTCCAGTTTTCTTTCATACCTACATGCAGATGTGAATCTGCATTTACTTAGAAACTAAATACTTCTATAATACTCAGTCATCCTACTTACAAAACGAGAAGAGTTGTCATTTCTCAAGGTTTTGGCATTTCCAAATGCTTCCAAGATAGGGTTCACTTGCATGATTTGATCTTGTAAGGTTTCCTGAGATATAAATAAAAATTATAACTAATGAAACTTTTAGCAAGATTCTTTAAAGTAGCAATCCCTCCACAATCACAATCAAAATCAAATTGCAATATTATGTTTATAATCAGTAGCCAAAAGCTACTTCCAATTTTTATTTATTTATTTTAATTTGTTTGCTTATTACAGAGCTGGGGCCTCACAAGTACCCAATTTCACTGTCTGGGCTGCTTTATCTTTCAATTATACAGACAGAAGAGGGTGGGGGAGAGGTGGAGGGAGGGAAAGGGGAGGGGGTGGGAGAGGTAGAGGTAGAGAGAGAGAGAGACATCAGAGCACTAAAGTTTCTTTGATTCCAGAACAATTCCCATGTAGTACCTGAAATTGAGCCAAGGCTACTCATATGGCAAGGTACACATCCTTCTCAGTAAGTTCTCTCTCTATCTCTAACTCCAAATCTTATTTTTAAATCTTATTTTGTAGGGAGTCAGGCGGTAGTAAAGCGGGTTAAGCGCAGGTGGCGCAAAACACAAGGACCAGCGTAAGGATCCCAGTTCGAGACCCAGCTCTCCACCTGCGAGGTAGTTGCTTCACAAGCAGTGAAGCAGATCTGCAGATGTCTATCTTTCTCTCCCTCTCTGTCTTCCCCTCCTCTCTCCATTTCTCTCTGTCCTATCCAACAATGACATCAATAACTGCAACAATAAAAAACAAGGGCAACACAAAAGAGAATAAATAAATATTTTTTAAAAACGTTATTTTGTAAAGGGAAGTGAAAAAATAGATGAATGACTGGCTTATACAGAATTTCCCTAAAACACTTTGTGGGCATTCTCTCAATGCCGATTGTTCTGAATAGGGAAAGAAAAGAGAGTCAGCAAAACCAGTAATAAAGGCATGAATACCATATCCTGTTTCCAAACCTCATTCCATACACTCCTCCCTATTAATTTCTCCTTATCCTTTTAATTGTCAAGCCTGGTAACATATTTTGACATTGTTAATATATATATATAAAATATATATATGTGTGTGTGTGTGTGTGTGTGTGTTGCTTGCTTTCCTTAGTAGTCAAGTATTAATTTACAATGGTATTCATCTTAAATTTGAATGACTGCTTAGGTTAATAGTCCAAAGGAGTGTGGTCCGGGAGGTGGCACAGTGATAAAGCTTTGGACTCTCAAGCATGAGGTCCTGAGTTCGATCCCCAGCAGCACATGTGCCAGAGTGATGTGGTTCTTTCTCTCTCCTCCTATCTCTCTGGTTCTTTCTCTCTCCTCCTATCTTTCTTATAAATAAATAAAATCTTTAAAAAATAATAAAAACTTTAAAAATAGTCCAAAGGAGGTTATCCATATAGAGTGAGTCTAAATGACTACTCAGCATTCACATACATGGTAGCATGGTTTCATTGTTTTTCATTCAATATAAATGGTGCATTTTATGATAGTGATTGTACATGTGGTTTTCAAAACCTATGTTTACATATACAATACCTGCTAAGTAAAAAGTGGCCTGAGAACAGTGAAACTACATGTGCGGGATTTCAACTCCACATAGACAAAAAAAATATATTATGGTTCTACTGTTCTTTAAATAGCCATAGGCCTATAAGAAGCAAAAATAATCATAAAAGTGTTATGTATGTGTGTTATTTTATGTGTTGTTACTAAATTTCACCATCTAGACTTAACAAGTGCTCAAACAACATGAATCACATGCAAACATTAAATAATATCTAGTGGATAATAGAAATTTTCCACAGTTCAAAAACTGGACTAGATGGCTAATTTTTATACTTGTTACTTTGCAAAAGCAACAAGATACATCTAGAATCAAATTGGAAAATAACCATTCCAGTCATAAAAAGATGTGAGGCGCTGATAGCCCATTAAGACATTAATTTTGAGTTCCACTCAGCACTGCTTAACTTTATCTTGCATATCAACTCTCACGGTATAGTTATCCTCAAATTATTATGCAACTCATCAGTCTATTAATGGAGCTAAACAAAGAATGCTAAATGAAAATTGTCAAGGATAAAATTAATTAAATAGAGAAGGTAAAGTTTTTCAAACCAGGAATGTGATTAAAGTTGAGAGTACATCTGTAACTCATTTAAGATTTGATTCAGAAGTTAGTGGTAAAGAAAGGAAATCTCTGTTGGTACATATTTAGTCTGATATTGAATAGTAGCTAACGGGTTTCAGAAATATTAAAAGTAATCATTCAAGGCACTATATATCAAGTTCCTAAATTCTTAGAAACTCCAGCCAGTAAAGATCAGTCTAGTAAATATCCTATGAAACAAATTATGTAATTTTATATTTGGGAGTTATTGGTGTGTAATACCTGTTAATAATTTCAGAGGTGAATAAGTGATAGGAAAAATACTTTCCTATAGTTTTCTAGTTGTTTTTATGGCTATTGAACTTTTATTCTTCCCATTAGCAGTCAAGAACCCCCAGGATCAATGGATTGGACCACCTACCAAG
The DNA here is from genome assembly GCF_950295315.1 of Erinaceus europaeus. Classification (NCBI taxonomy): domain Eukaryota; kingdom Metazoa; phylum Chordata; class Mammalia; order Eulipotyphla; family Erinaceidae; genus Erinaceus; species Erinaceus europaeus. Next base: position 94,136,102 of record NC_080170.1, on the reverse strand, counting down.
AGATATAAACACTTACTGGATTTTCCTGATGTTCACCTGTGGCTGCTATGGTAGCAAAATACTGGATAATACATTTGGTGTTCACAGTTTTTCCAGCCCCAGATTCTCCTCTATGATTGGAAACACAGTAATATAGTTAATTGATTCAAATTATAAATGCAATAAAGTTCAACTTAACCATATAGGCCAAAGCAAGAAGGAGAACTTACATGGAAAAGTAGAACTTGAAAGGGAATATAAAAGTTGAAGAAACAGCTTAATGGTTATGCAAAAGACTTGCATTCTTAAAGTTCTGAGGTCCCAGGTACAGTCCACAGCACCACCAGACCTGAGCAGTGCACTGGTATTTATATAGCTATCTATTTCTAGCTCTTTCATAAACAAACAAATTAGTTTTTTAAATGAAGCACCATAAAAAAAGGAATATAAATTGCCTGTTATGATGTGACATTTAACTGGTTGGGAGATGGGGGCAGGGCATTTCAAGCTAGAAAAGTGGTATAGCAGAAATCTGGAGTAGAAAAAGCTCAAAGATTTTTATAAAAACTAGAAGCCTGTTCCTTGTATCCTAGTTAATATGAAGCTGGAGAGCACCCCCAGTAATCAGAGACAGGTCTCATTACTAACCCTTCAAGAGATTATCACATATTTTAAGTCTACCACATGGCCAAATGCAAACCTTCTTCCTCAGAAGAGTCTGCCAATCATTTTGTCAGACCATTGAACTCTCTGTTTTACTTTCAACTATCAGATAATTTAGTTAAAAAAAAAAAGGGGGGGAATAATAGTGAGTATATAGTCTCATTACACAAGCATCAAGGTAGAAATTTGTGTGAAACTGCAGGAAATAATCTATCTTCTTTCCACAGGCCTGAACTCTAGAAGTGGCTCTTCTAGTTTTAAGATTCTATTAAGCTGCTATTTTTCTGGGAATGGTTGAAGTAAAAAAGACAACCCAACACGCTAAGTGATATCACCCTTGGATAGGAAGACAAAGGACATTAGAATTACACTGTCTCTTGAGTCTTAGTTTATTACTTCAGGCACCACACTAACAATTAACCAATGGTCTGCTTCATAATTAACATAAATATGATATCACTAAATTATGTTCCTTCCTCTTAACCTCTTTTTTAAGTTCATCTAAGCCTTCCCATCTTATATTTCTCGGTAATGAGTATACTTTGGCTTGTCCCAATCTGGCTACCTTCAAAAGCATGCTATTTACTCTTTGGTCAAACCCATTAAACTTTCAGTCTCTCTGTCCAATTAGATAATTCAGAGGCTTATGCAAATGGTCCTTTGGGAGGAAGCTCTCTCCATCAAGAAAATAATTAAGATTATCTTGTGAACTGTAAGTTTAAAAAAATTTCCTAAAGCAGTGGAGGCAGCCTGGCAGGCACCATATTTGTAGGATATCACTAACTAAAGTGTTAGAATTTCCTGTGTACCTTATTCTTATATTGAATGTTTTCTGTATTTTTAAGATAAATAGTTGAAAGACAAAGAATTTAAGTTTTATTCTCAGTGAAATGTAGGTGGCTTTTCCCCACTGAAATGCTCCCTACTGGCAAAAAGAAGGGGTGGGGGCAAGCAGTGGCATCCAGGGTTAAGTACACATTGTATGAAGCATAAGGATCCAGAGCAAGGATGCCGGTTTGAACCCTTGGCTCCCCACCTGCAGGGGGTTGCTTCACAAGCAGTGAAGTAGATCTGCAGGTGTCTATCTCTCTCTCTCTCCTCCTCTGTCTTTCCCTCCTCCTTTCAATTTCTCTCTGTCCTATAAAAAAAAAAAAAATCGAGAATGGCCACAGGAGCAGTGGATTAGTAGTGCAGGCACTAAGCCCAACAATAACTCTGGAGGCAAAAAAAAAAAAAGGAGAAAGAGACAGAAAGAGGATGAAAAGAAGAAGAAGGAGAAGGAGAAGGAGTTGAAGAATGGGAAGAGGAGGAAGAAGAAGGAGACAGCAAATACTTACGTAAGGAGTATAGACTGATTTTCTTGATCTACAAAGGAAAAAAACATGTCAGGACAGTCTTCTGCCAGAGATTCTATATACTGATAACACAATTTACTCAAAATTTCCATAGGTGCAATTTGACGACAAACACAGAGGAAAAATCTTCTCTATCTGCAGTTACAGAACAAAGTAAAATACATTTTTCCCCCTTATGTATGCCAGTCATAAAAACATACACATTCTGGACCTGTTTCCTTGCTCCAAATACAAATGGTAACAGTTTAATGGTTAATGCTTTTTTTTTTTTTTTTTTTTTGCCATTCCAAGCCTTTTAAGAATTACAATGTAATAATAGCTACAGAAAAAAAATTTTGTGCTAGATACTCTAACAAGAGCTGTAAGTAATAAAAGCTGCCATCAACAAGGGACTTACAATGGGCCAGCCACTGGGTCGAGTACTTTCGATACATTAGCTCACTTAACATGATGTGTGAGTTAATTGTCCCATAACCCTAGGAAGCAGGCATTATTTTGCCCATATTTTTATCCAGCATGGAGGTCTCAAGTGATTAGACAACTGGAAAGGCCATGTACTGCTCATAAAGCCTACATGTCTCTTAGTGACACAGAAAAAAAGTAGAGCAGATATTTTTACTTTTCATTTTGTAGGGCAGCCACTTACTGTGAAGCATATCCTGAAAGGCGTTACCAGCCACAGCAAAGATGTGAGGGGGTGCCCCTGATCGCCTCATCCCTTTGTAGGCCACTGCCACTTCTTTCTGATACAATGGAAGCCATTTATAAGGGTTTATGCTCACACAGAAGAGACCTGAATATGTCCGAGGAAAGATCAGAAAATATTTCAGAAAGCAGTTTAGAAGCAGTTCCAGATTTGCCAGCTCTTCAGCTGTCAGGTAAGATTTGCTTGAATATTTACTTATAGAAGGATTTTTTTTTTTTTGGCGAGGGGGGGGGGTTGTCTTACAAAGAAACTTCTAGGAAGAAGAAATAGACCAGGTCAGAGTAACAACAGGACTTCAAATTACCTCTCCCTGAGGAGCTCTGCTAACTATTAACATGCCTGATACATTCACCTTTTGAAGACAGAATGGATGCTAACAGCAGGCCTACAGGTTTCAGTAACCAGACATCAGACATTTCAATGCAGCAAGAAATCTGTCTCAGCAAAATTAGGATCCTGACTTTGAAAACCACTGAGGAGTAATTTCTGTGAGCCACTCAGTCACTGTGGTTACTTGCTGACTTGTGGTCCTCCTAGAATATATACCTATGTTCTGTGACTGTGATTTTATTTGCAGATAGGATCTTTGCAGGTATAATTAAGTTAAAGATCTCAAAATGTTATCTAGGCAGATTTCAAATCCAATTACTCGTATTCTTATGAGGCTGAGGGAGAACACAGAGAGAAGGCAATGTGAAAATGGGAGCAGAGATTGGAGAGATAATGCCAATATCCATGAGAAATTGGAAGAGAAGATTCTACTCCAGTGACTCTAAGGGGAATGTGACCCTGCTATTTTAATTTGATTTTGGATTCTAGCCTCTAGTACTATGAGAGATTAGACTTTTATTTTCAGTCACCCAGTTTGTAGTTATGTTGTTACAGCACCTAAAAGAAACTTATACAGCCTCACAGTATATCAGGGATCCAAGGAGCAAATTAACTGCTTGTCCCGGCTCCAAACTCAACACATCCCAAATGACACCATTTTAGCCTTATATACATGTTTCTCCTTTTACCAACAGGTTTTGATTAAATAAAAATCTGGACAACAATCAACACCATGTAATGATGATAAAAACTCATTACATTTATAGACTGACTGGTGACTGGCACCAAAAAACAAATTTTACCTACACGCTTTAACCCTCCAAACAACCATGGAGTCAGGAACTATTATCCCACTTGACAGACAAGGTAGTTTCAAGAAGTTAAATAATTGGGGGGGGGGCGGAGATATTTGAAACTAATAGAGCTGGAATGTTCATAATGGTCTTCCAAGTGCCAAGTCTCATGCTGCTGTCTTTTGTTATTATTTTTTAACTAGAAAATTTTCTTTATTTTCACCTTGGGGTATATTGGAACATTGAGGAATAAATGTCTTTTGATTTATTTATTATTACTTGGACTTTTCTTAATAATACTTACCAAAAAAACTGACAAACCTAAAAGGATATTTTTAACACTTACTAAAATACTAAACTCCATGTACATGCATTTCTTTATCTTTAAAGTAGGGGATAACAACAGAGTCTACTTCATATGGAAGTTAAAAAAATGAACTAATTAATTTCATGATTCATAAATTTTTCTTTATGCTAACTATTAAGTAAGAATTTGTTGTTTTCTAAAGCATACTTTGTTGAAAAGTCATTATATTATAACATGTTTCAGATGAGCATCATTGAAAATCAGTGTGAGGCACCCCTCCCCCAGCCTCCCATTCTTTCTCAGACACACTAATTGATCTTATAGTCCAAATGTTTATTCTTCAAATCTCATAATTTTACTTTAGCATAACAACCTATAAGCTGGGATAGGAATACTGATAAAGTTAAATTGAGGAAATGTTAAGAAGTCCCTTCAAAGTGGGAATTCTCCAAGGATAATCCCCATATAAAAATGCTTAAATTCAATTTAAGATATTACGCATGACCAGCTTCAAGTCTGGCCCCAACCACTCAAGAGGAAGTTTTGGAGCTATAGTATATCTTTTCCTCTCTCCCTCTATCTTTTTTAATCTGAAAAAGTCAGTTTTGTGGAATATTCTTATTGTGACAACAACAACAACAAAAGATATCACCAAAAGAAGGTTTACATCACTGAATGTCAGCAATAAAGCACATGTACACACATAGATCATCCAGTGGTCATAGCGTCTCTTCAGGGTATGCAGCACAGATGCTTCATTGAGGTCAATCAGCATTGCTATGTCTTCAATCATTTCAAACACTGGGGGATTCATCTGCTGTATTTCATCCTTCATGACACTAAGCCTCTGAAGAAAAAAAGTACATATGCATACAAACATATAAACATACATACACATGTACCTATACTATATTGCCCTGTGGTTACTGATTCTATGTATTGGAAAAAAATGTTCAAAACCAAGAAAAAAAATATGCTTCTTTAGAGGATAGAGTCAGAACAAATTAAAGCAACCTTAATGGTAAAAAAAAAAGTTTTCCTCTTGCCATGCTTTCTCCTTGTCCAAAGATGAAAGTTTTGGATTCAAAACTCTTTTTAAAAAATTTATCTACAGTATGTACGTACTTTTCCAATATTTTGGAGTTACTCTCTTCCCTGATCCAGCTTTCTAGTCCTTTGTCCAACTCTGACACCAGCTCCCCAGACAATACTCCTAGTCCACCAGCATGTTAACTGTCAGTCTTGGGTAAAAATTAGTAAAGTCATGGGCCCCTTGAATATGCCTAAAATAGACTTCCTAGCTTTTTCCAAAATGGAGACCCCAAATCATCTGCTATATTCTTCCCTTTAGGTTCCTGATTATCAAATAATTTGTTCTGCTTCATATCTTAATGCTTTTCAGACACTAAGTTACAGGGGCTACTATGACACAAACATGACTTCCCTGGGCAGATGACCTCACCAATTTGTCCTGGAACCACACCTCCCCAGGCCCCTGCCCCACTAAAGAAAGAGAGAGAGAGGGCTGACATCCCAGGCCTGGCATCTCTACATAGAGTACAAAGGAAAACACGTTGAGGTGGCACTGGTTGCATTAACTTAGTTGAGATCAGCAGATGCAGTATCAAAAGGTATGGATAAAAAGAAGCATGAAGAAAAATGAGCAAAGCCCCAGAGGTTCCATACAAGATCTTACTATGATTTATGACATTAATGTTATTTACAAATAACCATATCTTATATACTGACAAGACCAGTTCCTTCTGCTCTCCCTGGTCTAAGATTGTACATGATTTAATATTTCAAGAAAATATATTACTATAAATGCATTAACAACTTAAGCCCAGTGTTGAAACTCACTTAGTTAACTAATGTGAACCTTTAAGTGCTTAGGTTAAAGGAATATATACCCAGAACTGAAGTCTATGCATTTAACAGCTTGAGACATTCAATCTATTCCCCCCTCTTATATGATTGATATAAGATTATGAGTTAATAGGAGAATATATGAGCATCATTTCCACCACCAAAAGTCTGTGTCCCTACCCACATCATCTATAGTGGAGCTGAAAAATCTACCCTCCCCTCCCCCCAGAGTTTTTTTGTTTGTTTTTTTTTACTTTGGTGCAATACCCCAAACTTGGTCAAATTCTGCTATGCATTTCCCTCTGTTCTTCTTTCTCAATTTCTGTTTATGAGTGGGATCATCCCATACTCCTCTTTTTCTTTCTGTCTTATCTCATGTAACATAATTCCTTCTAGCTCCATCCAAGTTGGGTTGAAGCGGGTATATTCATTATTCTTAATAGCTGCATAGTATTCCACTTAGTCATGATGAACAATATTTTTAATATACTGCTATACCCAGTTGGTTAGGATTTTGTTCAGTATTTTAGCATCTATGTTCATCAGAGATATTGGTCTGTAGTTTTTCCTTTTTTGCTGTGTTTTTGGTATCTGCTTTTGGTATCAGGGTAATGTTGGCTTAAAGTGCCTATTACAATACCATAGACATAATAGGTACTAAACAAATATTCATATATAGATTAAATGAATGATTAACTCAAATAGCTGCTTATAGTTCTCAAAAGTTTACGAACATTATTCTCTATGTTTTTTTCTCCTTTCTTAATGGTCTTCATCCAATTCCTACCCCAGACTCTTGACATTATCCCAACAATAGTCTATTTTTCTTTCAGTCCCTTCAAAGTCTATATTTCAAGGATTCTTTTTTCTTCTGTAGAACATTATCTGGTCTAATACCTTTAAAAGCCTCCCCTTGGCCATGATTCTATTTTTCCTCTGCTTTTATTACCAACTTCCTTCAGTTAAGTAATACTTTAAGCCAGTGGGCATAAAGTAATACTTTATGCCCACTGGCTTTATTTGCCTCTGTTAATATTGCAAAGATTAAAGGTGATTGAAAGTACAGTCACTTCTAACATCAGAGGGAAGGAGCTTGGAGCCAGGGAGATGCAGAGCAGTGCTGAAGGAGAGGCATTTGCATTGGTGGGGGGGGGGGGGGAGGGAGAACAAGTAAAACAAACAAAAAAATCCACCTTGAGACTCCTCTTTCTACATCATTACTCACTGTTGCATAATTTTCTTCCTATGATTTCCTTTGGAAATCATAATTGTTTTCACATTACATTCATGAATCATCTTAACCATTTTCCAAAGACATCAGTTTCAGAGAATGTGCTAAGAATAAGTCTCTCATCTAGAGGCCTAATAAAATTGAATTGCCTATCTCAAGAAATTAGAAGGAAAACAGAGTGGGAGAGAATGTTTGCAGTAATAGTCTGATAATGGTTTGCATCCAAAATGTTTAAAGAACTTTTATAACTAATTAACAAAATAACAGTAAGTTGAAAAATGATTAAAGAATTTGTAAAGACATTTCTATAAAAGATACACAAATGGCCAATGAGCACATGCATATGATAATCACCATAATTTATTATTACAGAAATGCAAACAGAAATCACATTTGTATAACACTTCATACACACAAAATGGCTAAAATAAAAAAACAAAATAATACTTGTTAGTAATAACATGGAAAATTTTAATCCATATATATTTCTGGGGGAATATAAAATATTTCCTACTTTGGAAAAGGGTTAGATTCTCAAAATGCTTAATATGAAGTTAGCGTATTTTTCCAGAAATTCCATTCCTCAGTAAATAGCCAAGAGAAATCAAAATATATTCACATAACAATTTGCACTCCCAACATTATAATAATAACCAAAACATGCAAACCACTCAACTATTCATCAATTGATACATAAAATGTGTATAGCTACACTATAAAATGTTATTTAGAAAGGAAGTGAGTGAAGTATTTCTACATGTTACAATTTCCATGTATATAATGAATAAAGTTTACTCCATTAAATGAATGAATTTGAAAATCAATATGTTAAGTGAAAGAATCCACACCAAATGACCATCTATGAAATAACCTCATTTATTCAAAATGGCTAGAATAGGCAAATTTATAATGGAAGAATGATCAATAGTTATCTGGGGCTCGTGGAAGAGGACAGAGAAGTATCTGCTAGTTGATATAAGATTTTGCTTGGATGGGGGTGGGGAAGTGGCACACCAGGTCAAGCACACATAGTACAAGTGCAAAGACCAGGACAACGATCCTTGCTGGATCCCCTGGTTCTAGCCCCCAGTTCAAGCCCCTGGCTCTCCATCTGCAGGGGGTTAGCTTCACAAGTGGTGAAGCAGGTCTGCAGGTGTATATCTTTATCTCCCCCTCTATCAATTTCTCTCTGTCCTATCCAATAAAAAAAAAAAAAAGACTGCCAGAAGCAAAGGATTCATAGTGCTGGCACCAAACCCCAATGATAATCCTGGAGGAAGAAAAAAAAAAAGCAAAGATTTTGATTGGATAATGAAATTCCTGAGCTGTGATGTCTTTTCCTAACTCTAACTCATTTTTCTGTCCTCATCTCTTTCTACTTGAAAAATTTGGTGCAGAGTGGTGAGGTTCAGCTGATGATAAAAAAAAAAAAATTGGCAAGAAAAACAAGAGTCATTCAGATCTTTTCTCATAGGGCTAGGTAGCAATATACCCGTTAGAACTCGTGTGCAAGGACCTGGGTTTAAGCTCCCAGTGTCCATGTACGGGGGAAAGTTTCAAAAGCACGAAGGAGTGCTACAAGTATTGTTCTTTCTCTTTTCTTCTATCCTGCCCTTTTCCTCTCTGTCTCTATGCAATAAATATTAAAATAAAAAAACATCTGCTATTACTTAGTAAGAGATTGCCCCGTAGTTAAATGTCCCTACTTGAATTGTATTAGTACAGTAAATCCTAACCATGGGATTTTCAAAGTAAATAAAGTTCCCAAATAAGTTGGTGTTGTTTTCGCCGGGCTGGCTTCACGGGCGGGTAACAGACGACCAGGGACTCATGGCTGGGTTGTACGCAGTATCTCTTTATTCATGCAGGACGCAGTGCAATCTATACCAAGCTAAGCTAAACTAAAAACTACAAACAATCTTGTCCTTATAAATATACTAGCCCAGTAGGGTGGGAACAGGATGCGACGCAGAGAGGGTGGAGAGAAAAGTGACTGGTGAAAATCAGGGTATGACAAGGAGAGGGGGTGGAGCAGGCAAGAATTCTACCACTGAACCACCAATGCCCTGGAGGGAGGGTGGTGCTTGTTAACAGAGGTTATGTAAATAGAATACAGTGTTATGTAAATAGACTGCAGGGGGGATTAAACCAAATGAAACAGAAGGGGTTTTTAAAAGCAGAATTAGAAGCATACCAATAAGTTGGCTATAATAATAATTATCTACTGACTTCTTAAGCTCTAAGACAGCAAGGAATCGGGGTGGGGGCCAGGCAGTGACGCACCGGTTAAGCGCACACACTAAGACAGCAAGGAACCTTCCTCATTTTCTATAAAGCCATATTTCTCCCAATTCTGAAGCCTCTGGGGCTTCTCTTGATCCATATCACTTGATATCACACCTGTTGATCCAAATCAATGCAGCCAATGCCACCTCAACATGTTTCACTTCAGACTATGTCCAGAGATGCCAGGCCTGGGATATCAACCCTCTAGCTCCAATATTCAGGTGAGACCTTTCCTAGCTCAAGGGCTTCTTAGTTCCTTTTTGGGTAGCATACTTCCTAACAAAGTTATGGAACCTAAATATAGACCAGGGCCCATGAGATAGGGCATATGTGCACATGTATCCATAAGTTGGAGAAATACAATATATATTTTATATATATATATACCTTAAAGTAAAAGTGTGCAATAGTCTACAGTAGTAGTAAGTGTAGCAAATAGAAAAACCTAAAAAAATAATAATCATAAAGTACTTAAATATTTTCTACTTAGACCTAGATACCCTCCTCACAGACTTCTTATTTCACTTCCCTGAATCACTCTAAGTCTAACTTTGTCAGATAAAGTAAGAACTATAAAAGCTAAACAAGGGCAAGAGACTGACATACTTTAATGATGTCCCTTTTTCACTATCAGGCCACCCCATCATCTGGGGCACCAGTCAAGGAATCCTTGGATTCTCACATTGATATGATGGGTCTAGACCTCTAGCAGATCCCTCTCTTCACCATCACTGGTCATTTCCATCAAGAACAACATCATAAACACTCTTGTGGCCCTCTAGAGGATATTGATCTCAGTGTAGAACAACAGTAGTAGAAATTGCCCCACTCTCCAAAGGGAGGTTGGGTCAACATACTCTGCCAGTAGAGGAAGACTGGTCCTGAACTGAGTGCAGCCTAGAATGTTCCTAGCCATGACCATAGAATGTGAGCTTAGGTCAACAGGGATGCATAGGCTCCTGTGCTAAATATTGATGAAGTCAGATCGATGGGGTTTACAGTTAACAGTATTTATATACTTTTCCCATATTTGGGATCTTCTCTCTGCCCTTATCTAGCTTTCTAGTCCTGTGTTCAACTCTGACATCATCTTCCTGGACAATACTCCTAGCACACCTGCATGTTAGCTACTCAGCTCAGTCAAAAATTAGTAAAGTCACGAGGGTCCTTGGAATAGACCTAAAATATACTTCCTAGCTCCTTCAAACAAAGACTCCAAATTTCATGTGCTATACTCTTACGTTTAGGTTCCTGGTTATTAATGAATTTGTTCTGCTTTATATCTTTTTAAAAAATATTTATTTATTTCCTTCTGTTGCCCTTGTTGTTTTATTGTTGTAGTTATTATTGCTGTTGTTACTGATGTTGTCATTGTTGGATAGGACAGAGAGAAATGGAGAAAGGAGGGGAAGACAGAGAGGGAGAGAGAAAGATAGACACCTGCAGACCCACTGCTCTACCACCCGACTCTCTGCTTTATATCTTAATGCTCATCAGTCACCAATTTGCAGATGCTACCATTACACCAACCTGACTTCCCTGGGCAGACAACCTCACCAATTTGTCCTAGAACTCCACCTCCCCAGAGCCCTACCCAACTAAGGAAAGATAAAAACAATCTAGGGGTATGGATCTGCTGGGAAATTGTGCAGATGCAGTCACATCTGCCATACTGCTAGTTCCCTCGAGAGTTGGGACATTCTCAGAGTGCCTGTTCAGCCATGTTGTGACCTCAGGTCATTGTCTAGATCCCCGAGATATCTGGAGAGCTTTGGTCACTCCTCCCCCCTCCCATTCTCATGAGAGTTATCATCCTATCCTGGAGTGCTTGGCTACTCCTCCCCCTTCCCATTCTCACAAAAGCTACTCCTATAAAAACCCTTCGTTTTCTGCACTTCGCTCTCTTGCCAGCGCTTCACTCCGGTGTTCAGACGCAGGAAAGGTTACTGCATGAGGCGGCCATTTTCGCTACCTCCACGTGGCCCAACCTGCTTCTCTAACACCCAACTCTGAGGTGCCAGCGCAAATAAAGATTTGTGTTTCCTCTTCGCTCCGGAACCCCTCTCTCTTCTCCGCGGCCCGCGCACAACAACATCTGGCTCAACAACATGGATAAACCAGTATTGCCTTTGTCCAGCTGAGAAGCAATACAGAAGCTAGACCTCCTACCTTCTGCACTCCATAAAGATCTTTGGTCCATACTCCCAGAGAGTTAAAGAATAGGAAACCTTTCAATGGAGGGAATGGGATACAGAGCTCTCTGGTGGTGGGAATTGTATGGAGTTGTATCCCTCTTATCCCACAATCTAGTCAATCATTATTAAATCACTAATAAAAAAAAAATAAAAACTAAAGAACTCTACAGCCAGGTAGTAAGAAGTAAGACATTCGGGAGTTGGGTGGTAGTGCAGCGGGTTAAGCACACGTGATGAAAAGCCCAAGGACTGGCATAAGGATCCTAGTTCAAGCCCCCGGTTCCCCACCTGCAGGGGAGTCGCTTCACAGGCAGTGAAGCAGGTCTGCAGGTATCTCTTCTTTCTCTCCCCCTCTCTGTCTTCCCCTCCTCTCTCCATTTCTCTCTGTCCTATCAATAAATCCTACTGATGACAATGACGACATCAACAACAATGATAACTACAGCAACAATAAAAAAAAGGGCAACAAAAGGAAAAATAAATAAATATTATAAAAAGAAGTAAGACACTCAAGCTTGGGAAATTTATTCCTTTTAATTATAAGGACTTACTAAGAAAAAAAATAAAGAAATTTCCAGTATCCTTACTTAGTGATTTGAAACATTCTGAATTTTTCTTAGTGTATGTTCAAGTCAGTATTATCCAATCTTCTCCTTCAAAAAATCTACCTAATATGGGAATTTTTTTAACACAGAGATGCTCTCAGTAAGCCATATTAAAAAACCACAAATGGCAGAGCTTCAGAAGAACTTTATAACTAAAAAATTATCTAAATGCAAAGAATGGCATTAAAAAAGGAGAGAGAATACAGGTCTCTCTGAAGAAGGATGACAGGACCTAAAGGGGGTTGTATTATATGGAAAACTGAGAAATGTTATGCATGTACAAACTATTGTATTTACTGTTGAATGTAAAACATTAATTCCCCAATAAAGAAATTAAAAAAAAAAAAAAAGGAGAGAGAGAGGCAGGCTGGGAGTATGGATCAACCTGTCAACGCCCATGTTCAGCGGGGAAGGAATTACAGAAGCCAGACCTTCCACCTTCTGCATCCTACAATGACCTTGGGTCCATACTCCCAGAGGATTAAAGAATAGGAAAGCTGGGATACGGAGTTCTGGTGGTGGGAACTGTGTGGAGTTGTACCCCTCTTATCCTATGGTTTTGTCAGTATTTCCTATAAATAAATAAATAAATAGATAAATAAATAAGAGACTTTGGAGCAGGGATAGATAGCATAATGGTTATGCAAAGAGTTTCTCATGCCTGAGGCTCTGAATTCCCAGGTTCAGTCCTCCTTACCACCAAAAACTAGAGTTGGTCAGTTCTCTGGTTGGGGGGGGGGGGCGGTTCTTGAAAATGATTATGTAAGTTTGTTATTGGAGTTGGCTTGTAATGAACTTGGGAAGGAGAAGATTTTGGTGAAGATTGCAGATACGAATGAGTAAAGAATCATCTGTAATATGTACAAGGAAGTCTTTACCTGACTCAGGGCAGAAGCAGGGCTCAGTTCAAAGCTAGAGGGTTACCCTACTAGGGAAAGAGAGAGGCAGACTGGGAGTATGGACCGACCAGTCAACGCCCATGTTCAGCGGGGAAGCAATTACAGAAGCCAGACCTTCTACCTTCTGCAACCCACAATGACCCTGGGTCCATGCTCCCAGAGGGATAGAGAATGGGAAAGCTATCAGGGGAGGGGGTGGGAAATGGAGATTGGGTGGTGGGAATTGTGTGGAATTGTACCCCTCCTACCCTATGGTTTTGTTAATTAATCCTTTCTTAAATAAAAAAAATTTAAAAAAAAAGCTAGAGGGTTGGCAGGCAGCCCAAAGCTGGTGATTTGGACAGAAATTCTGACAAAAGACTATATGTCTCACTACTATCTTGTTATTCTGAATACACTGGTGATAAGGAGAGGGGCTAAGGACTATTACAATCTCTCTAACTAGCACTATAAGTGGTTACAGTCCAGTCTACACCCCAACCTAATATTCTTATCAAGGTCATTGGCAAATTTCTAATTCTAGAATATACAGTTATTTTTTTCTAAATCTCTAATATCTTCCTCTAGCATTTCACATGATAGAGCATCTCTTAGCTTTTCTGGCACTGTCTTCTTCTCTTTGTCCAAGGAACTCCTCTCTTCTTTAATTCTTTGATCTAGAAAATGATACTTACTTCAGTTTCTTAGATTGCTATTCACTCTAAAAGTTACCTTTAAAAAAATCTTGAAACATTAATGAGTGAAGTGGAAAAAGGTGAGTTCTGAAGTCAATAAGTTTAATCTGGAAATCTCTTAGCTTTATTTATGTGTTTGTTTTGAAATCTTTTATGGTAATTGGGAGAGTTTCTTTTAAAACAAATGTTTCAAAGGGGAGTCAGTGGCTTATTCTAAGTCAGGTATTAAACTATCAGAGAAAGGTGAGATTTAATTAGAGAACATGGTCAATCCTTCCAGGAATTAAATATTTTCTTTTGAACTTTTTAAAATTGTTTTTAAAAAGTATTATTCTTTTTGTCTTTATCGTCATTTCCAGGACTTTTTTTTTGCTCTGGACGGACTTTTTCAGGGACTGGGAAGATAGATAAATTTAAGAGAGTGAGGGAGTCGGGTAGTAGTGCAGCGAGTTAAGCGCACGAGGTGCCAAGCAGAAGGACTGGCAGAAGGATCCCGGTTTGAGCCCCCTGCTTCCCACCTGCAGGGGAGTCCTTTCCCAAGAGGTGAAGCAGGTCTACAGGTGTCTGTCTTTCTCTGCCCTCTCTGTCTTCCCCTCCTCTCTCTATTTCTCTCTGTCCTATCCAACAAGATGACATCAACAACAACAACAATAAAACAACAAGGACAACAAAAGGGAATAAATAAATAAATAAATATTTTTAAAAAAATTTAAGATAGTGAGAGGGGGGCAGAGGGGAGGAGAGGAGAGGAGAGGAGGGGAGAGGAGGGGAGGGGAGGGAAGGGGAGGGGGGAGGAGAGAGGAGGGGAAGGGAGGGGAGGAGAGGGGAGGAGAGGAAGAGAGGAAAGACACTGCAGTCACCAAAGTTTCTCCCACTGCAGTTGGGGCTGGGCTCAAACCTGGTTTGCATGCATGGCAAAGTAGGTGCATTCCCAGGAGAGCTATCTTGGAGACCTAAGATTTTCTTACCTTCCCATCTGTTGTTTCAACAATGATTTTGCCATCATCTCCACTCCCTCTAATCTCTGCTTCAGTATAAGCATTCTTGTTATCAAGAATCCAGCATTTCTTCTGCCCTACAGAAAAAAATTAGATTACAACATTTCAGAAATATACATATATTAGTAAGTAAAGCTGGTATTACAAGCAATATAATATCACCCTTAGGCATCTACTCAAAGGACATACAAACACAAACTCAAAGGGACACACGCACTCCTATGTTCATAGTTGCATTGTTCACAATTGTCAAGGAGTGGAAACAACCTAAACACTCATCAACAGATGACTGGCTAAAGAAATTATGGAATATGTATTCAACGGAAGACTATTCTGCAATCAAAAAAGATGATATTGTGTCCTTTGGGACAAAAATGGATGGAACTAGAGTTGATTATGAATAGTGAAATAAGTAAAGAGATAGACAACTACCAGATGGACTCACTCATATGTGAAATGTAGAGAACTGATACATATGAACTTTCAAAAACAAGCAAACAAAAAACAGAAGCAAACAGAATGTTTATAAAAACCTTATGAAAACTACAGTGTCTATCTTTGGGAAGGTGGGGACACAGAACTTTGGTGATGGGCATAGTGTGAAATCATATGCTGTAATCTTATAATTTTGTAAGTCACTATTAATCAGAAATAAAAATTGCCAAAAAAGAAAAAGTATATTCATACTGATACATGTGACCTTATTTCTGTCTATTTGTTTACTTGGAGTTGCAAAGTTAGATAGAATAATGAAAATTCACCCAACTAAAGAGGCACTCACAACATTACTGTATAGCAATAAGAAGTATTTTAGCAAACAATGTCTGGAAACATACAGCAAGCATTTTGTTACCCAAAAAGCTAGCTGCCTGCTCCTCTAATTTCATGCTGAATTTTCTGGGAAGATGACCTTACCAATGTATTCTGGAATCTCAACTCTCCAGAGCCCTACTCCACTATGGAAAGATGGAAACCAAGTGGGGGTATGGATCAACCTGCCAACATCTGTGCTCAGCGGAGAAAGAATTACAGAAGCCAGACTTTCCATCTTCTGCACCCCGTAAAGAATTTTGGTCCATAGTCCCAGAGGGGTAAACATTAGGGGAAGATGACCAGAGGGCTCTAAACTCCAATTCCATCAGGATCTGAAAGGGGGTGCGGTGAAGGAAGGACACCCAGAAGCAGCAGGTGTGACTTAGAAAAGATGAGAAGGCAGGACCATAGAAAAAAGTGGGCAAATATAATATATAGATAGTTATAGAAATAACAGTCAACCCATATTTGTGATCTTAGGAAAACTAATGCAGTTTCCAGTGGAAGGAATGGGAACACAGAACTCTGGTGCTGGAGAAGGTGAGGAATTATAGCCATGTTATCTTATAATTTTATGAATCAGTATTAAATCACTAATAAAAATAATCTATCAACAGTTTACCCACCCCTCCAAATTCCAAAACTTACCTCCCACTCATAACTCCAGACAGTGATTGTCCCTTTCCAGTTCCATTAAAAAAAAATCTAAGTAAAGATTATTCAAAAAGATCTTATTATATGTAAATTTAAGTTAGTGGTCATTTGTGTCCTTCAGTGTTGCTTTAGACCTTATTCTGAAAGCGAATCTGAGCAGATGCTAAGAGTATTACGTGGTAGAATTGGAGGGTGGGGTTGAGGAGAGCATATGTATTATGTCATACAAGATAACTGACATCTACTATCCCCCATCCCCGATTAAAAAAATAAACTGAAGGATAATAAAATACTGGGAATCTGAGCAAAAATCAATTTGAGTTAGATAGCACCAAACCAGAAGTAATTAGAAGACCTGTTCATCAGAACTAGGAAGAAATTCACAGGCCAAAGCAAAAACAATGGGCCGGGCTGTGCAACACCTTATTGACACCTTGTTGAGTTCATATGTTATAATATACAGAGACCTGGGTTTACCCCACTACTGGTGAAGGAGTGCTGCAGGTTTCTTTCTGTCTCTCCTCTCTCTCTCTCTTCCTCCCTCCCTCCCTCTCCCTCTCTCTTCTCTTCCCCTCTAAATTTCTCTTCATCCTATCAAATAAATAAGTGAATATTGAAAAAATTCTAAAAATCAAAGGCAGAAACAATGTGTCAAGATTGGTGGCTGACTATAGTTAAAACTTAGTTTGTTATTTGTGATATATTTTCCTCTTTTTAACTCAAGGTATGTATAGGTTTTTACTGTAGTTTATTTATGCAGGTGTTAGGGCATTAGAGCTTCTTGAGTCTAATGGCTCCCTGTCTGATTAGTTTAACATCCATCATTCATTATTTTTCTCATCTCAGCCTCCTTACTCCTGTGTCCCATTCCTTAACAAACCATTCCACACAAAGTGATTAACTAGGAAGAGGTTTAGAGTGAAGCGAGCCAAAAATTTAAACATGAGGCAGCTTCTTTCTGTCCCAGTAGATGTTTCTCAAGCTCTCCACAATCCTCGAGAAAGAGTCTAGGAAGTAGAATTTTTTTCTTATTAATTCATTATCAATCTCTCTAAAACATAAAATAAAATTAAAACTTTAATATATATACATGTATATTTTAAAATAAAATCAAATTTTACCAGAAACATTTACAGATCTTCAGATGTACAGAGGAAGGACAAGAGGGCAACCTTGTTTGAATGAGAAAACATTTGTGCCATGGGTAGGGGATACACAGATGAATCTCTTCAACCATTGTGGGTGATGCCAACCCCGTCATAATCCTCTAGCACATAAATCTAAGTAAGACCTCACTGCTGCTGTAGGACAGGGACCCCTCATCAGGTGCTCTCCTCATAGGACACAAAGGATAGGTCTTCCCAAGATATCCACAACAATCCTTCCTAAGATATGCCACTATAGCGTACAGAATAGAGCTGCTGTCAGTTAAAGTCCTGCAGGCTTGTGAGAAAATTTGACCATTCCCTTAACTGTCTAGAAAAATTAAAATTTAACTACTATGTAGAACTGGGATTTTTCAAGAAAAGAGAATCCTATCTGGCAGGACAAACATTGAATTGCAGAGCATATTATCTTTGTCATGTGAGTTATCACTGCCTTGTCACATGAGTGCCTCCTCTATCCTAGAAACCTCAGGTCCCTACCCCATTCCTGAGCTCAGGATATGCAGCCCATTCTCTTCATTAATCTTAGGATTCATGTGTAACACACACACACACACACACACACACACACACACATATATATTCTCTGTTAATAATCTCTCTGATATTTATTTGGACCAAGAATAGCCCAAAGGAGACGGGGGAAATTTCTCAACAGCTAGCAAAAAAAAATAGAAGGTAAGTTTCTGCAGCATTCACCATTTCTTCTGACCCTTCTTTGCAAAGAAGTTTTTTTCATGTCATCACATTCTATAATATGCTGCTTTCTCTGTCTCCATAATTATGATCAATGCATCACACACACACACACACTAACACACCTCATGGGCAAGAGGATTTTGTATTTTTATTGCACTGAGTTTACACTTGCTTGCTCTTGTTTACAGATGAAATACTGATTTTTTTACATTGTATTTATAATTTGTTTTCTCCTTTTATTTTTTTACAAAAATGTATATCAATTTATGTTATGTCTATGAAATAGATTTCCTTTGAAAAGCATCCATTTTGTATGCATTGTGTGTGTTTAAGGGAAGAAATGATTTGCATTTTAAACAAATTTTCATCACTTGAAAGAAACTTGAATATCAAAGGGCATGGTCTTCCCTTTTCATAATTAAAAAAAAAAACCTTGAGGAAGATATTGAGAGATTTGTCCATAGTCACATAGCTAATTAGTGATAGTCATTAGAATAATGATTCTAGAAATTAGGTCTCCTACCTCCAAGTCAGAACTCTTCCATTAAGTATGCTTTCTCTGACTGATATGCTTAGCTCTTTTTCCTCCAGCTTTTCTTTCATAGACTAGCTTTATCACCTGCCTCACAATTAGCTCCTTCTGTCATCACCCCTAGAAACAATGTATGAAAATTTTTTAAAATACCTCTCTGAGGCCCAGTCCCTGACAGATGTTTTTGAAGATGAAGTAAATAAATGTAATCAGTTTTTAATTCTTTGCATACACATATCATTGCAGAGATGGAAATGCAGATAGCAATGCATTTATGGTAGATCACCTTGATTTTAGGAATGGCTAGTTACAAAATATAAAGCTATGGCTTCAGGAAAAAAATGTTATGACTTCATCTCGGGTCTTCAACACCTCCTAACTTACATGATTTAGTAGACAACTAAATATATTTTCTAATATATAGGTAACATGTTTATTGGGAAAAAGTTAAAAGGTATAGATATATATAATTTTAAATACTCATTTACTATGAGAGAGAAAAAGCACTGCTCAGCTCTGGCATATAGTGGTGTCTGGACTTGAACCTGTCACCTCTGAGGTTTGAAGCATACAAATGCTGTGCTTTAATAAGCTGAGTTATTTCCCTAAACTCACTTCCATGTAATCACTTATAATGAAACCACTCAGAGACAACCAATCTTATCTTAAGCATTTCCTTAAGTTTTGTTTTTAAGTTTATTCGATAGGACAGAGAAAAAAATGAGAGAGGGAAGGAGGATAGAGAAGGAGAGACAGAGAGACAGCTGAAGCACTACTTCACCATTTGTGAAGCTTTTTCCCCTGCAGGTAGAGACTGGGGCCTTGAACCGGTCCTTGCACATGGTAATATGTGCGCGTAAGTAGGTGTGCCCCTGCTAGCCTTTCTTAAGTACTTCTGTTCAATTTTTTTCTGATATTGATCAAAACTGTAGCATGCAATATTCCATTTTATGGTTATTTCAAATATTAATAGATTGTATATTCATTCTAATATTCTAACACTTGGCTTTGGAACAGCATCTTATTTCTATCTCTAAAAGCATATTTTTTTCCCTTAGAATCCAGGAATTCTAGTTTCCTCGTGTTTCTTTTTCACATGTATTATCTCATCTGATCCTTGGAAAAACTGTTGTCTTTGGAGCATCACTGTTCTGAAGTGACTTTCTCCCCCATCCCCAGGTGGAAACACAGAGACAGAGGGAGAGAGAGACACCACAGCTGCCTTCAGTGCAGTGGGTGCTGGTGTGAAACCCGAATCATTATTTGGTCCTTGAAGAAGAAGATAGTCATGCAAAGTATTATTATCCCCTTTGACAAGTGAAGAAACCCAGGCCAAGTAAGGTAAAGTGATCACTTCTAAACAGCACAGCAAGAGAGTAACAAGGACAAGGAATCTGAGCCCAAGACCACTTGCCAAATCCTCTATCCTACTGCTTACATTTGGCCTGAATTTAGAAAAGAAAACTGCATTGTCTACTAGTCCTAACAGATGATAAACCTTCACTGAGTTTTGGCTCTCTGCCACCAGTGTGTTTCTATGATGAAGGATTGTTTGGCAAATGAAAATTAATTGAAAATTACGTGGACTGCTACATTTTAAGTAATTGTTTACATTGCTGATTATACTAAATGTATCATCCAATTATCTCTAGTATTTTGGCCCAGTTTTGATTTTTCTCTCTGGCACTACTATCGTATCATGTCCTTTGTTTTATAACTACCTGTGATAAGCTTCTGATGACCAGTCTAACCTCAGGGATAGTCTGTTATTGTATTTGATTTGATGGATTATAATTAGCTACTCTAAAATCTGATCACAATAATGAAATCCATGGAATGGAAACTGGGAACTGATCCAGGACTGGGCTTTGATGGAAATATAATGTCCTATACATCTGGCTCAAATTATAGTTGGTTAGTCTAAAGTCTAATGTTAATTAATTCTAAATATTGGAACAACACTCAGTATTTACATTGAACTGTTGAATAATTTTAGAATTAAGACTAGAAGGTAGCTGATTTCTAAATCTTTTTCTTTCTTTTAACCAGAGCACTGCTCATCTCTGTCTTATAGTGGTACCGGGGATTGAACATGAGACCTTTGGTGCCTCAGGTATGATGGTCTTTTTGCATAATCACTATGCTATCACCTTTCTAAGTCTTTTTCTTTCTACCAGGGTTTTTGCTGGGGCTTGGTGCCAGCACTATAAATCCACGCTATTCCTGGTGGACTTTTTTTCTTTCTATCTTACTTATTATTATTATTTTCTATTTGACAGGACAGAGGGAAATTTAGGAGGGGAAATAGAGAAGGACGAAGATACCTGCAGACCTGCTTCACCACTGGTAAAGCATCCCCCTTCAGGTGGGGAGCAAGGGCTCAAACCTGGATCCTTGAGCATGGTGCCATGTGCACCTAACCAAGTGCTCTAGCTCAGGGACCCCTCTGAATCTCTAATTAGCTAAATTCAGAAGATGGCCATGTATTCCAGGCATATAAATGGAGAGGGGGAAATGCAACATTTACTTGGGGATTTTTTTTCATGTAGAATTCAGTTTTTTTTTTTAATCTTGAGGCTAAAAAAATCCTCATTAACCTTTGTCTTTGCCTGTAACTACCAAAAAATATTAATCATGATGAGCAGGCCTCCAGTTATCTTTTGTTTGGCATTGACTAAGTGACTGTGCTAACTTAGAAGCCAGCAAGAGGTCAAGTCCAACATTAAATAATTCTCAAGAGGGCCAGAGATCATTTCTATTTCTCCTATCTTCCTAGAATCTTTACCTTCTTTCTTTCATAACATGTACCAACCCTATCTTCAACTATTCACTGACAAAGAGTTTTCTGAGAAGGCTCTATCTGGGGCCACTCCTAGGGGTCGGTAGTGTATTTCTTATAATGAAATTTTATCAAAGAGAAAACTTGTCTTAGGGCTAAGTAAGCTGGGCCTAGACCCAAGTTTCCTCCCTGTTTTCTTCTCTTTCTTTGTAAATGTCCATCCCTACCCTGGACACTGAGTTTCTTAGGTGTTCAACCAGAGGGTCACAGTTGTAGGTTGCTACTCAGTGTAGTAAATCTCACACTGATTGGGCTGTTCAACCAACCCAGTATCTCAGTAGCCAACTGGAAATGGCAAAATAAATTACGTGAAGCCAGCAGCCTCCACAAGGCATACCATCGAAAGCTGCAGACTGCAGAGACAGCAGTTCAGCTTCACTTCTGAGGAATTCTGCAGCTGGTCCAAGTTCTGCCAGGTCCATCCTTCTTAAAGTGGTTGACCAAAATAGGTGAAAGCCTTACAGTCAGCCAAAAAGATTCACTCTGCAGAGGATAGGTATGGGAGGAAAAAAGTGAAAATCACACACTTGGTACTAAAATAAGGAATCATTTACTATCGATAGACTAAGAAAGGGTTAAGTCCTCTCTCTCCTCTCTACACTATAGCTTAAGCTTATGGCAAAAAAATAGACTCAAAACATCTACCCTAGTAGAGTCAATTTATTCCCGAAGCACTAAGGCATAATGCTTAGGGTCCATTGTATCTTAGGGGTCAACAAAAATATTTCTTTTAAAATCTGAAGGCCCTAACACAGCCCTGAGCCACAGAGTTCTGTCTGACCTTGGAAAGTAGCAAAATGAGACAGGCTGAGCAATGTCAAGGTGTGAACTCTTGGACCCTTCATAAGGGTGGAGGAAGGTTTGAAGGTACCTGGGTTCATTTAGTAGATGAGCATATAATCAAAAGATTGTGACAAATGGAAGCAGTCAGTCAGATAGGTGAAGAACATTAGTGAATAGAAGGATAAAAAAGGTGAGCACAGGGAAAGAGAACATGTACAAAACTACTGGCAGACAGACATTTAAGAAGATTGGCTTAGAGCTATTGTGGGAGTGCAATGTGGAGCTAAGGGCCGGAAGGCAGGAGGCCCATGTGTGCTGAGAGCAGATGACAGGAAAGGAGGTCAGTAGCCCAAACAAAGCAACTGCAACGTTGGAGCTACTGATCTACACAGGACAAACTAGCAAGTCTATTTCATTGAGTTAGACTGAAGCTATTTTATCTTTAGCCTTCACCCTATACTTCTGTACTTCTGATAGCAAGGAGATAAAGAAATGGAATCTGGGTCATCATGATACAAAATGAGATGTAATTTCTAAAATTGAGGGGGGGAGGCTTGGTTTTTTTCTTTTCCACTCAGACTTGTAGTACAAGTATTATTAACTCTTTTTACAACTGAAGAAGTAGAGGACTTGCCCTGATTGATTAACTCAGCTGCCACACTTAGAATCAATCACTATTATCTTTTACGTGCACCAAAATAAACAGTAATCGCTTATAATCTCTCACAAGGTGACAATAAACTAATGTATTTTTGCTGTATTTAGCCTATTGCTTCCTTCGTGGAGACTTAGATGAATCCAATGATACTACCTGAGATCCTGCTTAAAGGAACATGTCTTAAAGTCAATATTAATAGTCCAGTCTCCAAGAAGTTATCACTTTCCAAAAGATATGTGGTTTGCAGAAAAATCACTTAATCTCTTAGGGCTTACTTTTTTTCCCTTAAACAACACCTGGACTAGTCATAATTCAAAGGCACACTTTCAGAGCTTGAGAGGAGAAAAAATATTCATGAGAAATGAAAGGACAAAACTCAGACATCAGATTGAAGATGGCACTTCCCAGGAGAAAAAGACAAAACTGGTCTTTCTGCAGGTTAACATTCAGATTTAGGGATGCTGCTGCTGCGGCTGCTGATAAGAATAAGTATAATGATTCAAAATGAAAGAGATAAGGAAAGGTCTAAAAGCATAGAAATTCAAAAATAAACTAGAGGAAATATCACTAGATTCTGGGCAGGGACATGAGGAAAGCAGTATTTTTAGGGAAACAGCTCTGGCAGTGTGTTTGGGGTGGATTGGAACAGAGAGAAGCTGTTGTCAGGGAGACAAGTTGTGAGTATGTATCTGTGAGAGAATTGATCTCTCGCCTCCTCCTCACTCTATGTGACTTCCTGGTGGTTTGCACTCAGTAGACAGAAGAGTTCAGGAAATAAATTTTAGAAATAGATGATATTCCTAAACCTGTGGTATGTGAGTGTGAGTGTACACATTTCCTGGAAAAGTACCAAAGAACCAGATATCTGTCTGGGGAACAGAAACAGGATCTGGTTGGGAAGAGAGTTACCCTTCACTGAATGCCATTCGGGGCTGTTTTAATTTGTGGCATGTGTGTGCACTTTCACAATTAACAGCTTTTTGAAAATAGTTCTTATAACATCTGAAGAGTAAAAGATCACATCAAGACAGAGCACACAGCTGTGTAAATCTCAGCCCTAGTCTGGAACATTTAGCATATTTAAAGGTGTACTGAGAACAGCCTGTGTGGGAAACAGCATTGGATAGGAAGAAACTGTGTCAGGAAGGAAGAAGATCCAGCTACTGCCTGGAGCTAGAGAGGTGAAGTTAAGGGATAACCAACCTGCAAAAGATTAGTCTTATCTTGCGCCCATTTATACAATCATCCTCTCACTTTCTGGGTCTTTATTTTTAAGTGGAACACATGGCTTTAGAGTTTTACAGAATAGCCATAGCAACACCCTCAAAAGGAAAGGAAAGTCCAAATTCCCAAAAGAAAAAAAGTAAACTAACCTTGCCAGACGAACAGAAGCCATAAATACACATATACATATATTACATATACATACATACCCTTCTTTCCTTAAGCAGAACACTGCTCAACTCTGGCCTTTGGTGATGTTGGGGATTTAGCCTTGGGCATGAAAGTCTGTTTCATAAACCACTGTGCTATCTCTTTGTCCTGTAGTAGACATATTTTAACCATGATTTTAAAAATATACAGAACTAAAGATAGTTCTTCTAGAAGGAAATATTGATCTACATATTGAGAGGTAATTAAAGACCTATTGTAAATGTTTTATCTGTTTCTAATCAGATTCAGGAGGCAGTGGAAAGGAGGGAGCAGGGCTAAAATACCAGGTGAGAAGAGGAAGTGATAAGGTCTGAGGGTTGTCTGTTCACTGCTATGAAACATCACTTCTAGGCCCAGTGCTCCCTTGATGATTACTCTGAGAATCACTTACCTACACTCAAAAGTGTGATGACTATGTATTCATCATCCAAATTTGGACGAACATATATTTTTATATGAGGATGCTTTTTGAGAGAGAAAAGGGTTTTTTTTATTAATAATTAAACATCAGTGACATAAATAATCTGAGGACTCTTTAAGCAAGCAGAGACACATAGGCACCCCACTTATATTTATCAACCTGGCATCAAGTGTTCATGTTTCCCATAGTCACAGAATCCAGATTATTCATATCCATCATTTGCAGGCTACTTAGATAACATCAAGCAAGAAAATGCCTCCTTTGTCTTCAAGTCATCTATTTCTTCTACCACCTGCTTTGATTTATTTTTAGCTACCTTTAATCTTTGTCTTCTCATGGACATAAGCAATTCTTATAAGCCCTAAAAAGGAAAGGTGAACGTAGATGTTTTATTCATGTGCGCTTTTATCTAGTTTGTAGCTCAGTAAACTATCTTCTCTTGTTCTCTTGTTTTTATCTATTGTTTACATTTTTAAAGAGACCAAGTAGAGTAATAAGCCACTTTTTCATTTGTGCTGACAGGGTACAACTTCTGAAATTTCATGTACTTTGTTACCTGGTCAAAAAAGACAAAAAAAAAAGGAGTTAGAAGGTTTTATATGGAAGGAAGGCCCAAGAAATAAGCTTTTTATCTTGATCTGGAAAGGGCTGTGTTGGTCAAAGCCTATCTGCTTTTGACAGAAAATAAATTAATACCTATCCTATTAGTGACACTAGTCTGGGTGACCAGCCACTGGTGCTGGCCTGAGAGGATTTAGGACTTCCAGCATTCAAACCAACTGGGATAAGTTCACCAACCCCCTTTTTAAGTCTATAACACTTTACTATATTTATTTATTTTTATCAGGGCATGCTCAGCTCCAACTTATGGTGGTAAGGGGGATTGAACCTGGGACTTTGGAGCCTCAGGCATGAAAGTCTCTTTGCATAACCATTATGCTATCTCCCCCCTTAACATTTAATTATTATTATTATTTTTAATTTTAAGGATAAACTTTCAGCTTAGAAACTAGCTTTTTTTTAAATTAAAGTAACACTGCATCATGACATTATATAAGTTTCAGTTGTGTCCCTGAAATGAGCTATTTTTGTGCTGATTTTTATCTTCTATGCTTCTAGCATTCCATGGATATTTTGGAGATATCTTTTGAAATGTCCACTTTCTGTCAAGCATATATGTTTATTGGCCATCTGCTACTGCTAGTCTTGGTAGTACAATGATCTGTAGGGCAAATACAGTCTTGATCTTCTTAGAGTAATAGATTGGACAGGTTGAGGATGACAGTTCCTTCGGTCTTTGACTATGAATACATTTTAGAAAAAATAGATATATTGATAGCAAAATCTTTACACCCTAGAAAGAGGTCACATGGCAGAGTTCAGAATGAGGAAGGCAGACCATACATCATATAACTATGACTCCAACTCACCACTTTGTTAAAAACTGAAAGGAAATTGTTTCTCGACTGAGACAGCTTTTTTTTTTTTTTTTTTACAATGTTCTTTCACAGGTTCATTCCCTCACCATCCTCTCCTTGCCACTTAAAAGGATTGGTTCCTTTTATGCTCATGGAACACCGATATAGAACCCTGGGAGTCATCTCCAATTTCTCTTTTGCTCTCATGTTCACACTCAATTTGATCACCAAGTTCCATAGATTCTATGATTATGTATTTTTGGCAATGCGGTTTAGATGCCGACTGAGTTCATACCCATCTCTGAGAAGTGCTTGCTCTCATCCAGAGGCATGAAGAGAGGTGTCCTGGCACAGCTGATTAGATCAGGTATGAGTGCCTGACCACTCAAGGACAATCAAGGTGTTTCCCTCCTAATACGAATTTTGAATTTGGAACTTGGGTACTATTCTTGATCAGTTTTTCTTTTTTAGCTTGAACAGAATAATGCAAACTCAGGGACTGAGTTTGGCTTTGCAATATGGTCACATGCTGCCAAATGCATGCTAATCAGTAGATGCCTCCATAGTCACAAAGAAAGGGAGAAAAGGCAATGGTGAACAGGAAAAAAGAAAGTGACTATTTATGTTCCATTTTTTTTATTACAGTAACCTCTGAGACCTATATTAATCCCTGCCTTTAGATTCCATGAGATTTCTCAATAATATTTCCAGAAATGTCCTTTTGTGCCCTCCTACCCAGCTCTAAATTACAAGGAGTCCTGGTTTTGGCATAAAAATATCCTTTTTAAAAAATCACTTAATGGGGGAGCAGATGGTAGCACACCAGGTTAACTACACATAGTGCAAAGCACAAGGACCAGAGCAACGGGCTCCCCACCTGCAGGGGGTTCGCTTCACAGGCGGTGAAGCAGGTCTGCAGGTGTCTTTCTCTCCCCCTCTGTCTTCCACTCCTCTCTCCATTTCTCTCTGTCCTAGCCAAAATGACGACATCAATAACAACAATAATGACTACAACAATAAAAATATTTCTTTATTATTGGATAGAGACAAAGAAACTGAGAGGGGAGGGGAAGGTGGAGAGAGAAAGAGACAGAGACACCTACAGCCCTATTTCACAACTCCTGAAACTTTACCCCTGCAGATGGGGACCAGGGGCGTGAACCCAGGTTCTTAAACATTGTAATGTGTGTACTCAACTAGGTGTGCCATCACCTGGCCCTCAAAATATCCTTTATTTCTCCATTGTTGGTATTGTTGTTGGATAGAACAGAGAGAAATTGAGAGGAGGGGGGAGGGAGACAGGGAAGGGGAGAGAAAGACACCTGAAGACCTGCTTCATCATTTGTGATGTAACCCCCTGCAGGGAGCTGGGGGTTCAAACTAGGATTTTGCACAGGTCCTTGTGCTTTGTACTGTGTACGCTTAACCCGGTGTGCTACCGCCCAGCATCCCAAAATATCCTCAAGTAAGACCCTGTGTTCCAGTTTCTGTCTCAATATAGGTCCTACTTTTCTTTATTTTTAATTTTTATTATCTTTATTTATTGGATACAGACAGTCAGAAATTGAGAGGGTAAGAAGAGATAGAGAGGGAGAGAAGAAGACACCTGCAGCACTGCTCCACCACTTGCAAAGCTTCCCCCTGCAGGTGGGGACCAGGGGCTTGAAGCAGAGTTCTTGTGCATTGTAACATGTGCACTCAACCAGGTGCGCCACCACCTGGCCCCTACTTTACTTTTCTAAGAGGGTTTAAAAATTCTATATAAATAAAAGTCAGAACAGTACCTGTTAACAGTCAATGTTAACTATTCTTATTACTAATCAACAGGTATTAGTGATGACTTTAAATGCTGTGTGAAATAAGCAGACAAGTAAAGTTGCCTTCTAAATTTCTTAGTAAGTCAGGTGTCCAGCAGGACAAAGGACCTTTAGAAAAGAAAGAATTTGCAAAGTGACAGCTATAGCGGAATGGATGTAGGTAAGGCAAAAGCATCATTTATTTAGGTGGTGTTCTATCTTGGGAGGTCTAACTTACTCTTAACTTCTGACCACCGCAAATCTGCCACTAAGCAATCTTATCAGTTTCAATCAGGGCTAGAAAATAAATGTCTGGAGACACAGAGATTTTCTCCTTTAAAATCCATATCACCTTGGCATTTTAGTGCCTTATCTGTGAGCAGAAACTCAATTGGTATTTATTAAGTAAATTGTTAAGAGTTAAATTATTCTCACGTTAGCAAGCCCAACAGTTTTTCAAGTTGGTTTCATCATAATTGATTACATTCACTTGAGTTCTTCATCAAGTTAGGTTATTATGCATGTTTACTTTCAAAGGGTTCCACTGCTGGGAAACCATGATGCAAGTAATAAGATGAAATATTAGTATTCTTCAGAGTAAACAAACACTAAGAATCTCTTGACAACTCATCTTCCTTTATTAAAATTGCAGACAAAGTGCCTAAAAATGAGAATGGATTTATCCAGATGTCAACAGAGTAAGGGAAGAATTATCAAGCACTTAAATGATTCCAAACAAGCTGGAACATGTGTCTCAAAGCAGTAAGTGAAATACATTTAGTTATAAGGCCCAGTGAACACCACCAATCCAGGGAAATACTGCAAGATGCTCTTAATTAGGGGCACTACTGGGTAGACAAATGATGTTGATGCCTCTTAATATTCATACTGCTGGGATAAACTGTTGTGTGACTTAACTCAGAAAGGTTTACTCCATAGAAAATTGCCACAGGCTTAGTCATTATGTATAAATCTACCACCCCCTTCATCAGCTAAAGTGCCTGCATTTAATTTATTTATATGTGGTTAGCTTTCTATAAAAGCAGAAGCTGTGTCTAAACAGGTTTACTCCCTTAAAGGAAAAGTGCTAAAATGCTAAATTACAAATTATTACCATGTTATACAAAATATTGATTGCTTGAAGCTCTCTAATCAAAGGGTGGTTCTCATTATGACTCCAGGTCTATGGCAACATAGTTGACATGGCTCCTACTAGGTGACCCACGACCACTTAGTTTTTCCTCCAACTACTCTACAGAAACTGTTCTTTCAGAAGATCTAAAAACAAGTTATAATAGTGCTTTTCTTCTTTTTTTTCTTTCCTTCAGTTGTTGGGACTTGATGATGGCACTATGAATCCACCACTTCTGGTGGCTTTATTTATTTATTCCATAGGATAGAGAAAATTTGAAAGGGGAGTGTAGATAGAGGGAGAGAAAGCTAGACATCTGCAGACCTGCTTCACCATTTGTGAGGCGACCCCCACCCCTTAGGTGAGGGGCCAGTGGTTGGAACCAGGATCCCTGAGTGGGTCCTTGTGCTTCCTACTATGTGTGCTTAACCCGGTACATCGCCCACCCCCCATAGTGCTTTTCATCTCTAATCCAACTCCCTAGTTTTGAGTTATCTTACTCTTCTTCTTCTCTTCTTCACTGCTTCATCAAGTAACCAAAGATTCAACTTCAATCAGCACCATAGATATCAGTGACATTTATTTTCAACTCCTTTCTTCTACTGGGCCCACTCTCCTAGAGTTGGGTGGTCCTTCTCGTCTCTCTTGGACAATTTCATTCTACTCCTTCCTGCTCTCTATTTCCTGGTACTCAGTCACTAGCTATTTACTAAAATAAACTATCTGATGAAATTCTGTCCTAAAGGGCAGAGGAGACAGCAAAATAGTTATGAAAAAAGACTTTTATGTCTAAGGCTCCATGGTACCAGGTTCAGTTCCCAGCATCATCATAAATTGGAGCTGATCTTCTCTTTGTGTCTGCCTCTCTGTATTTCACTCTCATTAAAATAAAATATTAAAATAATTATGTCCTAAAGTCATTTTTTATTTTTAGATTCAACTAATTGGTGATTTAACAGTGTTTTACAAAACTGGAAGATTCCAGGAGTATAATCTCATATCCACACATGGTGCATATAAGTCACTACATCCTTCTCTAAACTTCCATGCCCAATGCACCTTACCACCACCAACAACACACACGTTTGCAGGTGTTCACTCATAGACTATGCACATTTAAAGAACAGGATGACCTCAAAATATTCCCATTTTAATGGGACTGGGCTACACAACTATAAAACATTATTCAAAATCCAATAGGAGAATTTTTGAGATAGAGCCAATACAGTATAACAGAAATCATGGGGAATAATTATAAGTGTTTTAATTATAATTATACATTTAAAAGAACAGCTTGCAACTTAAAGGAAGACATCTCAAACATATCTGAAATTAATGATACCTGGAAAATCTGTTTTATAAAACCATGAAAAAAATTCATCATTTCTAAGGGGTTGCTGTGCATGTTACTAAGCAAAGTAATTTACATATACCTCTTTCATCCTCACAAAAACTCTATGAGTAACATTTATAATAACCCCCATTAGAAGACATTGAGGGTTCCTGGAAGATGGCGGACTGAGAAGCTGCTAGTGGCTTGAGCTCTGACCACATCTCCTGGAAACGGTAGGATTTTCTGCCTTTAGTCGGCCAGTCAATAAGGGGTCCTAGCGGTGACACCAAGGAGGTGACTATAACTTAATTTGGGTTAAGAATTAGAGTAGGAAAAAAGGGGAAAAATTTTTTTCCTTTTAATTTTTAAGCATACCTCCTCCCCCTTGTCCGCCCCCCCATAACCAATCCCTGGGGACCAGCTCCTAGCAAGCTCGCCTGCTAGGAGCCTCTTTCTTTACCAAATTCCTGTCCCACCAGGGAGTATCATTCATTCTCAGTCTATACCCTTCCGAAACCTCTGGCCTTTTTTCTTTCTAAGTAGCCAAACCCCCCCCACCTCACCCTGCATAGCTAATTAAATAATTAAAAATAAATAAATTAAGAAAAAACCCTTTCCTTTCACTGCTCTTTTATGACTGTTCTTTTTCTTATCTTTTTCTTTTTTCTCTCTTTCTCTTTCTTTTTTTTTCTCATTCTTGTCATCCTTTCTTCCTTAATCCTACAGCTTCCAAAGCCACAGCCCCCAGCCTCTGCACCACCAAACAGTGTGCTTTTTTGAATTCACTGATACACATTTGGGAATTATTTTGGGGAAGAATTCTGACTCAGTGTGGACTCTCACTGCGAGTGTCTCTGCTCAACTTCCCTTCCTCCTTTAGCCACCCCTAGAATATACAGTGGATAGTAGATTTGCATAACTGTCTATTTCAGCTATCCTTGTCTAGTCCTGAAGTTTTTTTTTTTTTCACATTCTTAAAAATCAGCTGCCTCTGATCACAAGGTCTGAGGTAATCTGGGACAGGGTTTTTATTTTATTTTTTACCCTGCTCTATTTTACTATTAATATTATATAAAAGCATATATCTTCTCCCCCTTTAGGTTGATCAGAATTAACTCTTAGCATATATTTCAGTGCTAGGGTAGTGGGCATCTTATCTATTGTGGGAGGGATTTGTCTCCTTAATCCTACCTCCTCTACAGACTCTCCCCTCCCTCCCCCTCCTAGCTAAGCAAAAAAAAAAATTAAAGTAAAGTAAATTAAAGTAAAAATAAAGTAATTAAAAAAAACCTTTCCTTTCACTGCTCTTTAATTACAGCTCTTTTTCTTATCTTTTCCCTTTTCTCTCTCTTGTCCCTTCTTTCTTTTTTTTTATCCTGTCATACACTTCTTCCTTCCTTCTGCTTTGCCTTTCTGAATTTTTGAATTATTTTGGGGAAGAAATCTGACTCATAGTGGACTCTCTATGTGTGTATCTCTGTTCTAGTTCCCTTTCCTCTCTTGTTCCCCCTAGAATATACAGTGGATAGTAGATTTGCATAACTGTCTATTCTTGCTATCCCTTCTTTCTTTTCTCTTTCTTATTCACTGGGATTTGGTTACTATTTTTTCACGGACTGGAGAAATTGTTTGGCTAACTGGTAACAATTAAACTGCTTCAATACTTGCTTCAGTTGCTACTGTAATTCCTGAGGTTGGTGAGTGCAATTGTCATAAAGGTATTTAGTACAGTGTTGCGTGTACTCAAGACACAACAACTGAGGAACAACAGAGCATAAAAAAAAGAAACACATAAATCAAAAAAATGGGTAGATCAAAAACAAATAAAACTGCTACTCCAATGAATGAAGACAAGAGCCCAGAAGAAACTACAAATCAGCCAGAAGTAACCATAGATAAGAAAATTATGCAAGCAATAATAAACTTATTAATCACAGAAATGAAAACAACATTGGAGAAAAGGAATGGCAGTATTAGGGAAACAACAGTTGAGACCCCCAAGGAAAATACTGATTATCTTGAGGAAATTAGAGAACTGAAAGCTGAAATAGCTGTAATGAAGAAAGAAGCTGAGGCAAGGAAAGCAAACAAACAGAAGCAGAAAACAGAATTAGTCAGACAGAGGATGAGTTAGAGAAAACGAAGAAAGAGGTGAAAGAGCTAAAAAAGAGATTGAGAGACACTGAAAACAACAACAGAGACATATGGGATGATCTCAAAAGAAGTAACATTCGTATAATTGGCCTGCCAGAGGAAGAAAGAGAGGAAGGGGAAGAAAACATTCTAGAGGAAATAATAGAAGAAAACTTCCCAGACATGAATAACAGAAAGGACTTCAAGATTCAAGAGGCCCAGAGAGTACCAAACAGAATCAACCCATACCTGAAGACACCAAGACACATCATAGTCACAATGAGAAGAAGTAAGGATAAAGAAAGGATCCTAAAGGCTGCAAGAGAGAAACAAAAAGTCACATACAAGGGAAAACCCATAAGATTATCTGCAGACTTCTCCACTCAAACTCTAAAAGCCAGAAGGGTCTCCACTCAAACTCTAAAAGCCAGAAGGGAATGGCAAGATATCTATCGAGCCCTGAATGAAAAAGGGTTTCAACCAAGAATAATATATTCTGCTAGACTTTCATTCAAACTAGATGGAGGGATCAAAACTTTCTTAGACAAACAACAGTTAAAGGAGGCAACCATCACCAAACCGGCCCTGAAAGAGGTTCTAAAAGACCTCTTATAAACAAGAACATCACTATAATACTTGCAATATATCAGAGCAAACAAAAAAAATTTTTTTTGAACCATGGCACTACAATACATTAAATCCATAATATCAATAAATGTCAATGGCTTAAACTCACTCATCAAAAGGCACAGGGTGGGGGGATGGATCAGAAAACATAACCCAACCATATACTGCTTGCAAGAATCCCATCTGTCACAACAAGATAAACACAGACTTAAAGTGAAAGGATGGAAAACTATCATACAGGCTAACGGACCACAAAAAAGGGCAGGAACAGCCATTCTCATCTCAGACATGATAGATTTTAAATTAATTAAAGTAAAAAAAGATAGGCAAGGACATTACATATTGATTAGAGGATCAATCAGCCAAGAAGACTTAACAATTATTAACATCTATGCACCCAATGAGGGACCATCTAAATACATTAAGCACCTACTGAAAGAATTTCAAAAATACATCAATAGTAATACAATAATAGTGGGAGACTTCAATAGCCCACTCTCACACTTCTTCTTCTTATAGCGTTTGCCCTTCTTCCGTAGCCAGTCAAAAGCATCAGGTTGAGCCTGATGTAAAGTTCTGAGACCTCTTTTGAATCTGGAGAGGTGGCAGTCATTGACTATGTGGGTCATAGTCTGTCTGTAGCCGCAGGGGCAGTTTGGGTTGTCTCTGGCTCCCCAGCGATGGAACATAGCGGTGCACCGGCCATGGCCTGTTCAATAGCAATTGAGGAGAGCCCACTTAGACAGATCAACAAAGCAGAGAACCAATAAATATACAAGAGAATTGAATGAAGAGATTGACAGAGTAGACCTCTTGGACATTTTCAGAGTTCTTCACCCCAAAAAACTGGAATACACCTTCTTTTCAAATCCACATAACACATACTCAAGGATAGACCACATGTTAGGCCACAAAGACAGCATCAATAAATTCAAGAGCATTGAAATCATCCCAAGTATCTTCTCAGACCACAGTGGGGTAAAACTAACATTTAACAACAAACAGAAAATTATTAAAAGTCACAGAATTTGGAAACTAAACAACATACTCCTTAAGAACCACTGGGTCAGAGATTCACTCAAGCAGGAAATTCAAATGTTCCTGGAAACTAATGAAAATGAAGACACAACCTATCAAAATATTTGGGACACAGCTAAAGCAGTACTGAGAGGGAAACTTATAGCCATACAATCACATATTAAACACCAAGAAGAAGCTCAAATGAACGACCTTACTGCACACCTCAAGGACTTAGAGGAAGAGGAACAAAGGAACCCTAAAGCAACCAGAAGGACAGAAATCACTAAAGTTCGAGCAGAAATAAACAACATCGAAAATAAAAGAACCATACAAAAGATCAATGAGCCAAATGTTGGTTCTTTGAAATATTAAACAAAATTGACAAACCCCTAGCCAGACTCACCAAACAAAAAAGAGAGAAGACTCAAATTAAAAGAATTGTAAACGATGGAGGAGATATCACAACTGACACCACAGAAATCCAGAGAATCCTGCGAAACTACTATAAAGAACTATATGCTACCAAGCTAGAGAACCTGGAAGAAATGCAACAATTCCTAGAAGCATATGCCCTTCCAAAACTGAACCAAGAAGAACTACAAAATCTAAATGCACCAATCACAGACAAAGAAATTGAAACCATTATTAAGAATCTCCCCAACAACAAAAGTCCTGGACCAGATGGCTTCACAAATGAATTCTACAAAACTTTCAGGAAACAGTTAGTACCCATACTTCTTAAGCTTTTCCATAAGATTGAAAAAACAGGAATACTCCCTTCCACCTTCTATGAAGCCAACATCACCCTGATACCAAAAGCTGATAGGGACAGAACAAAAAAGGAAAACTACAGACCAATATCTCTGATGAACATAGATGCCAAAATATTAAACAAGATCTTGGCCAACCAGATACAGCAACATATCAAAAAGATTGTTCATCATGACCAAGTGGGATTCATCCCAGGAATGCAAGGCTGGTTCAACATCCGTAAGTCAATCAATGTCATTCACCACATCAATAAAAGCAAAGCCAAAAACCACGATTATCTCAAGAGATGCAGAGAAAGCCTTTGACAAAATCCAACACCCATTCATGCTCAAAACTCTACAAAAAATAGGAATAGATGGGAAATTCCTCAAGATAGTGGAGTCTATATATAGCAAACCTACAGCCAACATCATACTCAATGGACAGAAGCTGAAAGCATTCCTACTCAGATCGGGGACTAGACAGGGCTGTCCACTGTCACCGTTACTCTTCAACATAGTATTGGAAGTTCTTGCCATAGCAATCAGGCAAGAGAAAGAAATCAAAGGGATACAGATTGGAAGGGAAGAAGTCAAGTTCTCACTATTTGCTGATGATATGATAGTATACACAGAAAAACCTAAAGAATCCAGCAGAAAATTACTGGAAGTTATTAGGCAATATAGCAAGGTATCAGGCTACAAAATCAATGTACAAAAATCAGTGGCATTTCTTTATGCAAACACTAAATCTGAAGAAGAAGACATCCAAAAATCACTGCCATTTACTGTTTCAGCAAGATCAATCAAATACCTAGGAATAAAGCTGACCAAAGAAGTGAAAGACTTGTATGCTGAAAACTATGAGTCGCTACTCAAGGAACTAGAAACTGATACCAAGAAATAGAAAGATATCCCATGCTCATGGATTGGAAGAATAAATATCATCAAAATGAATATTCTCCCTAGAGCCATATACAAATTTAATGCAATACCCATCAAAGTTCCACCAAGCTTCTTTAAGAAAATAGAACAAACACTACAATCATTTATCTGGAACCTGTAAACACCTAGAATTGCCAAAACCATCTTGAGGAAAAGAAACAGAAATGGAGGCATCACATTCCCAGACCTTAAACTATATTATAAAGCCATCATCATCAAAACAGCATGGTACTGGAACAAAAATAGGCACACAGACCAGTGGAACAGAATTGAAAGCCCAGAAATAAATCCCCACACCTATGGACATCTAATCTTTGATAAGGGGGCCCAAAGGATTAAATGGAAAAAGGAGGCTCTCTTCAATAAATGGTGCTGGGAAAACTGGGTTGTAACATGCAGAAGAATGAAATTGAACCACTTTATCTCACCATAAACAAAAATCAACTCCAGATGGATCAAAGACCTAGATGTCAGACCAGAAACAGTCAAATACTTAGAGGAAAACATTGGTAAAACAGTTTCCCACCTACACCTCAAGGACATCTTTGATGAATCAAACCCAATTGCAAGGAAGACTAAAGCAGAAACAAACCAATGGGACTACATCAAATTGAAAAGCTTCTGCACATCCAAAGAAACTATTAAAGAAACAAAGAGAACCCTCACAGGCTCTTCCATGCCATACATCAGACAAGAAACTAATCACCAAAATATATAAAGAGCTCAGCAAACTTAGCACCAAAAAAGCAAATGACCCCATCCAAAAATGGGCAGAGGATATGAACAAAACATTCACTACAGAGGAGATCTAAAAGGCTAATAAACATATGAAAAACTGCTCTAGGTTGTTGTATGCTTTACATTGGGTTGTTCTAGCTCTCCCCCGCCAAGAAAATTGGATCAGTCCTGCTAATTTCGTGGGCCCAATTGGCCCCACCCCAAGGAACCCCGAGAGGGTTCCAGAGTTCCAGAGTTGGAGAGTGGCAGAGTTAGAGAGTGCTTGGTGCCGTCATGTGGGAAAGAGGCAGCAGAGTTCTGTTTGGTGATTAGTTTGGTTTAGTTTATGAATCGTTGTTCCTGAATAAAGAAATACAGCTTCCATGCCCAGTCGTATGTCTTTGGTCATCTCTGTTACCCGCCCGTGAAGCTAGCCCGGCCAGCTGGACCATCTGAATTTTAACAACAAATGGCGCCCAACGTGGTGCTGACCTGCACATCTCTCAGATAAGTGAAGACAATTTGGCTACTTATGTACTATGGCCTTCTCTTCTGCTTGTGAAGAGATCTCCAAAGGCCTCTGCTCTTTCTTCACGAGACTGTTTTGCTGTTTCTGGAAGATTTATCTCTTGACCACTCTGTGGTTTCCACGAGCTCGGGCGCAGTTAAAACAGCCAGTGGAGTCAGGAAGAGTCATCGGGCAAGAGGCGAGAAGCGGAGCTGCCTTTTCCACCTGGTGGAACAGCCAGCCAGCCGGCTGCTCCCAGACAACCCCGTGCACCGCGCCTGCAGCCCCGCAGCCCGCAGGAGGCCAACGCCACCACACAGGAGCCCGATGCCAACACGCTGGAGCCCGATGCCAACACGCAGGAGCCCGATGCCACCACACAGGAGCCCAATGCCAGCATGCAGGCCAGCCCACAGGAGCCGGCTCTCCACCGCGTGGCGCAGGGCACTGGATGCATGATCCCTCCACGCTGCTTGGCCACTGCGAGCAGGGCAGCAGATATGACAGGGCCATGGAACAGGGCAGCAGACATGGTGGGGCTATGGGGCAGGGCCGCGGCGGCCTATCATGGCCGCCACCCCTGGGCACCTCGGCCCACGCCTTCTACAAGGCTGGCCCGCCCGCCCTTGTGCTATGAGTTCTGGAACGATCCCGGACCTCCCGGACCCCCGGGCTCCCTGCCGAAACTGGGAACACGAGGTCTCCAGCTGCCGGTCCGGTCTGAAGGCAGACAAGCTGGAGTATGCAGAGATTTGTACAGAGATCTCAACCTGCAATTCCTAGAAGTGAAGCTGCCCAAGAGACCACCACTGGACAACGCTAAGACAGTACATATCTAAATTCGTGTTTGAAATGACATGTCTTCGTAATAAAGGTTTCTCTCCTTGTGCATTAATGACCATGTTTATGTGTATGTTTAAATTTGGTAAACAGTAACTTCAAGGCTAAATTCTTACTAGTGAAAGTTAAATGAAAAAGGTTTTCAACGTAATTCTCATAAAGATAAAATTAACTTACATTTAAAGTCTGAGGTAAATATTAGTTAACAATATATTTTAACTAAGTTGGTCTAAAGACCTGCGCACACCTAGGGTGTGCCTCCATCTTGAATGGGTATAACAAAAGGTTAAATAGACTTGTTGATATGTAAAACTCTCGATTACCTTCTCTATTAGAAATGGTAGATCGCACAATGGCTATGCTAATTATTCTCATGCCTGAGGTTTCCTTTCCTGTGCACACCTAGGGTGTGACTCCATCTTGAATGGTTGTAACAAAAGGTTAAAAGACGTTGTTGATATGTAAAAGTCTCAAATTCCTTCTCTATTAGAAACGTTAGATTGTGCTGTGGTTATGCTAATAATTTTTGTTTCATAGTAAGTAAATTGCAGCCAGCTGCCTTTGGGACTCTAGGCCGTTCCCCACCCCCATGCAAATGCCTGTCGAGGCAAGTAAGCCCCCCAGAGGCAAGAAATGTTTTTTTTAAGCTGATAAAGTTTTGCCCACAGAGGCAAAATATGGCCCCCTCAGGCCTTCCCTTGGCAGCACACTGGTTCTTGTTACTTGCTTACATGTTTCTCCATGTTTGTGCCAGTTTCTTTTTTAAAAAATGCCTGTAGGATATAGGTTTCTGTTCACCCCACACCCTTGATACTGTAGTCATCTAGTTAAAAAGAAAAGGGGGAATTGTTGTATGCTTTACATTGGGTTGTTCTAGCTCTCCCCCACCAAGAAAATTGGATCAGTCCTGCTAATTTCGCGGGCCCGCTTGGCCCCGCCCCAAGGAACCCCGAGAGGGTTCCAGAGTTCCAGAGTTGGAGAGTGGCAGAGTTAGAGAGTGCTTGGTGCCGTCACAGGGGAAAGAGGCAGCAGAGTTCTGTTTGGTGATTAGTTTGGTTTAGTTTATGAATCGTTGTTCCTGAATAAAGAAATACAGCTTCCCTGCCCAGCCGTATGTCTTTGGTCATCTCTGTTACCCGCCCGTGAAGCTAGCCCGGCCAGCTGGACCATCCAAATTTTAACAACACTAGGTCACTGATTGTTAGAGAAATGCAAATTAAGACAACACTAAGATACCACCTCACTTCTGTAAGAATGGCATACATCAAAAAGGACAGCAGCAACAAATGCTGGGGAGGATGTGGGGACAGAGGAACCCTTTTACATTGCGGGTGGGAATGTAAATTGGTACAGCCTCTGTGGAAAGCAGTCTGGAAAACTCTCAGAAGGCTAGACATGGACCTTCCATATGATCCAGTAATTCTTCTCCTGGGGTTATACCCCAAGGACTCCATAACACCCAACCAAAAAGAGGTGTGTACTCCTATGTTCATAGCAGCACAATTCATAATAGCTAAAACCTGGAAGCAACCCAGGTGCCCAACAACAGATGAGTGGCTGAGAAAGCTGTGGTATATATACACAATGGAATACTATGCAGCTATCAAGAACAATGAACCCAACTTCTCTGACCTATCTTGGACAGAGCTAGAAGGAATTATGTTAAGTGAGCTAAGTCAGAAAGATAAAGATGAGTATGGGATGATCCCACTCATCAACAGAAGTTGACTAAGAAGATCTGAAATGGAAACTAAAAGCAGGACCTGACCAAATTGTAAGTAGGGCACCAAAGTAAAAACCCTGTGGTGAGGGGTAGACATGCAGCTTCCTGGGCCAGTGGGGGGTGGGAGTGGGTGGGAGGGGTGGGAGTGGGTGGGAGGGATGGGTCACAGTCTTTTGGTGGTGGGAATGGTGCTTATGTACACTCCTAGCAAAATGTAGACATATAAATCACTAGTTAATTAATTTGAGAGGGGGAAAATCAATTGTATGTCTCAAAGTTTTTCAAAACACAAACTGAATCTTTTTAATATATAGGCTGTGTATTTGATATGTGGACTCTCTCAAAAGCCTAGACCAAGTAGATCAGAAGCATCCAATAGCACAGCTATATACAAGATACTGGGTACTGTACTGCAAACCCTAACAAAAGGACTTTTCAAAGTTAACCCTATTACCAAATAATGTGATGATAACATTAACTATTCATTGTCTTTTGGAACCCTAAGACAGCAGGAACCTCACATCTCCACTATAGAGCCCCTACTTCCCCCAGTCCTGGAACCATTGGATAGGGCCCACTTTCCCATATGCCTCTCCCAATCCATATCTAATAATATTGCATCCGCCGATCACAACCTAACCAACGCAATGATTGCCACCTCAACATGCTTCACTTCAGACTGTGTCCAGAGACTTCACGTGTGGAATGACAACCCTTCAGCTTCATTACTCGGGTGAGACCTTTCCTTTCACAGTATACTCTAATTTCATCTCAGGTGGTTCACTTTATAACAAAGTCCCAAAACCTAGATATACACCAGTTTCTGTGAGAGAGAGCATATTTTCACACATATCCATAAACTACTGCAAAATATATACCTGAAAGCAGAAGTACACAGAGTTTGCAGTGAGTACCTCCCTAACACTTCCTCTCCACTATTCCAAGCTTTGGGTCTATGATTGCTCAACAATTTGTTTGGCTTCATATGTTAACTCTCTTTTCAGTCACCAGGTTCCAGATGCCACCAGGATGCTGGCCA
Organism: Erinaceus europaeus; assembly: GCF_950295315.1. Taxonomy (NCBI): domain Eukaryota; kingdom Metazoa; phylum Chordata; class Mammalia; order Eulipotyphla; family Erinaceidae; genus Erinaceus; species Erinaceus europaeus. The sequence goes on along the minus strand of NC_080170.1, from coordinate 94,095,235 downwards.
GGCTTCCCTGAATTGAAGACCCCACCAATGTGTCCTGGAGCTCAGCTTCCCCAGAGACCCACCCTACTAGGGAAAGAGAGAGGCAGACTGGGAGTATGGACCGACCAGTCAACGCCCATGTTCAGCGGGGAAGCAATTGCAGAAGCCAGACCTTCTACCTTCTGCAACCCACAATGACCCTGGGTCCATGCTCCCAGAGGGATAGAGAATGGGAAAGCTATCAGGAGAGGGGGTAGGATATGGAGATTGGGTGGTGGGAATTGTGTGGTGTTGTAACCCTCCTACCTTATGGTTTTGTTAATTAATCCTTTCTTAAATAAATAAATAAATAAAAATAACTGGATTATAAAAAAATAAAATAAATAAATATATCTGTTAAGAAATTTAATTATCCCCAAATATTTGAATTCATGGGACTCTAACACCATAAATTCTTTAATATCAGTTATCTCAATGCTTCTTAAATTATAAGTGAACATTAAATAGGTCAGAAAAGTTAATGATTGCTCTAAGTTTACCAACCCAAGGCTGTATAATCAGGATGAAAGTATGGATAGTTTAAACAAAATTTAAACAAAATACTTATGACAGATTTATGAAGAGGAATTAAAATATGATTGGGAGTTGTAACTTTGTGCGTCAAAGGTAAATAAACACATGAAGTACTAGTGAAACTCACAGCCAGATGGTAGATATTACATGAAATGGAATACTGTCATAATCTAGCCAAAAAGATTCCTTATGGTTAGTAACCTGTGATGTGCATAATAGCTTAGTATCTAGTTTTAAATTGCTGGTGTTATTATTCAGCACAAATGACATGCATTAAATACATTTAGTGATTCTAAAAGGTAATTTAAAAGTCTATATTCTCATTGCTTTATGTGTTTCTGTATGACATGACCTTAACCCATAATAATTACTTTCATGAGTTTCAACTAAGTATTACTTTTTGTAACATGTGTACTCAACCAGGTGTGCCACCCCCTGGCCCCTTAAGTATTTATTACTTTTTAAAAATATTTTTGTTTATTTATTACTGGATAGAGATAGAAATTGAGAGGGAAGAGGGAGATAGAGAGTGTAAGAGACAGAGAGAGACCTGCAGCCCCGTTTCACCACTCATGAAGCTTTCCCCCTGCAGGTAATGGGTGTGCTTAACCACCACCTGGCCACTCAACTAAGTATTGCAATAAACTTCTTTCCTTGATACATATTCAAAGATGTACTTATATAAGTAGAACAGCAGTGTTGAATATTCTAACTCAACTAAATTTAGCCAATACATTTTGCACAAACAATATGTGCCATGATTAGGCAAAATAGTTGAGATACCAGAATACTGAAGATATGTCCCTGCTGTTATGATTTAAGTCTAACTGTAGATAACGATAGTAGTTATCTGGGGGGAAGGGGAGGGGGAAGCACAGACCCTTGGTCATGGGATATTATAATCCTATTAATTTATACTCTCATAACTATTAATTTAATATATCATGGGGGAAATAGATTTAATACTTCAAGTTCTCTAACTGCTTAAACCATAGCTCTGAGTATATATATTTTCTTTTTTTTTCCAGGAATTTAAACTTTACTCAAGAACATTCACATGTTAGGCTGAGAGAGAGAGAGGAGGCACCTAAGAGGTCTGTATATTTATTTTCTTTAGCCTAAATATTTAATGTTTCATAGTGTAAGATGATCAAATTCTGACACTGGGATTAAGTTGTTCAAGGAGCTCTAAAGTATATTCACATATATCAGTTTTTTAGATATCTAAGTAGATCAAAGCCATTTAGCCCTGTCATTATCTAAGATGTTTATGGCACAAAGCATAGTGAGATCAAGAATATTACAGTAAATCCTAACCACTGAATTTTTATAGAAAAACAAATCTCCCAACTAACTTAATTATAACAATAATTGACTACTGTTATTTTAAAATCTTTCTAAGACTACAAGGAACTCTTCCCACTATCTCTAAGACCCTTATTTCTCCTAGTCCTAGAACCTCTAGTACTATACCCATGTTTCTTCTCTGATCCCTTACCATCAGATTGCCTCTGTCCACCTCAACTAAGTCAGTGCTATGAGTGCTGCCATGCTACATTATGCTGCTACTGACTTGATATTACGGATTGTCACCAGAGACACCAAGCCTGAGATGTCAACCTTCCAACTCCTCTAATCTGCTGAGATCTTTCCTAACACATGGGACTACATAGTTCTGTTTCAGAAGGAACTGAGAAAATTACAGATACTGGAAACAGGCTAGGGCCTAGGGGACTGGGTACAGGTGTACTGTATCCATAACTAAGGGGCAACAATACAACTCAAAGCAAAAGTGCTTACTGGCCCTCCATGATTAGACTCAGACCTAATAAACCTAGGATCCTAATAGAAGGGCCTAAATAAGGCATCATAAATCCTCTAGACATAATTAGCCTGGAAATCTACTAAAAGGTCCAAAGAAGGCAGACTTCATAAACCTAATACGGGTTTGGATACAATAAATGACACTCAATGCTTTAACATGTGAGAAAATCTAAGCTTGACAGATAAAGGACTACAAAAGCTGGATAAGGGCAAGGGACTGACTCACTTAATGATGGTCTTTTTGGTCAGTACCAGAAGACCCCATCATCTGGGGCTCTAGTTAGGGAATTCTTGGTTTCCCACACAAATATGATGGTCCTAGAACCCTAAGAGAACCCTCTCCCCACCATCACCGGTCACTTCTATCAGGAATGTCATCATAAGCCCTCTTGTGGTACACTCCACCCTGTCCTGCCACGAGAGGAAGACTGGTCCTGAAATGAGTGCAGCCTAGAAAGTTCCCAGCTGTGACCATGAAATTCAAGCTTAGACTGACAGGGAAGCAGAGGTTACACAGGCTTCTGTGCTAAATATGAATAGATATAGGCCCTAGATCAGGTTTATGAGTAAAAAATTAATTTTATTCATAGATTTTCTTCAAGTTTGGGAGCTATTCTCTGCCCTACCCAACTTTCTAGTCTTATTCTTAACTTTGATACCATCTTCCCAGACAATAATTTTTGTCCACCTCCACGCTATCAAACTCAAGCAAAAACTAGGAAAGTCATGGACTCCAAGGAACATACCTAAAACAGACTTCCCTCCCTAAGATCATTATTCTGATCTGTTCTATTTCTACTTTTTGGTGCCTATTCACTAATCATTTTGCTCTGCTTATATCTTACTTTTCATCCACCAAGTTGAAAATTTTACTAGCATTCCATCCTGACTTCCCTGGGCAAACGACCTCACCAATGTGTCCCAGAACCTCACCTCTCCAGAACTGTATCTCACAAGGAAAGACAGAAACAAGCTCCAATGTCCATGTCCAGTAGAGAAGCAAATACCTAAGCCAGAACTCTCACGTTCCATACTCCAGAGGGGAAGAATTGTTAGGCGAAGATCACCAGAAGGTGCTAAACTCCAACTTCATCAGGCTCCAGAGAGAAAAGAAGGATGTAGTAACAAGTGTAGGTGTGATGAGAAATGAAGAGAAGGCAGGAACATAAGAAAATATTTATATACATATATATAATATGTAATGTATAAATATAGTTATAGAAATAATAGTCAACCCATATCAGCAACCTTGGGAGTACTGTAGCTTCCAATGGAGGGAATGGGGATGCAGAACTTTGGTGACAGAAATGATGCAGAATTATACACCTGTTATCTTATAATTTGTAAATCAATTCTAAATCACTAGTAATGTTTTTAAATATTTAAATCTAGGAGGTGACAGCACTAACAAATAATTTTAGCATGGCAAGTTATCAATGGACACACATTTTCCAAGACATTAAAAAATACCATTGTTAAGTAGAATAATGTTAAAATTCTTACCTCAGAATGGTCCCGTTCTACAAATTCATTTTTTTTAAATATTTAACTTTGTATAGATACTGCCCAGAGGGGAAATAACAGTAAAAATCATAAAGTTCTCTTTTGTGCTTGTCATTTGAAGTATGGGTGGGAAAGTGTGAGTAAAAAAAACTTACCTTAGAAAAAGCAAAATAAGTGAACAGGCCACTGCTGAACTAAGACTTTATAGACTTTTGTCAAGGTCAATGGTAACAACCTCAGTCAAACTTGCCATTGCTTCTAAATTTATCTGCTGTTTTTAAGAAGATGAACCCATGGATCTGGATTTGGCACCCAGAATGTCTCTAAGGCAAGGGGGTGAGATGTCAGAAACAAATCCATTTCTATAACCCTAATCCACAGACTACTTTAATTTATTCTCTAAATGCTCACTGCATAATAGGATTAGACTGTACTAATAAGGAAAGCAGCAGTGTCCATTCTGCTGCATACTCTTTTTTGAGTCCTGGGGTCTAATTCTATCTCCCCAAAGAATTTGAACAATTAAGCAGTTCAACATTTTCCACAGTTCCAAGCTAACGGTACATAATAAGTGTCTATTATTCATTTAGGCCACTCTAATAATACTCAGAAAGGACATATATTAATAATTTTCTATGTTTCAAGCTTTGATCTAAGCATTTTGAATAAAAAGATTTAGTTATGTATCACAACTATTCTATAAGGTAGGACTTTCATTATAAGCATTTTATAAATGAAGAAAAAGAGGCAGAGATGGTAGGTTATACTATTTTGGGGATTAAAATATTTTTATGTGGCATTGAGAAATGAAATGAAGTTATGTGTATATGTAATTTTGCAGAATGCAGAATATGGCCTATCTTTCTTTATTCCTTTTTTAATTTTTCTCCTTACCTGAGCACTGCTCAGCTCTGATTTATGGTGGCGCAGGGATTGAACCTGGGATTTTGGAGCCTCAGGCATGAGAGCCTCTTTGCATAGCCATTATGCTAAATCCCCAGTCCTCTTTCTTTATTCCTTATGCAGAGAGAGGGAGAGGGAGAGAGGAGAAAAGAAAAGAAAATGAGAGATACCAATACACTCTTCCACCTCCTTTGGGAGTTGTCACTGGCGCTGCGTGTGCTAGGGTTCAACCCCAGCACCTCTTGCCCGCTAAGGCATATGTTCTACCCACCGAGTTATCTTTTAACACCAGAGATTTGAGTTTAGGACTTTGAGCCTTAAACATCTTTTCTTGTAACCATTTTAATACTCCCCTCACTCCACCCCCGAAAAAAGTAAAAATTTTAAAAGTCTCCTTTATACCCCAGAAAATATATTGCTATTTGCAATATATTCTTCCAACAGCCAGAAAATGTTAACTAGACACTAGGTGAAGCAAACAGCTGATTGCTATAAAATAAAAATAGAGGGAGTTGGGCAGTAGGGCAGCGGTTTAAGCGCACGTGGCACAAAGCACAAGGACCGGTGTAAGAATCCCGGTTGGAGGCCCCGGCTCCCCACCTGTAGGGGAGTCGCTTCACAGGTGGTAAAGCAGGTCTGCAGGTGTCTATCTTTCTCTCCCCCTCTGTCTTCCCCTCCTCTCTCGATTTCTCTTTGTCCTATCTAACAACGACAACATCAACAACAACAATAACTACAACAACAATGAAAAACAACAAGGGCAACAAAAAGGGAAAATAAATAAATATAAAAAAATTTTAAAAATAAATTAAAAATAAAAATAGCTAGACAAAAGCCTTGCCTTTGAATCATTTTTCTAGGACTTTACAGCTCTTTTGCAAAACTTGAAAATGTCTAGAGCAAAGAATTTCCTAAACTATATCCAAAATAACTTGTAAAGTGAAAAAAAAATCCACAATTCTTTTGAGTTACAGAAAACACCTCAGGTGGGGGTATAGCATAACGGTTATGCAGAGACTTTCATGCCTGAGGCTCTCAAGTCCCAGGTTCAAATCCACACTGCCATAAACCAGAGCTGAGCAGTGCTCTGGTAAAAAAAAATAGAAAAAGAAAAAAAGAAAACACCTCATATTGTGTGATACAGAAGATCCTAAAAATGGGAATTTCAATGTAAACCAAATTTACAAATAACCTGGTTATAACAATAACTACTTCTTGCCTTCTTAAATCCTAAGACAGCAGGAACCCTATCCTTTATAAAAAACCTGTATTTCTCCCAGTTCTGGAACCTCTGGGTAATGGTGCATTTTTCAACAGGCTTCTCTCGATCCATACCAACTGGTACTGCATCTGCTGCCCTCAACCTAATTAATGCAACCAGTACCACCCTGACATGTTTCATTTCGGACTATGTCCACAGACAACAGACCTGCAATGTCAACCCTTCAGCTCCAGTACTCTGGTGAGACTGTTCCTAGCTCACAGGACTCCTTAATTCCATTTTGGGTAGTGCACTTTCTAATAAAGCCCCAACACCTAGATATGAACAAGGGCCCAAGAGACAGAGCACAAGTACACATGTATCCATAAGTTAGGGGAAAATATATACCTTAAAGCAAAAGTGCACAATAGTTTTCAGTGACCCAATAAGTGCAGCAAGCAAGTAGAAAGACCTAAAAAAGACAACACAAAATACTTAATCAAATAGTTTCAACTTAGGCCTGATACTCTCCTCACCTACCTCCTATTTCACTTCCCTCAACCATTCCAAGGCTAACCTTGTCAGACAAAGTAAGGACTACAAAAGCTGGATAAGAGCAAGAAGACTGGCATACTTTAATGATGGCCACCTGATTTCCTGGGGCCCCCGTAGGACATTGCCCTCAATGTAGATCAACAATGGTAGGGACTGCCCAATTCTTGGAAAGGAGGTTGAACCAAAATCCTCTACCACTCAAAGAAGATGGGTCTGGTAATGGGTGCAGCCTAAAATGTTCCTATCTATGACCACAGAACACGAGCTCAGACCTACAAGAATGCAGAGGTTGCAGACTCCTGCACTGAATATAGGTCTCAGATGAAATCTATGGGATTTACAGTTAATGGTATTTATATACTTTTCCAGATTTGGGATCTACTCTCTCCTGGGATTCAGCTTTCTAGTCCTATTTCTAACCCTGACACCATCTCCACAGATAATACATTTGGCCCACCAGCATATTAGCTGTCAGACTTAGGCAAAAATTAGTAAAGTCATGGGCACCTTGGAATATACATAAGAGAGACCTACTTTTTCCCAAATGGAAACTCCAAATCTCATCTTATATTCTTGCCTTTAGGTTCCAGATTATTAAACAAGTTGTCCTTTATTTCTTAATGCTTTTTCAGACACCAAATTCCATACGCTACTATTGACTCCTCAGGGCAGACAACCTCACCAATGTACCCTGGAACCCCATCTTTCTGTAGCCTTGCCCCACTAGAGAAAGACAGAAACAGGCTGGGAGTATGAACTGACCCGTCAACGCCCATGTTCATCAGAGAAGCAATTACAGAAGCCAGACCTTCCACTTTTTGCACCCCATAATGGTCTTGGGTCCATACTCCCAGAGAGACAAAGAACAGGAAAGCTTCCAGTGGAAGGGATGGGATATGAAACTCTGGTGGTGGGAAATGTGTGGAATTTTACCCCTCTTATCCTATGGTTTTGTTGATATTTTCTATTTTTCATTTTATGAATAAATTTAATTTTAAAAAGAATAAAATAAAATAAAATTAAAATTTTATAAAGTAAAAAAACAAACAAAAAACACCTCATGAAAGCATTACTCAGTACTGATGAGCAAGTTCTGCATAACTCTTCCTCCAAACAAAGTAATTCACAATATCTCGTTGTGGGTAAGGAAAATATAGTAGCAACACCAATACTGAATTCTATCACAGTATTATAGCGGGTAGAAGAGGATTAGAATAAAAGCTGAAGCAAGTGCAGCATAATTATAACTAATCAGGTGTGCTAAAATGAGCCAACATGGCAGTCTAATTGAGATGATCCTTGTTGTTTCTTTCAGGAATGCAATTTAATTAGAATGAGTAAACTGACAGTCAGCAATAACCTCACATAATCCAGTGAAACATGAGACGAAGCAAGAGAATATTCTGCTGACTTTCCATTTTTAGAAAATGGACATTAAAGCCGCCAATTTGGCCATTGGGAAACTAGAAGCTCCGTGTTTCTTGCGTGCCTAAGGCTTGTATAAAGTGTGTTGTAATGCTTAGAATTCTGAAAAAGAATGATAGCAGATCAAGCAGACGAAACAGTTTAGCTGGCTTCTCAAGGAACCTTTGAGGACTTTAAGTGTCCAAATGCAGAGAAAACAAACCAGACTGGGGTTTCAGAGGGTCTACATAAATAGGAGGCAGCTGTTAAAAGTTAAAAATCTGATTCTATTTTGAATGGTCAGAAGTAGAAACATGTACTAATAGTCGGAGAGCAGGTGGTAAGGAGGTAGGTGTTAGTACTGCTAAAGAAATTCATGAAAAATGGCAGGGAGTTGCTGCTGTGACTTCGTTGGAATTTAATAGCTGACAAATCTGTATGTTAGATAAGCGTGGTAGCATTGGAGATTCTAATTTAGCCTGTGATATTACTGTGGCAGCTCTAGTTTCCATGGTTGAAGCGAGTGGACATTAAAGTGAGAGCCTTAATGTAAAATAAGCTGTTTAAAGAAAGACTCCTGCGAGGGGTGGGGGAACAGCAACAAGACAGGGTCAGAACTACTTTGGGAAGCCACCAAATCACTGCTAAGTGCAAACGTGTGGCTTGTGGACAAGGAACCTAAGGAGAGATTCCTGGGATTCCATAGATCCTGTACCTACTCCCAAGCTGCAGGTAACAATCCAGCAGTTTGCTGGTTGAGGTGGCACCTCCAGTCTGTTTTACTAACAAAAAGACTGCTGAGGAGAGGAGAGGATGCCCCTAAAGCTCATCAAATTCAACTGTGAGTCTCCATTGCTACTGGAGCAGGAGCTGGGAGGCCCCATGCTGACACTGAACTGGCTGGGAAACTCAGATCTACACCCCGGTGGACTAGAGGTGGGGCTGTATAGTGGGAGCCTTTCCACATTGTTCTGATGAATTGGGAGATAACCAGAGGGCTCTGAACTCTTGATTCCATCAGGACCCAGAGAAAAGAGGAAAAAGGGAGGGACATTTGGATACAGTAATAGGTGTATGTGTGACTTGGAAAGGAAGATGGGACAATAGGAAAGAGAAAAAGGGCAAATATATACAAATATAGACAGATAGTTTTAGAAATAATAGTTAACCCATACCTACAACCTTAAGAGAATTGCTGTAGCTTCCAATAGAGGGAATGGGGTTTCAGAACTCTCGTGTGGAAATAGTGCAGAGTTGTGTTCCTGTTATCATGTAATTTTATAAATCAAAGAAAACTAAAAAGTATATATGGTCCAATAAAGTTCATTGCAAATAAAAACTTTTTTTTTTTGGTCCATACTCCCAGAAGGATAAATAGGGAACTTTCCAACTGAGGAGATGGGACACAGAATTCCGGTGGTGGCAACTGTGTGGATTTGTACCCGTTATCTTACAATCTTGTTACTCATTATTAAATCACTAATAAAAATGTTTAAAAAATCAAGCAGGTAAAACTCACATTTTGCTAAGAACTGCTATGTTCAAATCTCAAACAACTGGATGATAAAAGTAACTATTCCCGGTATATAATCACCTTTAAAGATGCATTGCATACTGATGGCTACAATTTGTTCTTAAAATGCAGTTAACCAAGAGTGCAACACAGAGAGTTAAAAGTCATGACACATGTTTGCATAGAAAAACAGAATATGTCATGGCTTTTCCAACAGCCCAATATTACTAAAGATGAAATGGTTTGTAGCATTGACTATAGTTGCTACTAAACAGTTTGAAAGCTAAAGAAAGCATTTGATGCAATCATTTTCATCATTGTATGATAAATTAAATGATAACCTATTCTTTTAATTTGGGTTCTTACTCTATAGAAAAATCAATACCATGTAGATGTTAAGAATACAAGATGAATAAGAGGCTTCCTGTATAGATTTGCTGCAGATTTAAAATAAAAATACAGACCTTTCAAATTTCCTCACTTTCAAGTTGCCTATCTTCTTTCCAAGCACCCAATTTCTATCAGTGTGATTTGAGGATGTGTCTATTTGTGAAAGGACTTGATGTGCAAGTTAACAGTGACGGATGTATGTACATTAGAAAATAAGATTATACACTTATGAGAACAATTTTTTGTTTAAGATATTTTATTTTAAAGAAAGAGATACAGAGAGGCACAGAGAATGGCCAGAGTACTAGTGGGGCTGGCAATTGGGACCTCAGAGCCTCAGGCATGAACATCTTTTGCATAACCATTATGTTCTCTCCCCAGCCCTGACAACAATTGTTAAAGAACTCTGTGCTATTTGAAGAACAAATTATATTATATATGCCAGTGGAGTTTTAAAAAGTATGTGCATTCAAAGATAATCCTAAAGTGGCTAACACTGCATGGTGAGATCATGGTTTAAGATTTAATTTACTCATTCATATGAGATGTAGAGATGAGATACAGACAGACAAGCCAGAACACTACTCAGGTACTTATAGTACTGGGAATTGAACCAGTAATCTCAGGTATACAAATTCTGTACTCTACCAGCTTTAGCTATTTCCACAGCCAGGATTATGGTTCTTGAAAAAACAAACAAAAAACTGCATCTCCATTATTTTCTACTCTTCCTATAATAAATATGTAATTTTATGTGATACAATGATCTTAAAATGTTGGTCAGCATTTCTAGTACAAAGTCGAAGAATGGAGAATGTCTGTTTTCTAGATATACATTATACATTTTTATGTCACATATATGTGTGTGTATATATATATATATACATATATATATTTATATAACTTAGTATATGCCTAGATCATACTATATACTTTTTTCTTGAATTACTTTTTTCCTTGTACCATAATCTATACTGGTATAGCATTTTCTTATCCCTCCATATACACCAACCCTCTTATTATTTTCATTCACCCCATACATGACCCAAAATTTAGAATTCATCCTGTTTCTGTCAAGCTTGATTCATGTAGACATGCAACATATCAGGTATTACTATTAGTTGTTCAACAAATGGCATGAATTATAGCAGGATCTGTATAGTCCCCCCCAATAATCCATAATTGAAAACCTTCCAAAGTACTTCTAGAATTCAAATTTGTCATTTTAATGACTGTATATTTCATGATGTCTATGCATCCTAGTTTATCAGTTTATTTAGTAACTACCCCACTGAATTTTCTAAATTTGCTATTATGCAAAATTCTGTATTTGACATCTTTGTACACGTGCCATTATTCAGTCTTTCTTTCTTTGGAAAAATGTCATAGAATGGGGGATATTAAGGGAAGGGAAATGCATTTATTTTTTAAATAGATATTGCCAGATTGCTTTCTGAAAGAACAATAATAATTAATGTTACCAGTCTCACACTGGCAGTAATAGGCATTTTTGCTCTTTAAAATTTTTTATAATCCAGTAGGTATAATATCATTGTTACTTTTATTTCATCACCCCAGGAAAGAATTTGAGCATGTATTTATCAATTATTTGGACTGGTCCTTTTCTGAGTAATTCATTTTGCTAATTTTTCCACAGAGGTATTTGCCTTTTCAATTTGTAGTTGTTTATCATATATTTTATATTCTAACCCTGTTATCTATATTTGTAACTCAATTTACCATATCATTTCTCCTAAATTTGTATGTGGTAACATTTGCCTTGTATTTTGACATAACGAAATATATCTATTTTATCTTTTTACTACTAACACATTTTTGTCTCTGCTGTGGAGGACTATAAATGGTTATAATTAGTTAGCATTACTTGGGAGTCCAAGTATTAGTCTCCAAGAGGATCAACAATAACAAAACTGCCCTTTGCAAATAGACAAGTTAGAAATAAACAACTCCAAAATAGCTACCACAATAATATAAAAGTTAATTTTTGTTATTGAGTCTCGAAGAAGTTAATCTAAGTCTAATCTGTATGTTCCACTGCTTAAGAGATCATGTTTCTTCTGTGTATGGTTTCCATCCTTCAGGTCAAATTATGATTGAAACTTCTATTAACTACCCAGTCATTTTGTCCATATCCAATCCAAGAGGGATTAAAAGAGTAAAAGGATATTCCTTTTAAAGACCACCCTGCCACCACTCTGGGAGTCAGCAGTGGAACAAGTTTGCACTTAGAAGACTGAGGTCTTAAATTCAATCCCTTGCACTGCATATGCCAGTATACCATAGTGACATGCCCTCTCCTCTATCTCTAACTCATGGGAAAACAAGCAAGAAAACAAACAAACAAAAAAAACCAATAAACCAGAACTGATCCAGTACCACTGCATGAAGATAAATTATTTCCCATTTATTGCTCAGGTTCATCAACTGTTCATCTCATATTCCCACTGCTATAAACAATATGGAAAGAAGGGGGCCAGAAAATAGCTTACCTAGTGGAGTGCATGCCTTACCATGCACAAGACCCTGTGTTCAAGCTCTGGCACTGAAGCACCAGGGGAAGCTCCATGGGTGATAGTGATACTATGGTGTCTTTCATTTCTCCAACTTGTTATAACCAGGATGAAAATATTGACCCTGGGATGGTGGGTCCTTTATGAACCCCCAGTGATGTCAATGTGTGTTCATGTAAATGTGTACAAACACACACACATACACAGAAAATTTTCCTTTGTAAGTGTGGTAAAAAGATCAAAGAAAATCAACTGGAAAAAAAATCCAACTAAAAGGATTAATGTTGTTGGATATTACTTTAATTTCTTTATTGGGGGATTAATGGTTTACAGTTGACAGTAAAATACAATAATTTGTACATGCATAATATTTCTCAGTTTTCCACATAACAATTCAACCCCAACTAGGTCCTCCTTTGCCCACGTTTCATCATCTGAACCCTCCCCCTCCCCCAACCCCAGTCTTTTACTTTGGTGCAACACACCAACTCCAGTCCAAGTTCTGCTTAGTGTTTTCCCTTCTGATCTTGTTTTTCAACTTCTGTCTATGAGTGAGATCAGTTGCTGAATTTTTTTAATCTGTGACTAGATCCAAAAGAATTAAGTTCTGTTTGGATGTTCTCTTATCTATCCTATCTTTATTAAGATTGTAAATTGAAAACCAATATAATAAAATTTGTCTTTAAGAAGAGAAAAAGTATATGACATGGTTTATAATATTCTTTTATTTTTATTTGGCTGTCTTCTGAATCTAAGATAAATTTCAAAGGGTATTTTACCAGTGCTTACTGTATATTAAAAATAATGCACATTCTGAGCAAATCAGGCCTTTAATTTTGACATAAAAATATCTACATTATTAAAGAAATGGCCAGAAATAGGGACCTGTAATAGGCAGACATGTGTCCTTTGGTTTTATTCTTTATCATGCCTAATTGTAAAAAGAAATATTCTGCACTGACCTGCTCACTTGCAATTCCACAATCTTTAAAATCATCTGGGTTCGTGCATTTCAGTTCAATTTCATTCATGAGGGAAAAAGACATGTATATATGTGTGTGTATATATATATATATATATATATATATATATATATATATATATATATATATATATATATATATATATTAGAGGGTTAATAGTCTCCCCATGCCCCACTTGAGTTCTTAACTTTGGTGTTAAGTCTGTATTTAATGAGAAAATTACTCTAGTTTTTAATTATTGAAAAAGATCACTCATCACCCCAAATCTAAATAAAGTCTGCAATGCTTGTCCATGACTTCTATTTTGTGATGACCCAAAGAACTCCACTAGTCAGATCAATTTGGGGTTTGGAAAACATGTCCCCATGCATCAGCTTTATCAGAAGAGCAGAGAGGCCACCTTGTAGAGGGCTCTCAGGGCAAGTTGTTAAGAGTATCAGCTCCATCTTTCTGGGTTTTGTTTGTTTGTTTGCAGAGTACTGCTCATCTCTGGCTTATGGTGATACGGGGGATCAAACCTGGGAATTCAGAGCCTCTGGCATGAGAGTCCCTTTGCATAACCATTATGCTATCTACCCCCATCCACATCTCTGCACTAGTTTAACCAGGTAACAATGAGAACTATTTTTCCTTTTACTTATGCTGTATCCTACTTTCTCATCCATAATATGCCTAAAACATAAGGTATGATTTAAAATAGCATCTATATAGTACTCAGAACATTGCCCGGAAAAAGAGACGGCATTCAATGGCAACCAATATTATAAACAGTCTTTAGTTAGGTTAAAGCAATTTGAGTAGAATTTGATCTAATTTCTCTGTAGTGCAGAATGACCATCATAGCAAGACTATTAGGCAGGTATAAGATATAATACCTTGGTTAAGGCTGAATTCACAAATATAGGGTCATGATCTTATCTTTTAGCACTTAGCTTCTGCTATGAGTTTTAAATAATTGAGAAATTTTGTACTTAAAAAAGCAATGGCTCAATTCAGGAGGATGAGAATATATTTGAATTCATTTCAAAAGCATTTAACTTCCACCAAGAGTGGAAAATCTTAGTTCCTACATAACTCTGTGCTAAGTACTATTATAAATCCCCTACTCATAAGTAAGAAATTGAGGTGTTCTGAGGAGAAATGAATGCACAAGGATACAGTGCTGATACCCAGCAGGACCAATACTCAAAAGTCAGGAAGTTTGACACCAGAAGCCATACTGTAAACAGTTTGGGATTCTTGCTTCCAGCTTTGTTCCAGGACAACTAGTATCCTATAGGTCTGGTGTGTAGCTGAAAATAGAGATGGGTTAGATGGGTTGATGAGATAGCTCACCTGTGATGGTACCTAAGCTGCTTGTGGTGGCATTGGGGGAGAAACTTTAGTGTTGTAATGTAATGTCTCATCCATTCTTTCTTGCTGGAAAAGGTGACCTGGAGTGGTGAAGTCCCAGCAACAGGAGAAGGGGGGGGGGGGTAAGGGGAGGTGGGAGGTGAGGAAAGAGGAGAGGAGGAGAAAGAAAAAAAGGTGACACTATATACTGTCTTACCCACCAGGTATGGAAATATGGTACATAAGGAAATGTCATTATGTTCCTGGGTATCTGAGAAAATGTAAGTAAATGTGTCTGTTAGATTTAACACAAAACACAGGATAAAAAATCACATGAAATGTTTTACCATCTGTCTGGATTTTTTTTTTTTTTCATACCAGAGAAGTGCTTGTTTCTGGCTATAGATGGTGCCAGGGATTGAACCTGGATCCTCTCTCATACAAGTCCAATCTGGACTTTATCACAATTACATCTTAACCTATTTTTATTTTGTATAATAGTATTTTGTGTGCTGCTGACTAAGACTATCAAGAACAGAATTCTAGGCTAATATTATCAGGCTATTGGACATTGTGTTGAGTATCCCACTCACTGCCCAGTCTTTGTGCTAAACTTCTGGGGAAAAGCGATTTCTACCTTTTAAAAGAGCATTTAGTTTTGTTGGTAAATTGAGGTACAAAGCAACTGAAATGATTATACAAAGTAGGAATGAGCACAATAGTGGGTACAGTAGTCAAAAAAGCATTATTGTGTTCACAGCACAATGTATAAAGATAGTTCTTGGACTCCAAGATAAACATGATGGTTACTTGAGAGGAACAGGAGTGCAATGGATGGGTATAAGGGCTCAATTTGGCAGTGGTAATTACACTACAAGTTTAGTGGAGTGCAGTATAATATATACACATACTAAGGTATGAGGTAGTACTCTAAAAACACAGCATTGTAAACCCATGGTAAATCAATTAAAATATTTTTAAAAGTTAGAAAAAAAAAAGATTTCTAGAACACCAGTATTAAACTGCAATGTAATTAGGTTAACAACACATACAATGGTAACTCCTAACAAATTACTTTGAAGGCAAACAGAAAAATTAAAAATTTTGCTGGTCATTAAAGAGTAATAGCTCAGGAATAGCAATTTGTGGTATGCCTAATTAGTCTAAACAATACTACACCATTCTGGGCAATCCTATTTTTCTCTGAAAGTATTTTACCAGCCAGTTCCAAATATCTATTATGGTATTACCTCTCCTCTCTATACTATGCAAATTTCCCATGTTCTTATAACCCTTGCTTGATATTACAACTAAATGTTCTATTTTCATTATCTTTGTAAATAAGAAGATAATATTTATTTTATGGCCCTAGGCATTTTCAATGACTTCTGGAAGAGGCTAATAAGAACGGTATTTCTAACTAGTCATATTAACATAGAATAGCAAACTATATTAAATGCAGATTCAATGATGGGGCCAGGAGGTAGTGTACCTGTTTAAACACATACACATTATAGTGCACAAGGACCCAGATTCAAGCCCCTGCCCAGCCCCCCACAGGGGGAAAAGTTCCCAAGTAGTGAAGTATGACTGCAAGTTTCTGTCTATCTCCTCTTCCCTTCTTAATTTCTGTCTCTATCAAATACATAATTTTTTTTTTTTTACAAAAAAAAGCCAATGAGACTATCAGAAATATGTGCTGTAAGTAGTCATATACTGTTTTCTCTGTAAAGTCAGATTGCTTACGGTATTCATGAACCTGCCAAGTGGTAGAAATACATTAACACCCAATACTAGACATTGCATTGTTATTATAACCTGGCAGACTTTCCTCATTTATGTCATTTTCCTCATAATCTTTTTTCATAAAATTAAAGAATTAACAATATACTTCATCATGAATTTTGTGTATATATTAATCAGATGGAAAAGGCTGTCAACCTACAGGTTATAGTATACAAACTTTCTTTCAAAGCAAAAAAAAAAAAGCTAACATTAGTTAGAACAGCTACATTTTTTCTTTTCTTAATATTTTTAAATTTATTACTGAATAGAAGCAGAGAGAAACTGAGAGGGAAGGGAAAGACAGAGAAAGATACAGAAAGACACCTGCAGCCCCATTTAATCATTTGTGAAGCTTTCCCCCTTCAGGTGGGGACCAGGAGCTTGAACCTGGGTCCTTGTGCACTGTAGTGTGTGCACTTAACCAAGTGCACCACCGTCTGGCCCCTCACGCACACACATTTATACACATAATAGTATACATTTATATGAATCACTTAACAAGAATCTCTCTCCATGTATTTATAAACTCAGTAACTTTTCAAAATGCTTTCATATTATTCAGTTGAATGACCAATTCCTCTTGTTGTATACATGAACTGTCTTTAATCTTGTGCTATGTCTAACAAATGGCACTATTAATAAAATTGCATAGTATTAATAAAGTATTAGCACACATCCTTTTTAATAAAGACAGATTCGTGCAAGTACACAACATATTATTTTTGTAATCAATGTCAGTTTGACTGAATCATGGGGCCTTTTTAAAAGCCTCTCTGAATACACGGGGCCTGAGATCACTTTAGGAATTCTTTTTGTTCTAAGATAATCTGACTAACTGGGGATTTTACACAGTTAGTTTGTAGTAGTTAATACTAGTCTTGGTGGATGGATAAATGAAAACCCAGCTTAATTGAACATGAATAGGGCTAATCATAAGCTTCTTTATTTGGGAGTTTGAGAAAAGCAAAAGGCTATTCTAATACACTGTATCTTTTGGTTCTTTGAGATAAGTAAGATGAAATACAACTCTTGGAATCACACTGTAGATAATGTAATAGAAAGGCAGAATCTATATTTACTATTAAATCCCTGTCAAATGCTTAGCTACTTAGTGGGAAATTAGTTTTTAATAACATGATGAAATTGCAACTCAACTTATTCTATTGACCTTGAAAGTGTCACTCTCTTATGCAGCACCAGCTGGACCTTACATTACAAAATCCTTTGCTTATGTATCTTATGACTATCTTTCATTTTTCTGACAAAAGAACATGTAAACACTGCATGCTTGGAAAACTAGAATCTTCTTAGATTTAATGATCTAACTTAATGAAGAGCACCCAGAGCTCAAAGTATAAAAACAAAACAAAACACAGCTCCTAAGAATTGCTGTGCCTCTAATTCATAGCTATGTGGTAATTAAGTTTTCTGTAGGGCATTTTTGAAATGTGTAAATGAACTTCGCTTATAGAATAGGCATCTTTACATGACAGAGAAGTCAATTATCTGCAAAATCCCAAATAGAATGTATATAAAATTTCAGTGATTTAGATTCAGACATCTATGATTTAAAAATGTTTCCTCTCAATTTAGATTACAGAGAATCGTAGTTTCAAGTACTTGCCAGAATCATTAATCACATAAAATTAAATCATCTGCTTTTTAAAGTATAAGCATATTTTTTCTGGCTCACTTTGCTGTATTATTTTTTTTTCTTGAACACAAGGCCAGTAAATGTAGAAAAGATATTTAGTTTCTTAATTCCTGTCTTTATCAATATGTGTGATGTGAATGTGATATTTATTGATCATCTACAGTACCAAGGTAAGTGAATGAACAAACAGAATCTCAAGATATAAGTGAATAATTGCAAGTTAAAAGGTTGAAAAAAAATTTGCAAAAAGGAACCTATGGTTTGAGAGAACCCTGAGTATACTTAATATAACCAAAATGAATTTTGTAAGTATTAAATTTAACTTGTGGAGATAGGCAAACAAACAAAAAAAAAGCATACTGGATAAGGGAGATTGCAGAGGCTTATATAACAGATTGTCATGTCTGAGGTTCACAGGTCCCAGGTTCAATCCCTAACACCACCAGAGCTGAGCAGTACTCTGCTATGGTAAAATAAAATCAAATAAAGTAGAGCACAAAAAGAATATAATCTACTAACTAAAAGGCTGTAAGTACTATAATTTTGTCAATGATGTAGTGGCATAATTTAAATAGCAATTATTAGTATATCATAACATTACTTTTCCCTCCCAACTGAAAAGTGAAGCAAAATATTTAGCAACTATCAGAGTAATAACTAATTCAGGTAAGAATTACAAATGACACTAAAATTAATTAATGTTGTAATAAAAAGTAATGTTTGTGGTTATCTCTATACAAATTAGTTATTTTCAAAGGGAAAATAGAACTACTCATTGACAATGCTGTTTTTATTATGTACGAAGAGGTAAATGCTATCAGAAGTCACGCAGTGGCATACCCAGTTGAGTGCACAGTACAATGTAACAGCACTTGGGTTCAAGCCCATGGCCCCCCCTATGTGGGGAAGCTTCATGAGCAGGGAAGCAGTGGTACAAGTGTCTTTCTTTCTCTCTCTTTATATCCCTGTACTCTCTCAATTTTCTGTTTTTAACCTGTATATAAATTTAAAAAAAAATTTTAAAGAGCTATAAGATGCAGAGTTCCTGAGGATATCTATGTAATTTAAAGAAACTTAACATGAAATGCTTGGTCTGTAAGGTGCACTGAAACATGTGTTGAAAGAAGGGAAAGGCCAGATACTGCAGGCCAGCAATTCAAGCAGAGTCCCAGCAGCAGGCCCTGTTGTGAACATTCCCCAGCCTCCCTCCTTTCCAATGACTCTTCTTTAGCAAGACACCCTCACCTTCCTCCCCAGCAAACCTCTCCAGGGTGAAGGCTGCAGCCTGTAAGACTCATCGCTCATTCCCTTTTTCTTCCCATGTCCTTCAGAAGCTCTCTGTCGAATTTCATATTGTCATTCAAACACTAAACCTAAGCACAGCTACAAAGTAAACTGGGGCCAGTGAACCTCAGTTGGGGAGACCAAATAACCCAACTTCTAAAACATTGCCAGTCCACACCAAGAAGGCTGACAACATACAAGACATCTGTACACATCTGTATACCTTCCTGAGGCCTTTGCTTTACTGTTTATGTTCATGTGATCTTGATAAGAAAATTATTAATTTTTTAAAAATTACTCTTGGCAATGTTAGGGAAAAAAAAGCAAGCATAGTGGCTGGAAAGCTAGTTTATAAGGTAGGGTGTGGCCTAGCAATGTCAAGCCCCAGCACCACATGGAAGGGTTTTTTGGCAGCAAAGATGCTTCAGTATTGAGCCCCCATCCTTGCCCACCAATCTCCCCCACCCCAAGTCTATTTGTGTATGTGTGAGGTCTGGCAGTGCCAAGAAAAAAATGTGTTTCTTTGGAAGCTAGTAAGTTATATTTCATGTGTCAACTATAACAAAGAATGATGACAGAATAATCAGACACAGTTGCAAAGTTTATATTTTGTTAAGTAATACAATATTAATTCATAATGGATGGTTAAAATAGATTAAAAACAGACCCAACTAGATACTATCTTCAAGGCCTGAATTTCACATGAAGATAAAATTAAAGTAATTGGTAGAAAAAGGTATTAACAGTATGTCAATAGAAAACAAACAATAAAGGCTGGAGTAGCTATACTGATGAACAAATAAAATAGACCCCAAGAGAAAAGATTACTAAAGATAGAGACACATTATCCTAATGATAAAAAAAAAGGTCAGTTACTAAGTAAGATACAGTAGCCAGCAGTAAAGCTTTGACTTTTTTTTAAAAGTGTTACTAGAACAGCCATGCCCATTTATTTCCTGCTACAACAGGAGACTTGAGAAGTTATGAGGCTGACCTGTTACCACTTTTAACAAAGAATCACACTGCATCTACAACATAACTAGTCTTTATAACATATAAACTAATAAGACCACAGCGCACAAACCTAATTATTTTCCTCGAAACATAGCATTAAGTTT
This sequence comes from Erinaceus europaeus, assembly GCF_950295315.1. NCBI lineage: Eukaryota > Metazoa > Chordata > Mammalia > Eulipotyphla > Erinaceidae > Erinaceus > Erinaceus europaeus. Next base: position 94,074,703 of record NC_080170.1, on the reverse strand, counting down.
AAATGACAAATCTTTAACTCGGAATAGCCACAAGTCTATTCAAGTGGCAAAATAAATGATATTTTAAAAGCCTGTTAAGTTTCACTTTAACACAAATTCTTCATGGTAAAAGTTTTAGAAAATCTGAACAATGCTAACATGATGATGTATCTACTTAGCTTTGTTTCTCCCTGAGGATATATAAATACACACATATAAATCAATATAAACGCTATGGTGGGTGGCTCAAACTGTCTTAAAAATTAAACACACACACAATTTTAATCCAATGTGTTATAATAGAAATATGAAAGATGCTAAAGGAAACAGAAAGATCAGGAAATATAAGTTTGTGAAGAAGGGTGACAATCAGTATTTACCGAAGATTTCAAGTACCTTTTCCTTTCTTCATAAGATTAGAAATAACAGGTTAAAAGTGCTGTATTTTAAAAATAATGACTGCTGAGAAATACAGATCTCTGCCTTTAAGAACAGGCAAACTGCTGAAAAATAGTTTAAACAAAAACATACTTACCACTAGATATGACATTTTATTCACTAGCCCTACTAGTCACATTTATTGTGCTCAGTATAAATAACTATTATCAAGTTAATTGGGCAAGCACTCTCATACAATGAGTCTTAACACTGTCTAAATTGTATAGATAAATTTTCCCTAGAGAGTTTGGTCCATATATTTTAAATGATTTATTTATATATTTTATGAGAGAGATGTACCAGAGTTTAGCTCAGCTCAGACATATAAGCAATGCTATGTACTGAATCTGAGACCTCTGTAGCTTCAGGCATATAAAACTTGTGCTCAAACACTGAGTTATATTGCAGGCCCCTATTTATTTCTCAGAATTTTCTGTTATTTCTACTTTACAAGATGTTTTACTCTTCAGTAATATTTACCATTTAAATTTTTATATTAAAATAAAGATGCATAAAATTTCAAGAGAATGACAATGTGTTTCCCTGCACAATATTCTTTTTAAAATGTAGATTCTACAAAATGTCAAAACGTATACTTTTATAGAAATGACTGTCATTTGATTATTATTTAGTGACATAAGAAAATATACTTGTTTAATTTCTGAACATAGATTTAGATATAGTGTAGGTGAAAAATAGAGGCAAATCTAAGTTAAACAGAAGTACATAAACTAAATGGCTGTAATAGTAGTTATAAAATCAACCAAAATCATGAAGAGCTCTTCTTAAAAAATACATTTGATTCAAATGAATACTAGAAAATTCCCTTGTATCAAAGTAATACAAGAAAAAGACACTTAAAACTGTTTTAAAGTTGAATGGCCCAATTGAAAGTTAAAGACTATATACATTAAATTCAATTTGCAGCAGTTACCAAATATTAAATTTCTAGTATCTACCAAAGATAGAATTCAAAATACCTTTATGTAAATCATAAGAAGTTCATAATTGATTGAAAATGATATGGTGGCCTTTTAAAAAGGGCAAGAAAACTAAAAATATTACAAATTCTGCAAATGATAATGACTTTGAAAATGTAGTGATACATGGAGTCGGGCGGTAGCGCAGTGGGTTAAGCGCACATGGTGCAAAGCACATGGACCAGCGTAAGGATCCCAGTTCTAGCCCCTCGCTTCCCACCTGTAGGGGAGTCGCTTCACAAGTGGTGAAGCAGGTCTACAGGTGTCTATCTTTCTCTCTCCGCCTCTGTCTTCCCCTCTTCTCTCCATTTCTCTCTGACTTATCTAACAACGACGACATCAATAACAACAACAATAATAACCACAACAATAAAACAACAAGGGCAACAAAAGGGAATAAATAAATAAATAAATAAAAGAAAGAAAATGTAGTGATACATCACCTAGTCTCTAATGTTTACACATTTCTTTAATTATTCATTATATATTTCAAATAGAGAATTGATATCATATATCTTATTGCATTTTAAATGCAATAACAAAATTATTTCAAATTCAATTTAATTCTCTGTACTAAATTAGATAGTAACTTCTCTGGTAATATTACACCTTTCAATTTATTAATCTCAAAATTTGTTAAACCAAGAAAAGCTTGTCTTAGGGCCAGGCAGTGGTGCACCTGGTTAAGTGCACACGCGACAGTGTGCAAGGATGCAGGTTCAAGTAGTCCCTGTAGTGGGAAAGCTTCACAAGTGGTGAAGCAGTGCTGCACCCCTTCTCAATTTCTTTCTCCCTTCTCAATTTCTGTCTCTATCCAATAATGAGTGACATAAAGCTTTATAAATAAATGCCAGAAATAGGAAGTAAAACTTTAAGACCAAAGGAAAACATGTATCAGAGATCAGGTTCTTTACTAAATTGGTAATCAGATAATTTGCTATTACTTTGAAGTCACAAATAACCTTTCTACATCACCACCCCCTAGGTAAACACATCAAAATTACCATTAGATCACAAATTCCAAAATGCCATTATATTTATATGCTCAGATTCACAGTTTCTGGACTTATTTTCCCACCACTTAAACTGTGGATCATTGCTATCATATGCGAATGTTTGTTCAGCTCTTCCTGCTGAAGTTTTACCAGGGACTCTTTCTCTTCCAAACGACCTTCTAATTGGGCCTTTTGAACTTCAAGGGAGGAAGCCTAAGGAAGTGCGTGGGGAGGAGAGAAATTGGAGGGGAAAAAATTTAGCATCATGTCTTTGGTTTTCATTTGCAAGATAATTATTTCTAATTCAATGATACTCTCTGTACTAAATTAGAGAAGAACATTTACAAATGCATTTATTCAACTAAATAATATGGCAAGTTTAAGCAAAGCAATATACACTGAGAAGACATTCTACTTAAGACACTGACATTTTGCATAAAAGACTACATATTACTTGCTATTTAGAATCACTATTAAGTCAACTATTGGTAAATGTGGCAGTCACCTTTATGCTTTTTCTGTCACTTATGCCTTGTAGTAGTGTTCATATAATTTTTTTTATTAGTGATTTATTATTGCCCATTTGTTCCTATGCTATGCGTCTCCTCCTTTCTAAGTCAGCCCTGTACCTATTGCTATTTCATATCACTTTTTTAATCTTAGTCTGTTCTGAGCTACTTAGTAGTGGCTGGACAAAAAACACTGTTCACACCTTTATTACTACAGGCAAATAACCATGATAACATAGAAAGAATAATGAACTTAGAGACATAATATATTTGTTTATTGTTCCATTTAACCATACAATTGGCCTTAACCTGAAACACAATTTCACTTATATATTGGGAGTATTTTAAAAATATTTCTATATTACTGTATTTTTTGAAGTGAGGAAGATTAAAAACACATCTCATAATTCTTAGCAAACTATAAAACTCTAAAAAGGAATGATCATAATTACTATCCAGACCTATAAGCTGCAGCTATATACCCAGAGTCACCAGCACATGGCATCAAGAACTGGGAATACGGAGATGGGCCACAGGGTACACTTGCTTGAGTGCACATATTACAGTGCACAAGCCCGATCACCCCCACCTATACAGCAGAAGCTTCCCAAGCACTGAAACAGTGTTGCAGGTGTCTCTCTCTCCTTCTCTTTTCTATCTCCAAATCCCTCTCAACTTGTCTCTACTGAAAGGAAGAAAGAAAGAAAGAAAGAAAGAAAGAAAGAAAGAAAGAAAGAAAGAAAGAAAGGAAGAGTAAGAGAAAACAAAGAAACTGGGAGTCTTAGGCGAGCAAAACAATTCACTTGGCTAGTACACCTGTTTTGTCATGTGCACAATCCAGGTTTCAGCCCAGCCTGCACTGCACTAGAGGAAGCTTCATGTTGTGGTGTCTTTCTCTCTCCTGTATTTATCTGGGGGAAAATAGTCTCTTGAGAGTGGTGAAGTCAAAACCTCTATTTGAGTTCTTTACCCAACTAAAAACATGAAGTGCTGGCAATAGTAAATATTTAATACATGCTTGAGAGCTTAATAATGTATAGGTTTCTATATTGTGAAGTAACGTTGAGATCCTATTCTCTTCTAAAGAAAATTATGAAAAAGATTAATTTATCCAACTCCATCTTATTCATAAAAAAAAAACTTTTCATTTTACTGCAAATGAGAACACAAATGAGAGCATTACCTTAATGCTCAGCTCTTTTCTTATATGTTCAGTTCTGTTTAATTCTTTCCTAAGTGTATCAATTGTTCCTTCCTTATCTTCACTTTCCTTCTGTAGAACTTTAATCTTTTCTTCTTGTAGTTTTCCTTTTTGTTGCAAGTCTTAAACAAACAGACACAGTTATATATCATGTTCAGAAGTTTTATATTGACACCATACTTAAAGGCATAGCAGCTCTTATAAGAAGATAAATAGGAAGATGAAACAATTATATTGTTAGAAGTTAAAGTTTTTATAGTGCTTGCCAATTTAAGTTTAAAAAAAGTGGGAAGTGGTTGAAAGTAGGTCACACAGTAGTGTGCCTACAATGCAATGCATGGTTCAGGTTCAAGGAATGGCATCACATGAGAGGTGCTATGGAAACAGAGGAAGCTCTGGTGCCGTGGTGTCTTTCTCTCTTAAAAAAAGAAAGTGGCCTGGAACAGAGGTAACTGCATAAGCACCTGAGGCACAGGACACTCAGTACCACTAAAAACAAACAAACAAAAAGAAAAGGCTAGAAGATTTCCCCCAATGCCAGCATTCTATTAAAAAAAATGCCAAATCTCTTTCTTTTATTATTTTAAATAAAGTATATACAGAAATGAGAAGAATAATTCTAGGATTAGAGAAGGGAGAGAAAAGTATGAAACAGCTATATACAGATATCTGTACTCTCAGGCAAATGAGTTAGTACAAAATGTTTTTGTGGATCATTTCAAAACCATCACTGAAAAGTTAGAAACTAAAAGTTACCTAACAGTGCCATCTGCTGTTCTATTTCCTTATTTAAAAAAATCATATTCTGTAACTTGGAGATTTAGAAAATACCTATTCATGTATATATGTACATATCCATGGATATCCACCTATATATGTTTTCCTCCAATTTGATCAATCCAACTGAACTCCTTTCTAGCAAAAATGGAAAGAACTGTTGAAAATGTGATTTAAAGTTTTGAAAAACCGGAATAGTAACAATGAAATAGTACAATAAAAATGATACATTTTTATATGATAATCAAAAGCATCGACCAATTATTACACAAGAAATTACTTACTTGCTACTTTGCATTCTCTATCTAATAGTTGATTCTGTACTTCTTTTCTCTGTTCTTCTTTTTCTATTAATTGGGCAATAGTTCTAAAGTTATGAAAAAGTAAAAATAACATCAATAAAATGTATCATTTTCTCCCCAATAGTAGATAAGAAAATTTATAATACCAGTTACCCCTATATTCTGACTACTATGCATTTTAAAGTAAGTGACAATTCTGTTAGTGACCAAGCATTGCAGACTCCATCTCGCTCATCACATATATAAGAATATATTTTTATTTTCTATCACTTTCTTCTGTAGGAGTCAGTCAGAACAAGATACTAACAATGTATTTCTCTGTCCTTTTACTGTCCTAGGGACTAGGGAATGATAATATAAGAGCCTGCCATTTGTTGGAGGTATTTAAAGATGGGAAAGAGTATCATAGCACCAAGCACCACTATTTGGCTGAGCCCATACCAATAGTCCAAAAGTCATGTGATGGAAAGTAAATACTCCAACTTTATAAACCCTGAGCCCTATCTTGTGTCAGATGGTTGTTGAGATATTAGTATGCCATCTTCTCAGGTTTTTGCTAACACCTGGTTAAAATCTGTTTTTCTTGTTCCAATCGTGGCTTCTTGATATTATAATTGGCCTTTTGAGCAGCACTGAATTTACCTTCTAGTAACAATTTATCTGTCAAAAATCTTCTATGGAAAGGTACTTAGTTTACTTTTGAGAAATTCAAAATAGGGCAGGGGTAGACAGCATAATGGTTATGCTAAGAGACTCATATCTGAGGTTCCAAAGTCCAAGGTTCAATCCCCTGCACCACCATTAGCCAGAGTTAAATAGTGCTCTGGTAAAGGGGGGGAGGGAGGGATGGGGAAGAGAGGGAAAGAGAGGGAGAGGGAGAGAGAGAAAGAGAGAGAGACTAACTGGAAATAAGAATTAGAAACTTGGTGGTTGGGTGATGGTGCACTGGGTTAAGTGCACATAATATGCAAAGGTACTGATTCCAGCCCCATCTCCTCCCCACCTGGTCTGCAGGTGACTATCTTTCTCTCTCCCTTTCTATCTTCCCCTCGCCTCTCAATTTCTCTGTCCTGGCCAATAAAATGGCTGCCAGGAACAGTGGATTCATAGTGCAGGCACTGAGCCCGAGAGATAACCCTGGAGGGAAAAAAAAAAGAAACTTTACTTTTCATTCTGTTGCTTGAGTGATTCGTTCAACTTTTTTACTGTCTCAATTTGTTTATGCAGAGAGTCACATGTTATCTGGAAATCTTTATTCTTCTTTTCAGTAGTTTCATTCCTGAAAAGACAAGTTATAAGCTTTTCTTATTGTAATTGAGATGCCTTATAATGTTGCCTTAAGGATACAATTTCATAACCTAGTAATTCTCTAAACATATTACATATGGCACATGCAAGTTAGAATGTGGGGCTTAGTGGTGGTGTACCCTGTAGGGTGCTCACATTACCATGTGTGAGGACTTAGATTCAACCTCCTGGTCCCCAACTGCAGGGGGAAAGCTTTACAAGTAGCAGAGCAGTACTGCAGGTGCCTCTCCTTCTGTCTCCACCTCTCTCTCTCTGTCCAAGTCTTGCCCTTTTGTTGGAAGAAAAAAAAAAAGCCACCAGGAAAAATGGGAACAGTAGAGTTATTGTTCAGGCATAAATTCCAGTGATAACCCTGGTGGCAAGGGAAAAAAAAAGATGAAGAATGTTATGAACAAGAAGGATATAGAGTTAGATCAACCCAAAGTTTTAGTGACCAAGGTGGTAAAAAATTGCTACAAAGTGGCAATGTGGGAAAATTAATCCTATGTTTACAAATTTGGGTTTTATTTTATACACCAGTACATAACTACCTACAAAATATTGATAGCTATCTTCATAGTGAAATCCAGAAGTAAAGAAAAGCTCCACTGAAGGATGGAGTCTTAAAAAAGAGTCAGTCACCACTATTCTCTTGAGTACAACATAAATTTAATTAAAACATCAAATTAATAAAGTAGTTGAAGATTCTGAATTTGTCTTATCTCAACACAATAGATGTTTATTTTACCTGCAAACACTATTTCTTTCTAATGTGATACTTTAACACACAACCATCTTAAAAATAAATGTCCTTTAATTCCACTAAGTACAAAGACAAACTAGAAGCATCAGAAATGTTTAATTTGTTCCACAACACTTTAAAAAATGAGAATTTGAATATTGTATCATTATAAATGCTATACCCTAAAAAACAGACACACATAACCCCCCTCACTTAAATCTCCACTTGGCTCTTCAAGAAAAGATCCTTGCAAGTAACATCTTATTCTACTAAGATTTATTTTACTTATTGAGATTGGGAGAGACTTGTGAGATATTCCCTCTGCAGGTAGAGATGGAGGACTTGAACCTGCATCCTTGAGCACTGTAACACATGTGCTCAATCAGGTGTACCATCACCCTACCCCCATTTGAAAAAAAGCATACAAATTAAAGTACAAATTAAGGCAGGCTTGAAAGTTGTCACAGTGGATTATGAATTGAACATTCAATCATGAGGGACCAAGTCTGACCCACAACGGGACATATACCAGAATGATGTTCTGGTTCTATCTTCCACCTTCTCATAAATCTGTCTTCCACCCTCTCTCTCTTCTCCACGGCGCAGCCCGACAAAATCTATAAAAATATTTTTTAAAAAACCCACCTGCAGGGGAAAGCTTCACAAGTGGTGAAGCAGGGCTGGTCTGTCGGTCTGTCTGTCTGTCTGTCTCTCTCTCTCTGACCCCCCATCCCTATCAGTTTCTACCCTTATTCAATAATAAACATTAAAAAAAAATTTAAAAAAGACATGAAAGCTGAGCTGAGTGCTTTTATTTTTATTATTTGATAGAAAATACCTAATTGCCCTCAGTCTTCTTTGAAATTTGCTACGTTTTAAATCAAATGGGTCAATCTCACACTGTATTGATGGATGCATAAATTGGAATATCAAAGAGCAAAAATGCACAAGCCCTTTAGCCCAGCAATATAAGACTGAAAAAAATATACATATGAATTTATTCTAGAGAGAGACAGGCTGGGAGTATGGATCGACCTGTCAACGCCCATGTTCAGCAGGAAAGCAATTACAGAAGCCAGACCTTCCACCTTCTGCATCCCATAATGTCCCTGGGTCCATGCTCCCAGAGGGTTAAAGAATAGGAAAGTTATCAGGGGAGGATATGGGATGCGGAGTTCTGGTGGCAGGAACTGTGTGGAGTTGTACCCCTCTTATTCTATGGTTTCTGTCAGTGTTTCCTTTTTATAAATAAAATTATATATATATATATATAATTTATTCTATAGTTATATATAAGTAATACCATATTCACTAGCATTAAGAACATTAACTGTTACTCATATGCTCATTCTTAATACTCACTAAGATGTGAGTTGAACATCAACACTCATATTTCTACACTACTAGACTGAATGATATGAAATTATTAATCATTTGAAATATGCAGAAATGATCAATTATTGTGCTTAATCTAATGATAGTGATGACTAAGTTCACACAACAACTATTTATGGAATAAATATGTACAAACACTGTCTATGTCCATAGGATTTGTGTCAGTGAGTGAAACAGGTAAAACTTGTCACTGCAGTGCTAACAACCCAGTGACTGGTATCTATATGAATAAATACACTCAATTAGAAGTAGAGTTCTGTATTCTGTTTCCATCTCTTGATACAGAGTCTGAGTAAGCAATTACTTCATTTTACTAAAAGTTTCTTGCTTATCATACGACACTATTAGAACACAGGAACACTTAAAAAAAGGATTTTCACACCACAGGAAAGAAATACAAGGGTCAGAGGAATGCCTCCCTTAGTTAGTGTGCTGTGTTGCCTTGTGAGCCACCCAGATTCAAGCTCAGTCCCACACTGCACTGAAAGAAGCTTTAGTGCTGTGGCATCTTTCTCTCTGCCTCTCTACCTTAAAAGAATAAAGGAAAGTATGAAGAGAAATGTGTTTTCATACTAAATTATAACCTTACACAGAAAGGTTTTCATTAGTAATTTACCTTTGAAGAAGTTCCATGTAGGATTTTGTCAATATTTCATGTTCTTCTGCCACAGACTCCAACTTCCTATTATGTTGAAAGAGATGTTCAATATCACTCTGAGCTCTTTCTGATTCTATCTGTTGAGACTTTAGTAACGCACCAAGCTCTTCGTTTTTCCTCTCAACTTCTCTTAACATATTAGCAAGTGTCCGTGCCTAAAAGAAAATCGAATAAAGGCATTTCTACTCTCATGTATACAGTAAATTCTGCTTTTATAATCTGAAAGATTACCAAACACTCAATAGGCTAGCATCTCTTGGGAAAACAAAAGTTACTAGTCATATATACCTATTAGCTACTTCTAACAAAGCTAATAGCTAAAGTTCTTATTAAATATTGTGCTAATAGCAACAATCTGGTTACTACCAGACTAATGGAAATGAAAACAATTATAATAAAGTGAAGGTAGCTCTACATTAACAGTACACAATTAAAAGTATATAGTCTTGGAAGCAGGTGGTTGCTTGTCCAGTAGAGTACACATATTACATAGTACACATGGATGAAAACCTGGCTTAAAGTCCCTGGTACCCATCTTCAGGGGAAAAAGTTTCACTTGTAGAAGAACAGTGCTACACATATCTCACATCTCTCTCCCCCTACCTTACCTTCTATGAGAAAAACAACAACAAATACCTGCCAGAAAATGGCACGACGCAGATACTGATTATCCTTGGTTTGAAGAATTGCCTTTGTCCCAATGAGACTATTAGAGAAGACATCTAATGTCTTTTTAAGAAAAAGGGTCTGGGCTCAGCATCTAAAATTAGAGGAGTCAACATTTTGGGAACTGTTAAAACCATGGACTGCCTAAATAAGGAAAAGGAGCATAGAATATAACTCTAGGAAAATCCAACATCTAAAAGTTGAATGCAGAAAAAAAAAAAGAAGTCTATAAAATTACATATAAGGAGCAGCCACTTTCGTAGAAAGAAAATCAGAGGGCTGAAAAGATAGCTCACGTGCCTTGCCGCACACATAGCCCAGGTTCAAGTCATGTCACCACATGTGAGTGCTCCAGCGCTATAGAGTCTCCCACCCTAATTGAATAAAATAAAATCTGCCCAAGAGTGGTCAAATCACACATGCAGGAGGCCCCAGCTGCACAAAAACAAACAATAGCAGCAACAACAAACCACCAGAAGATAATGAATAAAACTAAAAATAAAACTAAGGGGAAAGTTTCAAAATGGAGAGAACAGTTGTAGCAAATTCTGAAGACAATTTAAAGATTCACCTAATATATGATATACATTGTACGCTTCATTTAGTTTTATGCTAAGCATCTGTATCTTTATATTGTACACACCTCGGTCTCAGCTTGAGTTCTTTGACAGCGATACTGAGCAATCAGTCTATCAGCCTGGGCAAGTGCTAGAGCTTTGGCTTCCAAGAGATCTTGCAGCCTGCTTTCTTTGGACTATAAAAATATATATATTATCAATTTTCATCATTTACAGAGAAATGTGTTAAAGTTTAGTTGTTATGCAGTTAAAATAAGCTTGTACTCACAGCTAATGTGGACAGTTTCATTTCATACATGTCCATTATGTCAGATATTCTCACATCATTAATCTGATCTTTTACCTAGGTTTTAAGAGTTAAACAAAACAAAATAAAATGATTTTAACATTCAACAAAACTTAAAAAAGAATCTACTATGAAACTAAAATTAATGAGTCACATTAGGCTGGTCACAAGCATTTCATTTACCCAACTATAGCAAAGGGAAATCTGAGTAAGATCTGATAAGCCTGTGAGAACTGAAAGCTTGTTTCTTAAATTGGGTGAGCTGACTGGGGAAAACTAGGAAAAAGTGATAGCTATTTTAAATGTTGAAGTTTTATGCACTGGCATTTTCCTTTTCTTCAAACTTTCAAGAATATTATTACTTCTACTAAAAGGTAAGGCTTCAATGTTTAAATTTAAACCTGAAGTTGTTTAAATAAATGTTAGAATCAGGGCTGATATTTAGGTGACATATATGGGGCAGAAATCCACTTATCATTAGATTACATCACTCACCACCACTCCAGATTGAAGTTTCTCTATTAACTCCTCAATGTTCAATCCAGTAACTCTGTCTTTCAAAAGTGGGGGAGTTATACACTTTGTTGATGTTGGAAAACTGTGATTTAACTGCTGTACAGAAATTCTTCTGGGCATATGTTCTGTTTCCTGTTGTCTATAGGCATTATTTGCTGCTATACTTTCTCCAAGTCTAAAAAGAAGTCAAGATGAAAACAGAGCTATATAAAAACACAGCAAAAAGCATCATTAACACAGAATTGTAGAAATGTTTAGAAAGGTCTTTTTCGGAAATCTAAGTCTTCAAATATTTTCAAAATAATCTTGCAGTTCATGATGAAGTAGGGTTAAAGAAAACACCTGAAATTTGTGAGAGTAAACTCTTTTTTATTACAATACTTTATAATGACAACTTTACCTCTCGACTGGAGGCATACAAACTAGTATAAGACTATGGATTAGTTGCAAATACTAAGTATAGTGTTGGCAATACTGGTAAAAGTGGTTTTCCTGTCAGAGGCAGCACCATCTATACTTTACCTATATTCTTCACCCTCCTCTTCCTCACTCAGGATGTTCTCACTAACCTAACTTCTATCATGGCCTTTCCAGGGCCTCTGTACAAGCTGCCCTGCTTCTTTTATGAAAGGGGCTGAGGGCTTGAAGAGAAATAAGCCACCAGGAGCAGCAGAGTTGTGTGGGCATTGATCCCTAGCAATAACCCCGGTGGCAATAAATAAGTAAAAAAAATAAATTTAAAGAAATAGCTGATCTCAAGTTTTTAATGCACAAAGCCTTTAAGAAAGCGGGACAGAGAAGGGGGGAAGGAAATGGAACTGTTTATTTTTAATGCTTTTTTTTTTTTAGTTTCTTTATTGGGTGATTAATGGTTTATAGTTGACAGTTTAATACAATAGTTTGTATATGTATAATATTTCTCAGTTTTCCACATAACAATTCAACCCCTACTAGGTCCTCCTCTGCCATCATGATCCAGGACTGAAACCCCAACCCCTCTACCCCCCCCCCATTCTCTTACTGTGGTGCAACACACTAAGGGAACTAGTGTTATAAGACATAAGAGAACTATAGTTTTGAACTGAGGGAACAATACTCTATGACAGATTAGCAACAGTCAATCTAACAATGCCATTTCTTGTTCCTTTTTGATGGACACAAAAAAAAAAAACTGAGGAGCTTAGGTTTCCTCACTTTTGAGTCCACATAGCACAAGAAGGTGGATCACCCTTTGTCTGACAGTGGTAGGGAATGTCTGGCCTAAAGATTTTTTTTTTTCAAACATTTATTTATTCATTTTCCCTTTGTTTTTGCCGTTGTTGTTTTATTGTTGTAGTTATTATTGTTTTTGTTATTGATGTCTTCGTTGTAGGATAGGACAGAGAGAAATGGAGAGAGGAGGGGGAGATAGAGAGGGAAGAGAAAGATAGACACCTGCAGACCTGCTTCACCGCTTGTGAACCGACTCCCCTGCAGGTGGGAAGCCGGGGGCTTGAACCGGAATCCTCTCGCCGGTCACTGTGCTTTGCGCCATCTGCGCTTAACCGCTGTGCTACCACCCGACTCCCTGGCCTAAAGATTTTGTAAGGCCCACAAAATCATTTGGTCTGGCCCTTTCAAGGCAACTATAGGCAGGACTCAAAATTCTGTAAGTGTTCATTTTTAATAATTCTGCACACCCAACAAATGATGTTATATATCCAAGTAGCCTTTGGCACAAAAAGGTTCCCCATTCCTGATCTAAGGCAAAAATATCAGAATTATGATTTGGGCATGAGTGTTTCAAAACCTGAGACACTCCCACTTTCAGAGAAATTACACTTTCTACTCTGAAGCATGCCGCCACAGAAGGAAGCAGCTTCACAGGTGACTTCCATCTTGCAACAAAACCATTTTGCCCATTTACTTGAAAAAATATTTACTATAAATGGAGGGAGTTTTGAATATATGGCTTCTAGGTTTTTTTTGTATTTCGTAGTTGTTTATTTCTTCATTTTGGCTACTTGCTCCTACCCTTGGACTAACCACTTCACAAGTGTTTGTTTATTCAAACCACTTCTAAAATTTACTTGTATAAACCACTTAGACAAAGTAGACTCATTAGATACTTTATCAACTATTTAGTTTACAGAGAACATCCCCACAAAACAAAACAGCATACACACATATAAAAAGAAACTGAATTGTTCCCAGAGCAACTGCAAATATTCTCTCAAAGCTTGAAATTAATTTGTCTGTCATCTAACATTTACTTTCTGAAAGCACAGTTTATTTCTTTGCAACTTTTCCATTCATTATACCCCTACTTTAAGTCTATGTAGATCTCATAACTTAACTTGTGGCATTTGTAAAAGTTCCCCTTTTGAGCCAGATCTAGTCAAAGGAAATGAAGTCTATAATACTTAACCCAAGTGAGAAGGAAATACTTTTTCTATAGAGAAACTAAACTGGTAGATTATAACCTTGCTTTTTAAGTTATCATACTAAAGAGCAATGAGAGACAAAAAAGGCAAACATCAGAAGAATGTATTTAACCACCTAGAGTTATTCTTTTTTAAAAATAACTATTTCACTGGGGGAAATAATGTTTTATAGATAGTTGTTGACACGAGTAGCTTGTCATCTTACCAATGCATCTATTTTTTAATGATAGTGTAGGCACTCCTCCTGCTTTATTGTTATTATTATCACAATAAAGAAATAGTAATCACTTGAAAAAATATTCACTGTTACAATGATGTGAACTTCAATTCAGTGATCTAGTAAATCTATATTGAGGAATATAAGAGAAACCAGAGAATATTTCTGTACTACAAGAAATACATTGCAAATGATTACAACTCACACTAAAGCAGGAAAATCAGGCAGAGGAGCAGCTTCCAAGAGTATTCCCAATCCAGATTGTACATGTTCTCTATTATCTGATGTTAAAGCAAAAGCCAAGGGAGTAATCAAGCGTGGATCCTAAGAAAATAGAGAAATCAAAATAAATAAATAAATAAGTAAACAAGAGCTAGAAACAACCTGATCTTTTAGAGTAAAATGAGTAATGAGATAAATAGTAAATCTAAACAAATTCTAAAATGTTTGATAATTTTGTATTATACATTAGTTTTGACTATTTCTACTAGTCTCTACCTTTTTATAACTGTTTATGCAGCCAACATAAATACTATGATATTAAAAAATATGGCAAAGGCCTTCAATGCTCTTGATTGTGCCAAATCATATTTTAAATATTTTTATGAATTTAAAATATCGTCCATAATTGATGGATATTTTGAAATAATGCTTTTAATTATAAATACCATTTAAGAGAAAAACTGACTATAAGAATAGCCCTTCATTTCTAAGTTAAAGAAAAATAATTCAGATGAATTAAACAAAAATTTTAGCTCACAATTAGAACAATTACTTTTGTTATAAATCATTCATGTCATTAACTATTCTATATTGGTGTTGTAAGTTCCAAATTATCAAAATCATTTAATATATTTATGTATAGTGTAATCTTTTACAATCATCTATATAATCACTTAAAATTATAAAATATCTCTTAAGAATTGCTATAGTCAGGAGAGTCTAATAAAGAAAAGCAAAACGGTGGTAGCAGAGACTTGCACACAGAAGGCCTCGAGTTAAATCCTGATTATTACACTTGCAGAAGTAGTGATCTCATCTCCCTTTTGCACATAAAAATAAATACAAATAAAAAAACATGTTGAAATATTAGAGTATGCATTTTTATATTAATCACTATTGCACTAATGCTGGGTGTCTCCATACTATTCAAATAAAATCTAATGTCACAGAACTATGATTAAGAGCTGACCTTCATCCTCTGAAGGGAGGATGGACAACATACTCTATGCTATACCTGAGGAAGATGGATCGATACTGGGGCAGCTTGGAATGTTCATACTCATGACCGAAGAATGTGAGCTCAGATATACAGGAATACAGAGGTCACATAGGCTGTTAAGCTGAAATGTGGGCCCCAGATCACATCAAATTAATGGGGTTTACAGTCAACAATATTTATACTCCTTTCCCATATTTGGGAGCTACTCTTTTCCCTGATCCAGTTTTCTGGTGCTTTTTCCAACCATGATTGTCATCTCCCCAGACAATAACTTGGATCCACCTGCATATCAGATTTCAGGCTCAGGGGAAAAAAGAAAAAAAACAAAACAAAACAAAACAAAAAACAACCAAAAAAACTAGTATAGCCACAGGCCCTGTGGAATACAATTAAATATGCCAGGGGGTCGGGCGGTGACGCAGTGGGTTAAGCTCACATGGCGCAAAGCGCAAGGACCGGTGTAAGGATCCCAGTTGGGGATCCCAGTTGGAGACCCCGGCTCCCCACCTACAGGGGAGTCGCTTCACAGGTGGTGAAGCAGGTATGCGGGTGTCTGTCCTTCTCTCCCCCTCTGTCTTCCGCTCCTCTCTCCATTTCTCTGTCCTATCCAACAACGAACAACATCAACAATGGTAATAATAATAACCACAATGAGGCTACAAGGGCAACAAAGAGGGAAAAAATGGCCTCCAGGAGCGGTGGATTCATGGTGCAGGCACTGAGCCCAGCAATAACCCTGGAGGGGAAAAAAAAAAAATATATATATATATATATATCTACTAGATATCTACAAAATGAAGGCCCTCCCAACTCATCATCTGCACTATTCCAGCCTTTAGGCTCATGATTGGTTAACAGTTTGGCTTTGTATGTTAATTCTCTTTTCAACCACCAGGTTCCAGATGCTAGCATGATGCCAACTGGACTTCCCTGGACAGATAACCCCACCAATATGTCCTGGAGCTTGATTCCCCAGAGCCCCGCCACACTAGGGAAAGAGAGAGACAGGCTGGGAGTATGGATTGACCTGTTAGCACCCATGTTCAGTGGGGAAGCAATTACAGAAGCCAGACCTTCCACCTTCTACATCCCACAATGACCTTGGGTCCATACTCCCAGAGGGTTAAAGAATAGGAAAGCTATCAGGGGAGGGGATGGGATACAGAGTTCTGGTGGTGGGAATTGTGTGGAGTTGTACCCCTCTTGTCCTATAGTTTAGTCAATGTTTCCTTTTTATAAATAAAAAAATTTTAAAAATAAATAAAAGAGCTGACCTTTCTTTCTATAACCCCTAAGGTAAGCTTTCATAACTCCTCTTATAGTAAGAAATCATTACTTCTACTTTGTAGTCAGGAAATAAGAGCTTAGAAAGAAGAAATGGTATTTCAGACTGTCACTGACTATTTCTAAACCAATCTTTTAAGCACTATGCCCTCAAAGTATCTAAGAAGACCCAGCATAAAGTATCAGTTTTGGTTTCTACTCTGGCTTATATATGCATTGGAGGTATTGTAGTAATGTACTTCCCAATTGTCCACTATATATTTATTGGGTTTTCTGACTGCCAGAGTAAACATTTAGAGGTTTTAGAGTTCTTACTGAGTTATTATTATCATCAAATTTGTGAGCTATTTTCTTTCCTTGTTTTGAAAAATTTTATTTATGAGCAAAAGGAAGAGAGAACCAGAGCAATAGTCTGATACATGTGATGCTGGCAGTTGAACTTGTGATTTTTTATTTTTAATATTTACCTATTTACTATGGGGAACTATCTTAAGAGTTTTACACTAACATATGTGGTGCCAGGAATCAAACTCTGTACTGCAAATATTCAAGCTCAGACTGTTGCACTAATATACTTCTCCAGTATATGTACTGGGCTACAAACTTGGGATCTTTTGCTTGAGAGTTCAATACTATCTACTATGCTTACTTCTGTATCACGGGTTAGGTATTTTCTCTTTAATTTTGTTATCACTCAGAATTAAATTTTTGGGCTGGGAAAGATATCAGAATTGCATGCCTCAGGCCCCAGAGATCCCAGGTTTAATCTCTTGATGATACCATAAGCCAGAACTGAGTAGTGCTCTGGGCAAAATAATAATAATGATAATAATTGTTTAAAATTTTTGACTTATTTTGAATACAGACAGAGAAGTTAAGAGGGAAGAGGGAGGGATACCAAAAACACTGCTTCACCACTTGGAAGTTCTCTATCCCTTGCAGTGGGGGCTGGGTGCTTAAACCCTGTAACAACAGACCTTTTTTACCTAGATGTCTCTCTATTCCTTAGTGTCATATTTGACCAAGCTCAATCAAAACAAATTGGGCACAAGAAAGAAAAATATTGAGGAAGCAGCATCATGAACATTCTGTACATTCAAATTAGGAAAACTGGTATTTAATTTCCGTTGACACTCTGTAAAATGACCATGTAGTGAAAATGTTATAAATGTTAAGAGCACAATGTTAAACTTTCTTCTAAAAGCCAATTCTAAGAAAAAAATGTTCTAGTGGTAAAGACCAAGTAGAAACATATATTAGGAAGCACTTATGTAGGAATAAACTTCAATGTTTAAAAGGTTTAAACTCACCTGAAGGGTTTTGTAAAAACTGACTTCCATACCAGGAACCAGCTGTTTAAGTTTGTTCATCAAATTAAGAGTTTTCAAAATTACATCAGCAGCCAGTGTGCTTAAAAAATAATTCATATTTAAGTTAGATAACTAAAAATTGTTTAGAGCTTAGTTCTATTTTAGTTCTAAATAAAAAGTCTTCTCTTAAAAGTTCAAGCCAAAGAAATCACATGTATTCCAAAACCAAAGTTAATAAGCTGGTAGCAGCAGTTTAAGTTTTAGTATTTTATTTTCTGTTCTTAAAATAGCATTGTGCTTCAAATGTCTATGTTACTTCAATTAAGTAGCACAGACAACATGACCCACTAAATTTTTAAATGCTGTTCATTTGTAATATTATCAATAAGAGGTAATCTGAATGCAAACAATATCACTTCTACATGGTTTACTTTGACGGTGTCACAGATAACAGGCCTGCAATGTCAACCCTTCAGCTCTAGTACTCTGACACCAAGTTCCAGATGCTACCATGATGCTAACCTTCCCAGGCAGAGGACCTCACCAATGTGTCCTGGAACCCTACCTCTCCAGAGCCCCACCCCACTAGGGAAAGATAGAAACAGACTGGGAGTATGGATTGACCTGCCAATGCCCATGTTAGGCAGAGAAGCAATTACAGAAGCCAGACCTTCCACCTTCTGTAGCCCATAATGATCCTGGTTTATACTGTCAAGAGAGATAAAGAATAGGAAAGCTTTCAGTAGAAGGGATGTGATCTGGAATCCTGGTGGTGGAAAATGTATAGAATTTTACCCCTCTTATGCTATAGCTCTGTCGATATTTTCTATTTACAAATAATTTTGATTAAAAAAAAGGTAATCCGAGCCAATTTAGAGTATGTAGTATTTAATGAAAGAATTATACTTGATCTAGTCTTTGTGTTTGAAAAGGAGTATAAAGCAAGACAAGGAGATATGTAGTATATGCTTCTTGCCATGTACATGGTCCTAGGTTCTAGACCCTACACTGCATAAGAACTCCAATGAGGAAACTGGAGGGGAATTCCACAGATGATGGAGCAATATTGTAGTCTTTCTTTTTCTCTCTCTCCTTCCTCTTTCTCTCAAAAAAAAAAAAAAAAATACTCCATACTCCCAGAGGGATAAAGGCTAGGGAAGCTTCCAATGGAGGGGATGAAATATGGAATTCTGTAGTGGGAATTGTGTGGAATTGTACCCCTCTTATCCTACAATCTTGTTGGTCATTATTAAATTACTAATTAAAAAAAGATTGAAAATATCTGTAACTAAACTAGGCATGTAAATTTTTAAAAAATGAATACTCATATTAAACAGTCTGGTACATTTCTTTGCAAAAATCTACTAGCTTAAAAATATTTTATTTTTATGGGATAGAGTGTTTTATCCCTAAGAAATAAAACAAGTATTTTATTTATTTTTATCTTTTTAAATTATATTTACTTGTTTATTAGATAGAGAAAGCCAGAAATCTAGAGGGAAGGGAATGACATAGGGAGATAGACAGAGATACCTGCAGCACTGCTTTACCACTTGCAAAGCATTCCCCCTGCAGGCGGGGTATTTATCTCTTTAGATTAGCAACTAGAGCACTGCTCTGCTCTCCTATATGGCAGTGGTAAGCCATAGGGCATAAAAGTCCTATGGTCCAACATGCTGAGTTCTCTCCCTGGCTTCATGTTTTGCCACATATTAAGTTGGCCTTACCATGTGGATTTCATATACTCACCACAATTCAGAATCTGCTACCTTTGTTCCAAATCCCAGATCAATTTTGCCATAGGTAAATTGTTGTTCTATCAGAGTGGTACATTTGCTAGTAGTCAAAATTTTTGCAATATGCATTTTTAGAGTATCATCTCCACACAGGGGTAGCTTTTGTTAAGGAACGCAACAAAATTCTCAAAGAAAAAAAGAAATCTTACTTAGACTGCACTTTACAGCATTTAAGATGATTTCATCACTATGATTAAGAAGCTAGTGCTCACTGTTACATGACTGGTAGTTTCAAGAGAAAAGACTTTATACAAAACGTCTAATTCAAAAGCAATAAAGAGATTCTGGAAGCACAGTTTTTGTTAGCAGGCATCCCGATGGTTTCATAAATATTTGTTGAACTAAGGAGAGCTATCTTAATCAACTTACTATCTCTCATTTAAAAATGGACAAGCTTGGAACCATTCAATGTCAAAAGTTCCAAATACAGTACAGACATCTTTAAGGTCAAGCAAAATAACTATGTGTCTGTGCCTACAACAGCAATTTTTGGTTGGGTAACTCAAACAATTTCAAACACTTTTTCCTCCAGTGGTGTCACATTACTCCAATTAAATTAGAATAGGTGAAAGTAAGATCTAATTGTCAATAGTTTTGACATGTTCTTCATGTGATTCTACAGAGTAAGGATAAAGAACTACTCTTATAAAAGAAAAATTACAAAGCAGCCACTCAAAGAGAGCATTAAACAGATGTGGAGTTTTCTTTAGGGTAGGACAAAAAACAACTAAAATTCTTATTGCAGTGAGGTATAAGGAAAGCTAACCAGATAAACATCAGGGTTCTGAATGAGATAAATTTCTTGCTGATAATTAAAAAATTAATGAAATATTGGGAATTGTACTTCTTAGTAATTTAGAATCAGTTGATCCACAGGGTAAGTAACATGGGCCTTCTGCTGCAGGCACTGAGCTCCGTACCACACCCCTACCACCACTATATAAATGAAGCTGGCTCAGAGGTATAAAATTAAGATACTATGCAGAACAATGAACCTTTTTAAGCTACTAAGCAGAATGATGAAAAACTTTTTAAAACACAGACCATAGGCTGAGTCTTTCAAATGTTGTCTCTCTCAAAAGCTTTGACCAGAGAAAACAGAAGCAACTGGTGGTACAGCTACATACAAATGTCAAAGGACATATATTATTGTGATGTTGTGTATAATACAGCAAATCCTAAGGGATTTTTCAAAGGTAACCCAACTGTCAAATATGATTATAGCAATAACTATCTATTGCCTTCTTAAACCATAAGACAGAAGGAACCTCCCACTTCCTCTATAGAGCCTATATTCCCCCCAGTCCTGGAACCTCTAGGGTGGGCTCACTTTTCTACATGCTTCTCTCAATTCATACCAAATGATAGTGCATCCACTGATCCCAACCTAATCAACGCAATGATTACCACCTCGGAGCATGCTTCACTTCAGACTGTGTCCAGAGATGTCAGGCGTGGATTGTCAACCCTTCAGACTCATTACTTGGGGGAGACCTCTCCTTTCATAGGATTCTCTAATTTCATTTCAGGTGGTTCACTTCCTAATAAAGTCCCAAAACCTAGATATAGACCAAGTCTCATGAGACAGAGCATATGCACATGTATATCTATAAATTAGGGCAAAATATATACCTGAAAGCAAAAGTACACAACAGTCTGCAGTAAGTATAAAATTCGTAATGAAATAGTGTCTTAGACTTAGATACTCTCCTCACCTACTTCCTATTACACTTCCCTCCAAAGCTAACCTTATCAAAGCAAGGACTGCAAAAGCTGAATAAGGGCAAGAGACTGGCATACTTTAACGATGACTCTTCAGTCACTATCAGGCCACCCCAGCAGCTGGGGCCCTAGTTGAGGAGTCCTGAGATTCCCAAACAGACATGATGGGCCTAGACCTCAAATAAATCCTTCTCCCCAATGTTACCAGTCATCTCTATCAGGAACAACACAACAGACCCCTCTGTGGGCCCCATAGGACCCTGCCCTCAATTTGGATCAACAACAGTAAAGAATATTCCATCCTCCCTTCAGAGGATGGACAACATACTCTATACTCCACTTGAGGAAGGTGGGTGCTGAAATCGGGTCAGCTTGGAACGTTCCTACTCATGACCACAGAATGTGAGCTCAGATCTACAGGGATGCAGAGGTCATATAGGCTGTTAAGCTGAATATGGGCCCCAGATCACATCAAATCAATGGAGTTTATAGTCAACAATATTTATATCCCTTTCCCATATTTGGGAGCTATTCTCTTCCCTGATCCAGCTTTCTGGTCCTTTTTCCAGCCATGATACCATTTCCCCAGACAATAACTTGGATCCACCTGCATATCAGATTTCAGGCTCAGGGGAAAAACAATCAAACAAAAAACTAGTATAGTCACAAGACCTTTGGAATATAACTAAAATAGGCCTGGAAGCTATCTACAAAATGAAGACTCCCCCCAACTCTTCATCTGCACTATTCCAGCCTTTAGGTTCATGATTAATCAACAATTTGTTCGGCTTTATATGTTAGCTCTTTTCAGCCACTACGTTCCAGATGCTAGCATGATGCCAACCTGACTTCCCTGGACAGATAACCCCACCTATGTGTCCTGGAGCTCTGATTCCCCAGAGCCCTGCCCACTAGGGAAAGAGACAAGACAGGCTGGGAGTATGGAGCGACCTGTCAACACCCATGTTTAGTGGGGAAGCAATTACAGAAGACCTTTCACCTCCTGCATCCTTTAATGACTCTACGTCCATACTCCCAGAGGGATAAAGAATAGGAAAGCCATCTGGGGAGGGGATGAGATGTGGAGTTCTGGTGGTGGTGTGTGGAGTTGTACCCCTTTTATCCTGTGGTTTTGTCAATGTTTCCTTTTTATAAATAAAATAAAATATAAGCAATAACATTAATTATACTAAAACTCAACATTTTGTTTTTAATTAGATTGCTGAGAGAGCAGCTGTTTTTATGAACAAGTACTTATTAAAATATTTAGTTTTGTTTAAATGAGAAGCTAAAAAAGGAAGAAAAATAATCTTACCATCATTTCTTTGTTGTTGTTAATTTTTTGTTCATTGCTTGGGCTGACTTTCAGATAAAAAGGGTAAGACACCTTAGTCCTAAGCTCTTCCATTGCAGAAGGAGCCAGATTAAAATATGGGCCAATGGAGACTCTAAATTTCATCTACTATAGTCTTATGATTAGATTTCTGATTATTAAACAATTTGTTCTGCTTTAAATCTTAATACTTTTTCAGACACCAAATTGCAGATGCTACCATGACACCAACCTGAATTCCCTGGACAGATGACCTCCCCAATATACCCTGGAACCCTCCTCTTCAGAGCCCTGCCCTGTTAGGGAAAGAAATAGGTTGGAGTATGGATCAACCTGCCAAGGCCCATGTCCAGTGGAGAAGTAATTACAGAAGCCAGACCTTCCACTTTCTGTACTCCATAATGATTCTGGGTCCATGCTCCCAGAGGGATAAAGAATAGGAAAGCTTCCAATGAAATGGATGGGATATGGAACTCTGGTGGTAGGAACTAGCCCCTCTTATCCTAAGGTCTTCTCAATCATTACATCAATAAAAATAAATAAAAAATAAATAAAAAGGGCCAAGTACTTAATAAAGATGCACTCTCCAAAGTGAACCTTCATGCCTGATCTCTACCACTATGTTTCTAGTCTCTTATACCCCCCTAATAAACTGTACCACAGAGTAATTATATATATCTTTCAAATTGTGTTAGAAATGTCCATAATCAACTATTTAAGGCCTATTTCTGAAAAAAGTTCTTTAGCTTCAAAGTTTAGCACAGAAAAATGCTAGGAAATTGTGCAGATGCAGTCACATCTGCCATGTTGTCCCCTCAGGCTACTGCTAGTTCTCCTGGGAGTGCCTGTTTCGCCATGTTGTGCCCTCATGGCATCGTCTAGTTCCCCACGATATTTGGAGTGCTTTGGTCACTCCTCCCCCTTCCCATTCTCACAAGAGTTATTATCCTCTCCTGGAGTGCTATGGTTACTCCTCCCCCTTCCCATTCTCGCGAAAGCTGCTCCTATAAAAGCCCTTCTTCTTCCACACCTCGCTCTCTTGCCAGCGCTCCACGCAAATGGCCACCTCAGACGCAGGAAAGGTTACTGCGTGAGGCGGCCATTTTTGCTACTTCCACGTGGCCCAACCTGCTTCTCTAGCACCCAACTCTGAGGTGCCAGTGCAAATAAAGATTTGTGTTCCCTCTTTGCTACGGACCTCCTCTCTCTTCTCCGCGGCACACAACAACAGAAAAATAAGGGGGGACAGGGCAATGTCTTGATACCTATTTTAGCACTTCACTGAGAATTAGTTTTATAGTTTAATTGCAGTTCAATAATTCTGAAAAAAAATAAAAGCATGAGAAATGACATTGGAAAAAGACAAAAATATTATAAATGCAATACTAGAGAAAACAAGGGATTATTTAGTCTCCAAGATTGTAACCGTAAAGGATATTTAGCAAAACTTCAATTGACTTGATCATTCTTTCACATTTTTTTCTTAGTAAGGCCTCATCTAGATTTTGTTCTGTGAACTGAAGTTGATCAAGTATTGTAGGCAGTAGAAGGGTCACAAATCGGTCAGCTAAAGAACAGTTGGCTGTATCTATGACATCCTGAAAAGTTAGACATAATAAATTATTAAAAGAAAGGATACTGAATACAGAGTTATCAGTGAGCTGCATGTCTACTATTTTTATAATTATTTCAAAAGTTCATTGACCTGTGTATATACATATGTATACTTATTAATGTAATACCTATAATTATTTTATTTAAAGGGACAATTATATGAGCTTATCAGTGAACAAAAAGGAAACATTAGCATTTGTGGCTTTTCCAGAATAGAGAAATCAAATAGTTGAATATTAGTGACTGAAAAGTTTTCCTCAAGTATATGAACTGGAAATTGTTCATTTTCATTAAGCATCACAAAAATGGAAATGTCAATTTGTCCCTCTATTACCTCAAATATTTCCTTGAATAATTTCAGTGCTAAAATAGAACAATTTTCTGGTCCATCCAAAGGTTGGCTTGACCAACGAAGTAGAGCCACAGTAGGTTCAAAACATTTAGAATGGGTTCCCAGAATGGTGTTGCCAGATGGAGACTGTTCAAATATCATCTGAGTGAGCACGTGGCGCAGTTGTGTCACTGAACAGAAGGCAAGAAGTAATTCTAAGACCTGTGCGATACAAAGTCTTCATTTAATATTGATTTTATTGAACTTAAAGGTACAAAGCAATCAAATGAAGCAGAATGACAAATTTTTAAACAATTACTCCAAAACAAATACTGAATTCACCTTTCAATTTTTCTTTGTTTTGGTTTTCAAAATGTGAGATTAGATTTCAGAAGGTTGTAAAGAAATTTAATAATGGGTATTTCTGTTATGTAGGACTATGAACATCAAAGAGGGTAAGACAATTTCAGCTAATATTTTAAACCTTATAAAAACCAAAGCATGTTTTGTTTTTAAGATAGGGAAAATAACTATAAATATATATGTATATATATACATGCAAATCATACAAACACACACAATCACTAAGCTTAAAACCTAAAAGGTGGGTGCCAGGCCATGGCACACTAGGTAGAGCTCACATATTACCATGTACAAGGACCTGTGTTCAAGCCCCTAGTCCCCATCTGTCACAAGCAGTGAAGCAGTGCTACATAAGTCTTTCTCCCTGTCCTCCCTTTACCTCTCAATTTGTCTCCACTAAAAAGCAAAAACGGACATTGGAATATGGATTCACTGTGTAGTCAACAAGCCCCAGTGATAATCTTGGTGGAAATAAAAGAAACTTCAAATGAGTATTTCTACACTATGTACACTGTCAGCATTCTGCCCTTTTGCTTTTATGTTCTATTTCTTACTTGTTTCGTTTATTTACTAAGATCAATTGAAGGAAGGATCAAGAATACCGGTAACTTTTGGCAAATGGTGGTACAGAATTGAACCTTTGGTCTGAGACATAGAAATTAGTACTCTACAGGCTGAGCTACATACCCAGTTTGCTTCCCTATTTTACCTCATTTTATTGCTACTATGTGTCATTCTGCATGAACATGCTTATTAACTAAACTAAATTCTACTTCCTAAGTAACCGTAAAAAGAGGGATAGTGACACAGTTCAACAGCTGAAGCCCTAACTTGCATGACTAAAGCATCAAAAGTCACAGGTTCAATCTTGGCAGTGTTCTGGTCTTCTCTTCCCCTCATTATAATTACAGAAATATACTATTGAAAAGTTTCTGTGAACTTAAAACCTGGCAGTGTTTGATTTTTTAGAAATCGTTTTATTTTTATAGAGATAAAACAGAAAGTGAGACACAGACACAAATGCAGCACTGCTCCATTGTTTGTGAAATTTTCCTCCTTCAGGTGAGGCTGGAGGCTTATACCCAGGCCTTTGTACACGTTAAATGCACCGTTTGTCTGCCTGAAAGAGCAGCAGTTGACTTTAAGGGAACTCAAGGGAGACAGCTGGTGATATACAGAGTAGAGTGTACACGTTAGCATGCACAAAGACCTAGGTTCAAGCCCCTCATACCCATCTGTATTAGGTAGTGTCCCAATCGAAACAGTGCTGCAGGTCTCTTTCTCTTGCCCTTATTATCTCCTCTTCTCCTTTCAATTTCTGTTCAAAGAAAAAAGGAAAAAAGAGAGAGAAAGCAAGCAAGCCCACCTCCAGGAGTGGTGATTCACTGTGCAGGCATTGAGCCCCAGCAATATCTTTGGTGGCAATGAAATAAACAACTTAGCCTATTTACACTACTTAACAAACTACCTCTTATAAATTTGTATTGTAGAAAATGAGCTAAAACCAGAATAGCTCCATGATAAAATCATGTCGTGACTAGCAGTGTAGTCATGCATTTAATTTCTCTTTCAGTATTAAGCTTTTTTTCTCTTAGAAAAACATGGATTTTTTTTGGAGTTCAATTTTAATAGCAGTGAAATTTAATACAATTTTATGATTATTTCAATATCTGATTTCTGTACTAAAAACCCCTTCTCATTCTCAGTTCTAAGTCTGTGTATTTGGCAGGCTAGATTAGCCAAATACTCCTTGTGTCTGGAAAAACCAACTTTTCTCCAATAACCTCTCTTTTCCTTCTTGACAAGATAGTGCCTACACAGTATTTCTACCTCAGCTTGAATATGTTTCCTAGAGAAATCACTTTGTACTGGCATGTTCGTGAGGTGGAATTCACTGTATCGTAACTATATAGATTACTTTATTATAAATAATTACTAAGAAAACAGAAGCAAGACAGAAGAAAATATATACAAACATGTGACTTGGAAATGACTTAAGTGGATTTTCTGAGAACCTGGTCACACATATACATGTATCATTAAATATAACATATAGATTAAAGACAATTACATACTTCATGTGAGAGACAAAGGAAGAAAAGATAAGGTCACTATTTCACTTCAGCAGGGTCAGGATTTGAATCCAAGCATGTCCTCTGCTTAGCTCTTTCTTTTGTTGATGCTGGGGAATGAATCTGGAACTCTGCCTCAGGCATGAAAGTCTGTTGTACAAATCATGGTACTATCTCTCTAGTCTAGAAATTTATTTCTTAATTTGGTGGTGTTAAATGATTTTTACTTAACGATAATTTGAGTCATACAATTATTGTTATACAGAGCATTTTGAATGCTATGTTGCATGATAAAGTAAATTTTAAAGCTAAAAAAATTAGCGTAGTACCTAAAAAAAAAAAAACAGGTATAATTTACACTTGATTCCAAAGTAAAGGTACCAATCTGACTTCTAGCTTCAGTCCTAAAGGTAAGTAATGTTGCCAGCTATATGTTAAACACATGGATGTCAATATTTTTCCATGTATACTTTTAATCACAACATAATATAGAGAAGGAAATGAATCATTCACTAGTGAAAAGGGAACACATTTGTTTATTTAGTAAATATCAACAGAACAAAAGAATTCTACCGAAACTCCAAAGTCTCTTTTTGTCCACTGCCCCATCAGAGTGATGATGCTGTAGCTACCATATCAGAGCAAGAACATACATTATTTTAGTTCACTTGTGATCCATGGGAACATCATTTTATTAATAGGTCTTCTTTTTTTTAAGATTTCATTTATTTATGAGAAAGATAGGAGAGAGAAAGAACCAGACATCCCTCTGGCAACATGTGCTGTCAGGACTGCACTTGGGACCTTACACTTGAGAGTTCAATATTTTATCACTGCGCCACCTCCCAGACCACTAATAGGTAATTTTTAATGAGATGATTTTAATGTTCTTCTCTGGAAATATGACATATTAATTTTCAATTGTGGTATCATCATTTGATTCCTGAAATAAACTGCATTTAGTAATAATGAGGCAGGATTTGCTAATATTTTTTGCATAGGATTTTTGAATCTATGTTCAAGAGAGGAGACCCTTGTAATTTTTACTTCTTATAGAACTGTTGTCCAGTTACATTTGCCTTATTATAATTAAACACATTTCTGAATTATTATATTAAAAAGGATATACAACTAGTGATACCCTAAAAGACGCTTTTTGCTTTCATGGTACCTTAATTTTATTAAAAAGTAAATATACATCAACAGTGTAAAATCTACAATATGAATAATGGTTGAATTTTCCAATATAATGAAAAAATTGACACAAAAATTGTGTAACAAATTATTTTATTTATATAAAGTTCAAAATAGGAGAGATAATATAGTCAAGATAATGCTTACCCTTAGTAAGTGGAAGTTAGACAGGAAGGTAGTGACTGAGCATAAGGGGAGTTCTAGAACATTAGTAATATGTTTCCTGACCTTCATGAGTAGTTGAGTTTAGTTTATAAAATTTCAGAGTTGTATAGATTTGTCTATACCTTTTACCTCTCATAAAAAAAAAAAGGCAATAAAGTCAAGTATTTACATACCTTTGAAGAAGAATCCGGATCCTTTCCATTAAGAAGACCTAATACTTGATTAAGACATGAAGAAAAGTGTTCATACCTGGGTTAAAAATAAATAAATATAGTTCATTAAGAAATCAATATATAGGACCAAGGAGATAGCATAAGTTATGCAAACAACTTTCATGACTGAGATTCTGAGGTCCTAGGTTCAGTGTCCAGCACTATCACAAACCAGAGCTGAACAGTGTTCTGATTAAAAAAAAAAAAAAAGTAAAAGTAACACACCATAAAGGTCTATACTCAAGATAAACTTAAATTTATGTATATTTATTTACAGCTTCTAATATATATATATATATATACATATATATATATATATATATATATATATATCTGTACAGTTTACAATTACAATTATTTTACTTTACACTTTTCTACTGTTATGAAGCTAGGGAAAATGTTTTAAGATTGAACTGAATGAGATTTAGTGCACAGAGTAAAAGAATATATTTATGACAGGAAGAGGCTAACACTGAGAATCGGCATATACACAGGGAAATTTAGGAACACATATTTTAAGGGTGTTTCAATCACAAGGAGGCCATTTGTTAGTGTGTGAAAGAAAAAGTTTCTTCTGTGTTAAAAGTAGCAAAAAGAAAATAGTATATATTTTAAAGAGCCATTCGCTGTAGGAATGAGGAAAAAAAAAGTTGAATAAGTGTAAAAACTATTATTCCTATAAAATTAAGATAATGGGTATATGTAGTATAGAAATTAATAAAAAGCGACTTTTCTTAAATGTTCATTAGGAATCAAAATGCTAAATTAGACTTTGGAAGAGAGTCAGAAATGTTTGGCTGACAGTATACCAAATAAGCAAAGAGGTTAATGAAATTAAATATACATTTTTCTTTTCTGCCACCAGTTACTGCTGGGGCTTGATACCAACACAGTACTCCATCATTGCTGGTCACCTTTCCTGACTATAGGTGGGGACCAGGGGCCTAAACCTATGTCCATGCATACTGCACGTGCGCATGCGTGTTTTAACTTCAAGATGTTATTTTCTTTGAACGTGAAGGAGTTGAGTCTTTGAGTTTTTTGCTATTGCCAATATCTTTTCTTGCCCAAATTACTGAGCATATTAGTGACTTTAAATGTCTACTCACTTTCCTTATAATGATGCAACAGAAGCATACACTGAAGCAACACTATTTCTATATAAAAAGGAAATATCCTTGTAAAAAGTCAGAATTTTCAAGATTTAGAAGTGATTTTGAACCAGGTTAATCAAGATGTAAACATCTTGAAATCTGAAAAAATCCTATCAACTAAAAGGCCTAAACACTAACACATAATTCTTTTTAAACTTTTACATTATCTGGCCAAGAAAGCAAAAAGAATGAGAGAAAAGAACATAAAAACAGCACAATTAAAAAAAAAAAAGCATAATTTAGTTCACTGTGAATCAGTAAAATTCAGTTTTATAAAAATCTGTAATAATTTCACCTTGTATAAAACTCATTCTGGTTTAAAAAAAAATTTTTTTTAAATGTTAAATTATTAAAATTTGCCAGAGTCATACCTGGTAAGATAATCAGCAACTTTAGGATTCTGGAGAAGATCCATCAGCAGATCAACTGCATACTTCCTAGTTAGTGTGCCATCACCATTTACGAGAATGTTAAATATTAGCTGAAAAGTTTGATGAATGTTTCGAGCATGAAACAGCTTAAAAGCAAGTCAGAAAATATATTATTACACACAAAGAATTTAAGCTGACACATAAGCAACAAAAGAATCAGTGACTTAAAACATCAAGATGCTGACATTTAGAATTATCTTTACACAATAATAAAAAAATAAGACTCTTACCTTTTCTCCAACCTCTTCATTTAATGTCAAACTTGATAATATTGAAAGTGCAAACACAACCACAGTTAAGCTAGTATGGGCCAAGAAGCTTATAAGTGTTCGGTAAAAAGATTTCACATTATTCTGAGGGAAGAGAAAAAATTAAAAATTACAATAAAATTTTTTATTTTTCTACACCAAAACTATTTTGTAAAGAACAGGTAAACTTTTACTAAACATCAGTATCTACTTAAATTATTCAAGTAATTGGCTCTTTCACACATTGCTTACAACTATGTAATAGAGTGAAAATGAGTGAACCCTAAGACAGCAGGAACCTCACATTTCCACTATAAAGCCTATATTTCCCCCAGTTCTGGAACCTTAGGATAGGGCCCACTCTCCCGCATGCCTCTCCCAATTCATATCAAATAATATTGCATCTGCTGATCGCAACCTAATCAACGCAACCTCAACATGCTCAGCTCAGACTGTGTCCAGAGACTACACGTGTGGAATGACAACCCTTCAGCTTCATTACTTGGGTGAGACCTTTCCTTTCATAGTATTCTCTATTTCCATCCCAAGTGGTTCACTTTCTAACAAAATCCCAAAACCTAGATATAGACCAGGTTCTGTGAGAGAGAGCTATGTTCACACATATCCATAAACTAGTGCAAAATATATACCTAAAGCAGAAGTACACTAGAGTTTGCAGTGAGTACCCCCCTAACACTTCCTCTCCACTATTCCAAGCTTTGGGTCCATGATTGCTCAACAATTTGTTTGGCTTTGTATGCTAACTCTCTTTTCAGCCACCAGGTTCCAGATGCCATCAGGATGCCAGCCAGGCTTCCCTGGACTGAAGACCCCACCAATGTGTTCTAGAGTTCTGCTTCCCCAGAGACCCACCCTACTAGGGAAAGAGAGAGGCAGACTGGGAGTATGGACTGACCAGTCAACATCCATGTTCAGTGGGAAAGTAATTACAGAAGCCAGACCTTCCACCTTCTGCAACCCACAATGACTGTGGGTCCATGCTCCCAGAAGGATAGAGAATGGGAAAGCTATCAGGGGAGGGGATGAGATATGGAGATTGGTGGTGGGAATTGTGTGGAGTTGTACCCCTCCTATCCTATGGTTTTGTTAATGTATCCTTTCTTAAATAAAAATAAATTAAAAAAAAAGAAAATGAATGAGGTTTTTAGAATGGAATTATGAACTGTTTATTCCTTTTCTTTTTTAAAAATTTATTTGGATAGAGACAGAGAAACTGAGAAAGGAGTGGGGAGATAGAGAGGGAAAGAGGCAGTGGCAGCTGCAGCACTTGTAAAGCTTTCCCCCTGCAGGTGGGGGTGAGGGACTTGAACCTGAGTCCTTGTTTATTGTAGCATGTACCCTACAGAGACTATGACCCACATAGTCAACGACTGCCACCTCTCCAGATTCAAAGGAGGTCTCGAAACTTTACATCAGGCTCAACCTGACACTGTTGACTGGCTATGGAAGAAGGGCAAATGCTAGAAGAAGTAGCATGTACATTCAACCAGGTGCTCCACCAACTGGCCCTGCCTGTGTATCCCTTTTCAAACATTTCCATTACTCAAAAATACCTCAACCTCTGAAGTATGACCAGACCAGAAAACTCTAGCACTTAAAAAAAAAAAAAAATGAACTTTTAAAATTTAACATATTGATAATGATTCCCTTAATCTTGTCTGATTGTCTTCACTCAGCAGTACTTTATTGTAAACAATTGTAAATCTTTCTGGAGTAATGGCCATTGATTTTATGGAAACATAAAGCTAAATGGGATTGCCAATGATTTATTTTTCTTCTCTAAACACAAAATGATTCAGTATTTCTTATATCTACTATAACCTATAACATACTATAGTAATAATATGAAGAAGAAAAACATTAAAGGTGTTCAATATTTGTATTAACCCTTATGTACAGAAGTTAATTGTATACATGAAGTTATTTATATGTCAGTCTGGTTCTTCACAGATAGGTCAGACAGACAACACAGTGGAATTCTTATTGCCATGGGACTTGGTGCCAACAGCATGAATCCATCAGTCCCGGCAGCCATTTCTTCCCCCTTTCTATTATATTTTCTGTTATACTTTTCTATTATACCTCCCAGAGGGGGAGGCAGAGGTGGAAAGAGAGACACCTTCAGACTTGTTTCACCACCTGTGAAGCACCCGACTGCAGTTGGGAAATGGGAATTCCAACCAGGTCCTTGCGCATTGTCACGTGTGCACTTAACCGGTTGTGCCACTGTGGTCCCCTGGATGGAATTTTCTTTAAGCATGGAATCCACCACAAATTTTAAAAATAAACTTACCAAAGTCTTTATGTATGTTTGCACGGAAAGATTGTGTCGACAAAGATTTGCCAATAGTCCTAGACAAGGCATTGTTAACTCATCTTCAGAAGACTGACTGTTGTTTTAAAGGAAAATAAATATTAAGTTCATACTAAACAACTCAAATTATACACTGACTTGAACATTTAGATTCTTTATCTTACATAAAACAAAATCTATCATCTGAAGTCAGGTTTTGGATAGTATTAACCATTTCCAGTTTTGGATATTAAATTATACTATTTCAAGCAGCATAGAAACATGGACATAATTGTCAGGATAAATGTGTGTAATCTCAGCATTAAATATACACATAAAATTTTTATACTTTGTCAAAATCTATTAAATTCTAATTAAAAATATATATACACGTGGCCTGGGAGATTGCACATTAGACAAAGCAGCACTGGACTCTCAAGCATGAGGTCCTAAGTCAATCCCCAGCAGCACATATGCCAGAGTGATGTCTGGTTCCTTCTCGCTCCTCCTATCTTTCTAATAAATAAATAAAATATTAAAAAAAACCATACAGGCTTTTATTAACTTTTTCAGGGGAGACAAGAAACTAGAACATTGATAAGCTCTGGCATATGGCAGTACCAATGAACCTACACACTCAGGCATATGGGGTTCTATGTTCTCCACACTGAGCATTTCTATGAAAATTAAACCTAATTTACACCATTTGATCTTTTAAATCATTCAAAAAGAGTAAGCAAAATTCAGGGTGTCATTCAGGAAAACACTGAAGAAAGCCACAAAAATTTGATACACAATTTCTTCTGTTGTTAAGGTTAAGATTATTTGGCTTCATGGCTGGTATTATACTTACATATGATTTAGCAGGAATGTTATCAATTCATCTATGTTAGCACCAGAATGGAAAATTTTCGCGTTATATGTTAACCTCTGCAGAAGCTGAATGCACTGAGGAGGAAACAGGAATGAACATAAACATAAAAATATAGCCAGCACATGTTCTAAGCATGCCATGACTTGAGGAGACAGAGAAAGAACTTTCCCGTTAGAGATCATCTTCTGATTCACATAGTGCTCAAAATTTCACTTAATAGCATTATCATGTCTTCAACCTGGTCCATGTACTTTTCTTAAACTTGCATGCATTTTTAAATATATTCATAGCCTGGCAGGGGCAGATAGCATAATGGTTATGCAAACAGACTCTCATGCCTGAGGCTCCAGGTTCAATCCCCTGTATTACCATATACCAGAGCTGAACATTGCTCTGGTAAAAAATAATAATAATAACAATACATTCATAGTCTATCCATGTTGGTATGCATGAGACCCCTTCTGTTTCATTTGGTTTAAATCCCCCCTGCTTAACACTATTCTATTTACATAACCGCTTCATTCTATTTATATAACCGCTGTTAACAAGCACCTCCCTCCAGGGCATTGGTTCAATCCCCACTGTTTCATGATATGTTTTTGCTCCACCCCCCCTCCTTGTCACACCCTGATTCTCTCCTTGTCACACTCTGATTGTCACCAGTCACTTTTCTCTCCACCCTCTCTATGTCACACCCTGTTTCCACCCTACTTGGCAAGTATATATAAAGACAGCATTGTGAGTTTTAGAGTACTTTACCTTGAGTTTAGCTTAGCTCGTCTTAGATTGTGCTGTGTCCTGCATGAATAAAGAGATACTGCCTACAGCTCAACTATGAATCCCTGGTCTTCTGTTACCCGCCCGTGAAGCTAGCCCGGCGAAAACAACATAACCCGGCGAAAACAACATAACCCGGCGAAAACGACATATGGCGCCACAACGTGGGATCAGACCTGCGCAACTCCCAGATAAGTGAAGACTTTGCCTACCTATGCACTATGGTCTTCTCTTCTACTTATGAAGAGGTTTGCCAAAGCCTCTACTGTTTCATCATGAGACAGTTACTCTGTCTCTGGAACATTTTGCTCTGGGCCAAACTTTGTTTCCCTGACCGGAAACTTTGGTTTCTTATGACCGGGATCATAGAGCTTGGGAGATGCACGGAGATTTCTCCTTGGACTTTCTGGATTCCCTCTCCCATGTTTCCTGAGGAAAAGGACTACATTTTGCTCCAGGGCACAGTTTGGTTCTTTATGACCGTGATCGTAGACCTTGGGATATGCATGGGGATTTCCCCTGGGACATTCTGGACTTCTTCTCGAATGTTTCCCATGGAGAAGGACTACTCTAATTTGAAGAACATTCTCGAGTACCCTGGCAGTTCCCAAGTATGGAGACACGTGGATAGTTCTACTCTCCTGATTGGATTCTTTCTTCGATGGGAAGACGCTTTTAAAAATGGGTGCCTGAAGCAATCCAGCCGGAACAGTCAGAAGCACCCTAAATGGAATTTCGAGGACCTTTTTGGACTAGGACGCCCTCCGGGCATTCTTAATCCTACATGGTGAGATCTTGATAATCTGGTTCAAGTTGCGTTTCATAAGAGAATGATTTGAATGACTGAATTTTTGTTTGACATTGACTTAAAAAAAAAAATGCTGGATGCAGCCATGATTTCTAGAGACATCCAGAAACAATCCAAAAAATTGTTTTTTCCCTCCTTTGATTTCTCTTTTATGTCTTGACATGAATCTGAAACGTTTAATCCTGAAAACTGTATGAGTTATGGGTGGGGCAGATAGTGCAATGATTATGTTAATTATTCTCATGCCTGAGACTTTTAACCGTGGTTCTTCTGTTTACCTTTCCACATTTTATTGAGTTTAAACTGTTTAAACAACCTTAAAATCATACTAGAAAGGACTTCCAATTATAATGGAGTTATCAATTATAGTAAACTTCTAATCTGCTACAAGTTTTGTTCAACAAGTAAGTGAATTTCAGCTGTCAAAGTCTTCACATGAAAAAGCATCTACTCAAATGGAATTCCTGGAAATCCATTTGGATCCAGTTCTCTGACATCGCCCCTGGAAACCAATGATGAGACCTGGCACGACCTGAAGAAACAGATTCACAGACTCCAAAGATCACTCTCTACAGAAAAGCAGAATTCAGGTGGCCAACATTCCCCATCGAGACAGACGTGCAGCGTTTCATCCTCCGGCATTTTCTTCTGTGGTCAGCTACTTTGGACTGACACCTCCATCGGACTTACTGGTACACACAGCTGTGTTTCTCAAAGACTAACTTCAGCCAATTGCCTTGAGACTTTATAGACCATGTCCCCTCGCCTGCAGGCTCTGTCCCAGAGGCAGAAAACTCCCCCTCCTTATTAGGTTATGCCCACAGAGGCATGAAGCGCCCCAAGAGGCAAGAGATGCCCACAGAGGCAGGAAACGCCCTTTGAGGCAAGAGATGCCCCCCAGAGGCATGAAGCGTTCCCAGAGGCAAGAAATGCCCTTTCGCCTGCTAGGCCTTGCCCTTTGAGGCAAGAAAAGCTCCACTTGGCATCACACTGGTTATTGCTGCTCGCCTATTTTGTTTTCCATGTCATATGCCAGTTCTTTTGAAAACACCTGTACAATATACATTTCTGTTCACCCCGCAATGGCCATTAGTTAAAAGGAAAGGGGGAATTGTTGGTATGCATGAGACCCCTTCTGTTTCATTTGGTTTAAATCCCCCCTGCTTAACACTATTCTATTTACATAACCACTTCATTCTATTTATATAACCGCTGTTAACAAGCACCTCCCTCCAGGGCATTGGTTCAATCCCCACTGTTTCATGATATGTTTTTGCTCCACCCCCCCTCCTTGTCACACCCTGATTCTCTCCTTGTCACACTCTGATTGTCACCAGTCACTTTTCTCTCCACCCTCTCTATGTCACACCCTGTTTCCACCCTACTTGGCAAGTATATATAAAGACAGCATTGTGAGTTTTAGAGTACTTTACCTTGAGTTTAGCTTAGCTCGTCTTAGATTGTGCTGTGTCCTGCATGAATAAAGAGATACTGCCTACAGCTCAACTATGAATCCCTGGTCTTCTGTTACCCGCCCGTGAAGCTAGCCCGGCGAAAACAACATAACCCGGCGAAAACGACACCCCAGGATCCATAATACAGCATGGCAGAATCAAAAAAAAAAAAATCTGATTCACAGAACTCTCCCCCCCTCCCCGAATGAATGTCTTATGCTATGACTGGCCAGTTGTGTTTTGTGAGTGAGTGAGTGAAAAAAAAAAAAAAATTGAGTGAGTTGAGTGACCAAAATTTTTGTATGACCCATTGTGCTCAGAGTACTCTGAAAGTTAACTGACTTTATATCAAACGGCTGGACGCAGCCATGGTTTCTGGAGACGTCCAGAAACAGTCCAAAAATTGTTCATTCCCCCTTTTGATTTCTTTTTTAAGTCTTGATATCAATATGAAATGTTTAGTCTTAAACTGTGTGAGTAAAGATGGTTCAACTATGACAGTAGTTCTAAATTCACATTTGAAATGATATATCTTATTTACAAGTTTTTCTCCTCCTGTGTGTTATAAACTATATATTTAATATGCGTGTTTCAAGTTTGGTAAACATTAACTTGACAGTTAAATCGTAACTTCGAAGTTACATTTTTACGAGAAGAGGTAAAATCAATTCATTTAAG
This sequence comes from Erinaceus europaeus, assembly GCF_950295315.1. NCBI lineage: Eukaryota > Metazoa > Chordata > Mammalia > Eulipotyphla > Erinaceidae > Erinaceus > Erinaceus europaeus. The sequence continues at coordinate 94,037,398 of NC_080170.1, read as the reverse complement.
TAACTGAGTGTTTAAGGTAAAACTCTAAATATTCAATGTGACAATTCATCATCTCCTAAGTTAAAATACAAATTCTCTATACAGGACATTTTTGGAGGGCCCCCAAAAATGTCCTGTAAGCTATCTTGTGGAAATTAATCCACAACAAATTTGGCATCAATCTGATGTAAATGTACCAAAAAAAAAAAATTGTCACTAAAATGTGTTAACTCTAGTAACCTGAGTTTGCTTAAAAACCCAATGTAAAAATAGTTAAGAATCAATATATGTAACTTAAATTCGGTATGAAAACTTTGCTATATAAAGACTGCTACATGAGGTCACCTAAGATGACCTTTACACAAAATTATAAAGATACCTAAACCAGTTATAATCATTGAGTTATCAATTGTAGTAAACTTCTAATTTGTTACAAAGTTTTTTCATAAGTAACTGACTACAGCTATGACAAGCCTTCGCATAAAGAAGCATCTGCTCATATAGAATCCCCAGAAATCCATCTTGGACCCCTGACCTCTGACATCACCCACAATTACAGCCATCCCCAGAAACCCATGATGTGACCTGACACGATCTGGAGAATCTGATTCACAGACTCCGAAGGACAAGACTTTCCTACTGCCTTTCTCTCAACCATCGGTGTCTGCTCTTCCTGCTTCTGTTTCGCCCATCATGTTTTGGCGGTTCCAGGTCACTCTCTACAGAGAAGAAAAGTTCCGGTGGCCGTCCTCCTCCATCAAGATAGACGTGTGGCATTTATTTCCTGGCCGTTGACATTGGACTGATGCTTCTATAGAACTTGCTGGACACTCCTTTTATACTCCTGGACTTCTTGAAGAATGACTGTAGCAGGCTGACTCGGGATTTTGCAATGCCAGATCACCCCTCTAGCCCCTCGGCTTATCAGGCCCCCACTCCTCCACCCATCAGGCTCACTCTGTCTCTTGCTACTCTTACTTATCCCTCCGTCTTGTGCTAGTTCTTTTTAAAGACACTTACACACTATCATTCTGCTTTCTTCCCAACAGGTTTCCGTTCACCCCTACACTGCTATTCCCCTGACAGAGATGAAGCCTTTTACAGACATTGACCCAGTTATATATGGCCATTAAGTAAGAGGAAGATGTTGGGGAATTGTGAGGATATGGTTGAGCTTGGAAGGGCTTGAGCCTGAGGGGTGTGTCAATCCTGTTAGTCTCTCTCTCCACGGAGAGGTTGAGCAAGGAGGGACAGTAGAACCCCAAAAAAGGTGTGCCTCTTATCAGTCTCCCTGCCTCACAAAGTGCCCCACACTCCTGATACTATGGCAAAAAGTTAAAAAGAAAGGGGGAGATGTTGGGTAGTTGCCATCTCCCCCTGGCTTCTTCTTATCCATATGGCTATATAGGGATTTACTGATCCAAAGGTTTGGTCTATTTACATAAATCACTTTTACATAAAGCACTCCAGGGCATTGGTGGTTCAGTTATAGGATTCTCGCCTGTTCCGCCCCCTCCTTGTCACACTCTGATTTTCACCAGTCACTTTTCTCTCCACCCTCTCTATATCACATCCTGTTTCCACCCTACTTGGAGAGTATAAAAACAGCTGCTCTTCTGATTAAAGACACTTGGAAATTGCTTTCCGGCTCCAAGAGTTCCAGAGTGTATCTCCTGCGGAAGTTGGTGCAGCACGCGTTCCTGATCCCTCTCCCACACAGCAGCCTAGATCAGCTCCAGTTGAGTTCTCTCCAACCCAGAGAGCACTAGCTCGGGAAGAAGTACCCTCAGGCTATCCCGGCATATCCATTCTAAGATACTTTCCCCTACATTTCACCATCTTGAAAACTGTATAGAAGTTTAAACGGCACTATTTTTTTTTCGTTTCCTTTTTTTTTTTTTTTTAATAAGTGATGGCATTTCTAAGAGCAATGAAAAATGTTATGAGAGCTTTGAGTTTATGCCAAGACTATCTATATCTTCAGTTTATTATGTGGATAAGATTCCATTTTCTAAAAACCTGTAAATAGTACATGTTTACTCTATTAGCCTTTAGATTAATAAGTAGCTAGAACTAAGCCTAATCATCTAGTATTAAGCCAGAATAAACAAATTAGCCCTTTATAATAGATGCCACCAATTTTGATCTGAACATAAGGGAGGACAAACACTAAGTACCAAATCACTTTTTGGATGGGTATACCTGCAAAAACACCGAGTCATTGTGGCAAGTGCTCCGACAGACCACTCCTGCCAGAATGCCATTCAAATTGTATGTATTTTGAAGACAGTCTCTGGTTTCATTGTCAACAGCTGCAAGTTAAAAAGGAATTGGAACAAAGTAAGTCATTCATATACATGGTCCTCACTGGCAAAAGATAATTTAAAATTATTATTAAAAGAGAATTGTATGACTATGTACAACTACCTTCCAGTTCAGAAGCTTAACTACAAAATTGTGAGTTCTTCATTTTTTTTTTTTTAAATCAAACATATAAATTCCCAGTACAGAGTGAATTATTATCAAGAAAAAATTGCTTTGGGGGTCCAGTTAAGTGCACAAGTTACAATCCACAAAAACCCAGGCTCAATCCTCCTGTCCAGACCTGCAAGGGGAAGCTTTATGAATGGTGAAGCAGTGCTGCAGATGTCTTTCTCCTGCTTTAAATTTATCCCATCAAATAAATAATAAAAAATATCAAAAAGATTACCACACATATTTGCAGAAAATTCTGCAATTGAAAGATTACCATTTCAATTTTTGTACTCTAAAAATTATAGTCTATTAACTAAAAAATAAATTAAAAAATCAAAAGTCACTTAAAAAAAAAAACCCAATGTAACTAAACACCACAAATGACTATTCTTGTATTGAAAGCTGTTGGATGTTACAATTAACAGAGCCTTTATGGAAAGAAATATAGTAATCTATATCAAATTGAAAATGATCTGAAAGTTTTCCATGAATGGACACAACAGAATACACTGTCTACACAAGAATACATTGAAATGTTCATTCTACTACTATAGAATAATTTTAATAGCAAAAACTCAAAAGTATACAACCACCTATCATTAGATGATTAAACAGGGGCCCACTAATGGCTCACACAGTAGAATGCAGAAGAACCTGGGTTTAAGCCTCTGTTGTCTGCCTGCAAGAGAATTTTTACAAGAGGTAGAACAATGTTGTATATGTTTCTGTTCCTTTCTATCTCTCATCCTCTATTAAAAAAAAAAAAAATCAGCAAGAACAGTGAAGTTATATAGACACAGAGCCCCGAGGATAAACCTTGTGGCAAAAAAAAAAAAAAAAAAAAAAAAAGTTAAAACAGATTGTAGTATTCCACAATATGCTAGTTAAGTATTAAAAAGATATGGGATGGAGTGGGGTTGCATATTTGTTACTATACATAAGGACCGCCTGGATCCCAGCCCCTACTCCCCACCTATGGGTGGTGTGTGGGTAGGGGGGCAGCTTCAGGAACAGGAAGCAGGTCTATAGGTCTCTCTCTTTTTCTCTTTACCATCCCCTCCCTTCTCAATTTTTCTCTGTCCCATATAATAAAAAAGAATGGGAAGAAGAGAGGGAAAAAAAATTTTAAATATGGTTGACAAGAGTAGTGGATTCAACGACTGCCACCTCTCCAGATTCAAAGGAGGTCTCGAAACTTTACATCAGGCTCAACCTGACGCTGTTGACTGGCTATGGAAGAAGGGCAAACGCTAGAAGAAGAAGTGCCAGCATATAGCTACAGCAATAACTCTGGTGTCAAAAAAAAAATATATATATATACATACACACACATGTATGGATAAGAAAAGGTATCTAAAATATATTTTCTGTAATGTAATTTTTGTTAAAATTGGTAAAAATTTAATCTGATTTTGACAGCATGGAAAACGATATGGAAAGACATACATTAGTCCATCAAGAAAAATACTAGAATTAAGTCTACCTTTTCAATTTCAAAAATGGGTTCATATTTCTCAAGGTGGAATATTTTTCCAGATCACTGAGCTTTCGATATGCTTCAGATATTTATTCCAATAATTTTAAGAAAAGGTGCTTATAACAATCCCTTTTTAAAAGGGATTCACAGCACAAAATAGTATCCAAAAATGCTGAACTGAAATCTTATGAATGTTAATCATTTATTAAGAAATTATATATATAAATCTGTGCTGCAACAAAATACTACAATCACATATCTTCCAAAAATGAACAAAATGAAATTAAATACATTACCTAGTTGAGAAAGCAAACTGAGAATACTTAAAATCAGTGGTGCACTTATGTTTGGGTCTTCTAGTAATTCTACAAGGCAACTCAAGCATTCACTTGGTAATATCTGATTTATTGTAAACAATCGTGTGAGTTTCTGACCAGAAAGTACCTGTAACATATTAATTAAAATGTGTTAAACACTAGCAATTTATTTTATTTTTTCCCTTTATTGGGGGATTAATATTTTACATTTGATAATAGTTTGTACATGCATAACATTTCTCAAGTTTTCCACGTAACAATACCATCCCCACTAGGTCCTCTGTCGTCCTTCTCCCCCCTACCCAACCCAGAGTCTTTTACTTTGGTGCAATACACCAACTCCAGTCCAGGTTCTGAACACTAGCAATTTCTTATCTCTACTCCATTTAAAATAAAATCTCAATTTTTCTTGTCACTGCTGCTGTCTTGGCCAATTTAGAAAGTTCATATGTGCTGTGTATGATTAACCTGTCGTTTCTCTCATTAACTAATATAGTAATTTAGATGTTTTCACTTTTGCTTCTTGTCGTTTTCTTTATCCCTTTTCCCGCAAAGTAGGTTCTATGAAGTACCCTATATTAAGACGCTTAAGTGGGCAAGCTTTTTGACAACTTCACAATATCGATCCTCCCTGCTTAAGGGACAGCCGATGAAGAGCTCGACAGTTCAAACGAAAGCTGTGAGCAACAGCTTCAAATGATCACAATGTACAGGTCTCCCCCCACCACCCAATTATTTTTTATGTCCTATGAGGGTTGTCACACTGGAAAACCAAAAAAAAAAAAAAAAAAAAAAGAAAGCAAAGGAAAAGCTACAGGTCCGAACCTTTTCCTCTAATAGCCTTTAAGCCTGTAAAAATTCCCCAACCTTTTGTCCCACCCTCTGGCCTAGGTCTGTCAAGGTCTTAAGCCTCCCTTGCACATACACTTACGACGGAGCGAGAAGCTGTCCTTTCACTCCTAAGCTGTGCCGCTACACCCCCCGCCGCACCATTACAGAACAAAAGGGAGCCCACCACACCTCCAAGTGCCGCAAAAGCTGGGCTGCGTTCGCCTCCGACTTAACGGCTTTATACTGACTGACGGTCAGGAGCAGGGACTTCAAGCAAGAGGTAGAATCCATCGGGATGCATGCAGTCCCACCGGGGGACCACCACGACCACTAGTTTGGCGCTCCAGCCGCGAAAGCATCCGCCGCGCTTTTTTTGATTTTTCGACTCCACCCTCTCTAGGCTGGAAGAGCTTCCGGTTCCGGGTAGTTTCCGGAAGTCTCTAAGCATCCTGGGGATACTGTTGTCAAAGAAGGGCGGGGTGGGTCGAGAGTGCGGAGGTGGGGGTCGGGGTGCATCTGAGTCTGTGGGGAGGGAGGGGATGAGGAGCGCTCCTCCTAGACCCTTCTGATCGGAAAAGCCGCGAAGTTTCAGCTTCGCGATCTCGTGAAACCGAGAAGTCTCGCGAGAAATTGCGGCCCCACCTGTGAAGGGGCGGTTGGGCGCAAAGTGGGGGTCCTCTTTCGTCTGTGCGCTGTGTTTTCGTTTGCTTCCTCGGCTTTCATGTTGGATGACCCGTTTTTGCTCTTTGCTTCATCCTCTTGCTGAGAAACGATCGCTTCCCCCTAGTCTAGACACGGTGAGGAGTTTTGAGGAGATTTTTGGGCTCTAGGTCTCGAGGCGTCCCGGGAGAGGTCTCTTTTGAAAAAATCTCTGAGATGTCCACCCCTTTTTACTCAGGATGTTTCTTTCTTAGCGACCATGGGAACTCTGTGGCGAGTTAGATCTGCCTTTACGATAGTTAAACTCGAGAAAGCTGCCTTTGACGCGGGCCAGGTATTGCTCTGGAGGGTGTTTACCTTAGCCATCAGCTTCTGTGATGAATGTTTCTGTCTGGCTTGGTTGATTGTTGTCTGGGTCTCGGTGTCTACGAAAAATCCACTGCGTTTGCGGCTCAGAGGCGGTTGGTGCGCATGTTCATGCGATGAAACGAGCCGAGAAACTGGTTCTGGAGCGGTTTTGCTTAGTGACTGCTGATGGTGTTGCAAGCTGTAAAGGCCAGCTTGGAGAAGATTGGAAACATACGTCAGATAATCCCATTCCTGAAGCCAGTCCTAATTAAAAAAAAAAATTTTTTTTTTACATAACTACATTTTAAAGCCGGGATTTATATTTGTAATTTATATTAAAGTCATTTTTAAAAAGTCAGTTTAAACCTGCAAGCTTAAAAATAATCTAAAGTCAAACCCGGTAAACGTCATTGAATAATGAATGCATTTTGTGTATTCGATTCAGTAAACAGTTGAGTTGAATGCCTAACATTTGGACAGAGGGTGGCAATCCGCAACAGCGATAAAGGAGTTGGCCTGAAAGGAACTGTTTCATAGAGAAGCATCCTCAAGGGATGGCACATAGGGAAACCGTCATGCAAATTGTGACACCTTACAGCAATAAGAAAGAGTGGAGTCCGGTTACTATCTCATTATGTGACCGTGGGCAAATCCTCAGTGATTTCAGCCACGTCATAAGGCAGATTGTGGGTAACAGGTACCCGTTTCATAAGATAAAGAAATAGTAATTCAGTCAATCAATAATTAACTGAGAGCTTACTATGTGCTGGGGCATCATCTAGGCACTAAGAAGTTCACGGGGTAAAACATCCTACGGTCACATTCTGGTTGAGAAAAAAAATAATAAAACGAATCGTCATCACAGTTATGGAAAGTGAGAGGGAGAAAAAAAATACTAGAACAGAATGATTCCTTTGGAGTGTATTAAAGAGTATGCTTAATTTGCTGAAGTCTTTCCAAAGGACATCCAGGATAACTGAAATGGAGATAAGAGGATGATAATTATTCCTCTGGTGATTGAGAGACAGGGAAATAGGTCAGGACAGAGAAAACCTTTGAGGAAATACTTAAAGACATTGAAAAAGAAAGCTAGGCCCTGGAGATAGCCAGCCTAGGAGGGAGCCTGGTTTGCTCTCCCTGGTACACCATTCGGGGTACTGTGGCACTGGGGCAAGTTTCCGTGCGGTCTCTTTTTTTTTTTCTCCTGTCTAAAGAAATCAGCCTGGAGTGGCGGAGCCATGAGGACAACAGAGCAGAGAATAAAAATGTCATGTTCTCCAAGGGGAAAGGTTTCTAGTTAGACTGGTGGGAGCCTGAAAGACATTTCAGAAATAGTGAGGATGCAGCTATGATTTAAATAGACATTGGATGGAGCCAAGGGTAAGCATTCTGGAGGTGAGATCAGTTTAGTAGTCAAATTGATGGACTTAAGCACGTGTTAGAGTACACAGGCAAATTTATGGTTGGTTGGTGGCAGGCTATACATGGCAGCTTTTTTTTCTGAAACCTTGAATTTTAACTTGGTCGTACCAAATTTTGCATTGTCAGAGTATTCATTTTAACTTAACTTCTTTGTAATGCTTAGCAGAATTGTAGTTGTGAGAAGGCCTGCTGTCTTCAGTTAGTGATGCTTATTTGTATATACTTTGGTAGGAGATACATAGAGCCATATCTTAAACCCCTAAAAGGGGAAAGGAAGAAGAGTTGGATGACTGAAGGCCCTATTAATCTAGAGTTTGGATTCCATTCTGAATTCAGTGGTGATGTTTGATCACCACTGGGGCATGTGAGCACTGTGTGTGTGTGTGTGTGTGTGTGTGTGTGTGTGTGTGTGTATGTGTGTGTGTTAGCTGGATGGACTATGATTTTGAGGGCTAGGAATAAGGAATATACTTAATTTGGCTAAGTCTTCAAAGGATATCCAGTATAACTCAAGATAGCAGATGGCAGTGGAGCTAACAGAGATGACAACTTTGAGAACTATAAGTGAGGTGAAGTAAACAGGAAGGACTGAATGACATTGGAAACGGGAAGAGTGAGGAAAGGAATAAAACTAGAAAGAATTCCAAACTTCGAGTTTGGGTGACAGAAGGTAAATATGCAGCTGAGGTAGTTAATATACCATGTTCAAGCTGTATCACAGGTTCAAGGAACTTTCATGTAGTTTGATCATACCTAGATCATTGTACCGATCTTAAGTGTATCTCTGGGTACTACATAACATTTATTCTGGTAGTGGCTTCTCTTTTTCTCCTATAACTTTAGATTTTTCCCTTGCAAGTGCCAGAGATCAAACTCAAGTCTCGTGTATTTTGTTTTCCCTGTAAAATGATGCTACGAAGGATTATGTTACTCTTGGGATAATAAAAGATAACACTTAAGTTGAGCATTTGCTTGTCCCAAGCACTATTTTAAAAACTTTGTATATATAAATAGGGCTAGTGAGATAGTTCACCCATTAGGACACCTGCCTTGCCCTGCACATAACCCAGGGTTGAGCTGTCGGCCTACTATGTAGATTTGTTTCATTTGGTTATAGCACAGGGGAAACTTCTGTGTTGTGTCTTTCCCTGTCTGTCTGTCTGAAGCTGCATTTGTGAGGCTCTAGCACCACAGAAATGGATATAAAAGGCATACCAGTATTCTAATAATTATCTAGATAACTTTGTTGTGGTTTCAAATTTCCTTTTTATTCTACAGTTATCTCTTTTCCTGAGGTTGGCTCTCCACATGTTTGTCTTGTTTTATTTGGCTTTTTAAGAACTGACATTGTTCTTGTTTTTCTTGTTTTCAGAGTCAGTAATTATTGTGCCACCAGGGTTATTGCTGGCAGTCAGTGCCTACACAATGATACTAAAACTCCTGGTTTTTGTTTTTTTCTGACAGGTGCTTGAATACAGATCCTTCTATGTTATAAAGTAGGTGTTCTACCAGATATGGCAACACCTAGCCCCAAAATCGCTAATTTTAATTTTGCTTTGGTTGGTTCCATTCATATACATGCATTTTTCTTATTCTTATGTTTTTTTTTAAAGTTGAGGGATTAGTGTATTTCTACAACACTTTTATAAAGGAAGTGTATGCCAAAGAAAACAGTAATTAAATGAAAATAGGAATTTAACTTAAAAACAAAAGAAAAGCTTTTTATGTTGGGTGGGGAGTAGTTTACTACTTCAGAGCACAGAACTAGTATCCCTGAGAGGCTTGGTTCCATCAGTGTCACCATATTCCAGTGCTTTCATCTCTTTTTCTCTCTCAAATAAATAAATAAATATCACTAAAATAAAATCTTTCAAAAATCATGTGTGTTAATCAGTAAATATATATTTAAAATTCTAGCCTAATATTCACTATTCTGTGCTACTTTTTCAAAAACATTTTAAGTCAGAGAAATAAACTAGAATACATACTATTAAAAGAAATGGAGAATGTTATAGGAACACATGATTTTTTTTATTATTATTGGATAATAGAAATTGAGGGGGGAAGAAAGAGAAGGAAAGAGACACAGAGACACCTTCAGCACTGCTTCGCCACTGATGAAGCTTTTCCCCTGCAGGTCAGGGACCAGCGGCTTGAACCTGGGTTCTTGTACACTGCAGGAACACAAGATTTTTTTTTGAGGCAAAATATTAAGTTCCAAATTCTTTCATTCCTTGAAGATTGACATAAAAATATTTCTGCTTGTAAGATTGTATTGCTCTTTAATCTTCATATTTTGGCAGTTACCTTATTTGTAGTTTGGAAAACATTCTTTATAGTTAAAAAACAACACTTAGTATCATACAATCAAACATAGGATGTCTTACTCCTTTATTTCTTCTGGAAAAGTCTTAAAAGGACATATCATACCTGAATGAAGGTGTTTTTTTTTTATGTTATTGAATTTTGTGGTTTACTGAATTTTTAATATGAGAATTATACCAGAGATGTGAACACAGGAGTAATTGTTTATTCATTAATCCATCTTTTTTTTTTTTTCCTCATTGGTGGTGTTTCTGTATTCTAGGCTGACTTAAATGTCAGATACAAAGAGAGGGAGACAGAAGGACAAAGGGATAGATATCATAGCATCAAAGTTTTCCTCCAGTGTGGTGGGTGCCAGGCTCAAACCTGAGTCCACACACATTGCAAAGTGTTCACTGTCTAGGTGAGCTATTTTATAGGTCTAGCCTATCATGTATTTAGTGAGTGTTTGAGCGGTAGATTCACTTCTGTGTTGTGGGGTTACAGCAGTGAATCAAATACACACCAATTTTTTTTACACTATTAATGCTATTTTGACTTCATGGGTAGCAAAATAAGACTTCTAAATACATCATATGAATGCTGGTACTAAGAGCTTAAGAGGAAAAGAGAGGAAAGGGGGTAGAAAGCATTAGAGTCACAATGATGGGGTATTGCAGTTTTCGTTAGGATAGAATATCAGTCAGTACATGCTGGATAACAATCCACTATATTAGTGGGTAAAATCTTTCTCACAGGTTTGTGGACTAAATATAGTCTAGCTGGGCTTTACCCATTTTTTTTTTTAAGGAGGGGATGTTATCTAGAGCTCATTTTCCATAATTTTGAAATACTGACTTGAATCTCTTGAGTTAGCTATTATTTGTATTTATGGAAGATAAAAAATTGAAGATAAGGGGGCTGGGTGGTGCCACTGAGCACACATTACAGTGCACAAGAACCCAGGTTCGAGCCCTCAGTTCCCACCTGCAGGGGGAATGCTTTGCAAGTGGTCAGTGTTGCAGGTGTCTGTCTCTCCCTCTCTATCATCTCCTTCCTCCTTGATTTCTGCCTGTCTCTCTCCAGTAAATAAAGATAATTAAAAAAAATTAAATGAAGATAAAAATTAAGGTATTGGTACTAAATTATATAGTATGGATGGAAGAGATTGAACCCCAAGGTACTGAAGTTATTTAGAGGTTTGGGTAGATGTGGACCAAGAAATTGTCACAGGACAGAAGTCCTCTATGGACCCTGTGATTGCACAGATCAGACTTACTTATTGTGTATCGACTGCTCTTAACTTTTAAAAGTAAACTCTAGCTTGTCAGAAAATGCAGTCTTAGGGGCCAGGTGTGGTGCACCTGGCTAAGCACACACATTACAGTGCACAGGGAGCCAGGTTCAAGCCCCCACTCCCCACCTGCAGGGGGAAAGCTTCAGGGCTGCAGGTGTCTCTCTGTCTCTCTCCCTCTCAATTCTTCTGTTTCTATGCAATATATAAATAAGTATATTTATTGGCTGTCTCTTCAATAAATAAAGATAAAAAAGGCAGTCTTAGCACAGATTCCCTTCTGCTTTTAGAGTGGGGGGATGCAGAAGGAATATAATTTCATTCTTTATGTCAATGTAGAGTATACCATATGCTGTTCTAGGTATATGCCAGAAGGATTATAAAATAGAAAAAAAAAAAATCCTGACTTCATGAGACTTTAATTCTAGTGGGGAGATGAGACCACATCTAAAATGAAAAATTTTCAAGCATGAACAACAGAACAACAGTACCATTGACTTGGATCCCCAAACTCTAAGGCAAAGAAATCCAATAATAGAGAATTAGCACTATCTAGTTTTTTTTTTTTAAATGTAAACTTTATTTTACTTGATAGAATAGAGAGAAATTGAGAGGCAGGAGATATAGAAAGGGAGAGACAGCTGCAATATTGCTTCACCACTCTTGAAGCTTTCCTCCTGAAAGTGGGGGCCAGGGGCTTGAACCTGGGTCCTTATGCATGGTCATAAATGAACTTACTTAGGTGCACCATCACCTGGCCTCCACACTGTCTATAGTCTTTTAGATAGAAGGCCCTCACTGTGGATAATAACAATTCAGGACCCCACAGGTGGTGTGGTGAACAATATTTCACTCTCAAGCATGAGTTTTTGAGTTTAAGACCCAACATGTGTCAGGGCCCTAGATTTCTTAATATTTTTTTTAAAAAATTCAAATCTTATATTACAGATGACGCAGAGCCAGGAAATACATTCTATGCAGTTGTGAGCTTACACTTCTAAAAATATTACTAATTTATGAAGCCAGAAGATCTAAATAAACCAAAGTTATTTGTTTCCTTTCCCAACTTATCAAGCATTAAAATTCTAGCTAACCTTTAAATAGTTAGCCAAGCCATAAAGTTAACTTTCATTTTTCAAATAATGCTTGCCATCATGTGATAACCATTTTGGATATTGCTTTAATCTTCACAGATAGGCTGTTTTTATTTATTGCAGTCCTATATATAGTATCTGACATTCTTTATATTGTCTTGCTGAACAAATTTTCCTAACAAAAAGTAGTGGGAAGAGTATACTATATAATACTAGGATGGTATGAATAGTTATCTTTGTAGTATCATTTAGAATTCAGTAAGATCATGTACATATTTTTGTTTTTTTTTTTGTAATTTTATTTATTTATCTTCCCTTTTGTTGCCCTTGTCTTTTTTTTTTTATTGTTGTTGTAGTTGATGTCGTCGTTGCTGGATAGGACAGAGAGAAATGGAGAGAGGAGGGGAAGACAGAGAGGAGGAGAGAAAGACAGACACCTGCAGATCTGCTTCACCGCCTGTGAAGCGACTCCCCTGCAGGTGGGGAGCCGGGGTTCGAACCGGGATCCTCATGCCGGTCCTTGCGCTTAGCGCCACCTGCGCTTAACCCGCTGCGCTACCGCCCGGCTCCCCCATATTTTTGTTTCTTAGTGTTACCTTTGTGTGTATTATGTTGTTCAGCTCATAATTATAGACTTAAATCTTTATAAAGTAAAATACAGGAACTGGGGAAACGGTACTTTGGCAGGGCACCACACTTGTGTACCTGAGGCCCCAGAGGTCCGAGCTTCAGTCTCTGGCACCAGCATAACACAGAGCTAAGCAGTGTTCTCTCTCTAGTGAAATGAGAGAAAGGAAAATAAATATTTTTAAGTAAAATATAATACTTAAAAGCCCAAGGTGGAGAGAAGACAAAATTTGTAAAACTTACACATGGATTCTTTTATTGTTTATTAGGTATATGAACTCTTTTTTTTTTTTCTTTTTTGCCTTGTTATTGATGTCGTTGTTGTTGGATAGGACAGAAAGAAATCGAGAGGGGAGGGAAGACAGAGACGGGGAGAGAAAGACACCTGCAGACTTGCTTCACCACTCATGAAGCAACCACCCTGTGGGGGCTGGAACTGAGATCCTTGTGCTGGTCCTTGTGTGCTTGACCCCCGGTATATGAACTCTTTTAAGTTTCAATTTCTTAATTTAAGAAACATATAATAAAAAATGAGTAATAAGTGACTTGGGAAGTGACATAGTGGCTATGGCACTGGACTCCCAAGCATGAAGTCCTGAGTTCTATTCCTGCCATTACATATACCAGATCGATGCTCTGGTTCTCCCCCATTCTCTCTCTCTCTCTTTCTCTCTCTCTCTTTCTCTTTCTCTCTCTCTCATACTAATAAGTAAACCTTATGAAATGAATAATAATAATAATAATAATGCTATTTCCTAGATGTATAAAGATCAGAGCTGTATTCAGTATATAAATAGGCAGATAGACCATACCCAGCACATAGAAGCTAATAAAAAAATCTTATTTTCAGTGAAACCAAAGTTAATACACTCAGTTAATTTTTGAATTCTTGTCTCAATATTGCATTATTATGTTATTTATACAGTAAAATTTCTCCATCAAAGAAACTTGGAAGGAAAATAAGGTGATTTTGCTGCATATTTATACAAAATGGAATGATGACGGTGATGATGATGATAGTGATCATAGTGACAGTAAGCTTTTGTTGCTAAATGCCAGGCACTTTGTATGACATATCTTAAACACACATGACAAGATGCAGGATGTAAATACTATCACACGCCCCATTTTCTAGATGAGGTAATAAAAGCACAGAGCTGTTAATTTCACACAAAGCTACACAACTAGTATGTGTTAAAAGAGATTTGTACACCCTTATATATATTGAATTTAAAGTTTGTTTCTGCTTCAGTAGATAACAGGAAAAATAGGAGTTGGGAGCTCAAATAGAGGAAACAGTAAAGAAGGGTTTTTTTTTTTTTTTTTTTTTTTTTACTGTTTTTAGAATGTGGGTGACATTACCCACATTTTTCTTAACCAGAAAAACACCCTGCAGACAAAATAATTGTGGTTGGTAGATCAGCTTGCCTTTTGATGGATCAGGCAGAACCTGAATAGACTTCTGTGGAAGAACACTCCCTCAGTTCCAAGAAGGCAGAATAAATTCCTAGTTTCTTGCTGACTAAGAAAATCTGCTGAAATGAATCCAGCAAAAAAACAGATACATCCTTGCTTCCATTTTAACTCTGATCTTAAAGGTTTCCTTCAGAGTCTTCCAGAATGGTGTGAGAACCTTTGGAATATTTTAGAAACGCAGTGGTCACGTTTCTGACTGGTCACTTCCTTTCTGTTGCTAAGCACTTATGCCTTCCTCCCTAACAGAGGCAGTAAAGTGCTAGCTGCCAATATTGCTGGTAGCATTTGCCACAATATCTGCTCAGCTCCCGGGACATGATGGGATTGATTAGTCTCTTTCCAGGAAAAGCTTTCAACACAGAATCATCTCAGCTTGTATTTTTAAGCAGACTGAAAAAGATAACCATTAACTCAATTCAGGGTCCAAATATCTTGTAATATATTGATTGATTTCATATTATTTTAAATTCAAGGTGAATACTGAATGACAGCATAGGCCTTCCACCCTCTCTACCTTGTTGCCAGAAATTTTCCCTTTTAAACCTTGCATTGATCTGTACAAACAGCTATGGAATATAGAGCTTATCAGAGAGGGGTGTCCATGTCTGAGCTTTTAATTCTGGAAATAATGAAATTGTTTAATTAGTGAAGGGATAACTCTGGCTATGAATCTATGCTACTAATTTTTTTTTTTGTTAAATTAGGGAGGCTAAATAAGCCATAAAAGAAAAGCAGCTTAATCACAATCGTCAGATTTTCAAAATTCTTTACTTTTTTCATACAGCTTTATTAAAGCAAGAAAACATATATTATCTAATATGAAAAAAATAACAATTTTTTCTACCCTCAACTGCTTTATTTTTAGCTTTCGGTTGTAGTATTAGTACTTGTGCAGGAGATGCAGGTATGAATATGAATATAAATATACATGTATATATATGGCTTTGCTGAGTTTAAAAAATAGAGTAAAAGAGACAAAAAAGTTTACTTAGGACAGTTGGATTTTTACATAGGTGAATTATGATATAGCTGATTAAAATAATTTTGCTAGGGAGGGGTCAGAAACTAAGAAGTTGTGTTTCATTTTTAAAGATTTATTTTATGAAAGAATGATCAGCACTGCTACAGTTTATATGAGGTGTCAGGGATCAAACCTGGGGTCCCCTGCTTGCTAGTGCTACACTCTACCTGCTGAGTCATATCTACTCTCGACCTCAATAAAAATAATGGAGAATGGGGGTAGGGCAGTAGCACAGCGGGTAAAGCGCAGGTGAGACAAAGCACAAGGTCTGGCATAAGGATCCTGGTTTGAGCCCCTGGCTCCCCACCTGCAGGGGATTTGCTTCACAAGTGGTGAAGTAGGTCTGAAGGTGTCTATCTTTCCCCCTCTCTGTCTTCCCCTCTTCTCCATTTCTCTCTGCCCTCTCCAACAACAGCAACATCAATAACAAGAATAATAATAAGGGCAACAAAAATGGGGAAAAAGTGGCCTCCAGGAGCAGTGGACTCGCAGTGCTGGCACTGAGCCCCAGCAATAACGCTGTAGGCAAAAAATAAAATTAAATTAAAAAAGGGTAACAATCTAGGTGTCCAACTTTAATGAAAAGGTCAAAGAAACCTTAAGTCAATGAAATGTGCAGTCTTTAAGATTTTTTTCCTGAAGAATATAAAATAGCACCAAAGATTTTAATAGTATTTAATTGTGGGAAAGATTGTATAGAGTCTATTCAATGATTATGAGTTGGTAAAATATGCCTTTGCTTGGGAAAATTAAATTAATAAAATGTAGGAAGTGATTTATGTTTACATGATGAAGCTTCTATGGTTTTCATTTCATCCTTCCATGGTAGTAGTTAAATATCTTTAATAATCATGTACTATTTTTTATAGCGTAGCACTGTTTTTATGTTGGGGAGAAGAATATAACACTCCAACCTTGGCAATAAAAATGCTATTTTCCTTACAGCTTTAAGAAGTAGTAGTAACAGATAGTCTGTGAGTGCTGAAATAAGACTGTTGCAAGTGAACATATGCACCATGGATTCTCCACCAGATGAAGTGCTTGTAAGGTAAGTGATAGGTTTAAAAAAAAAAACAAAAACTTAATTTTTCAAGCTGGGCATATAGACTGGCCTGGAAATGCCCATGTCCTCCAGCAGAGAAGCAGTTACAGAAGGCAGAACTTCCACATTATGCATCCCCAAAAGAATTTTGGTCCATACTCCCAGCTGGGGAGAAATAATAGGGTGAAGATGACCAGAGGGCTCTGAATAAATAATAGGGCGAAGATGACCAGAGGGCTCCTTCAGGATCTGGAAAGAGAAGAGGAAAAAGGGAAGGTTATTTGAAAGAAGTAATGAGTATAGGTGTGACTTGGAAAGGAAGAGAAGTTGAGACCATGGGAAAAAATGGGCAAATAATAGACAAATAGTTACAGAAATAATAACTGCAACCTTTGGAGAACTACTGTAGTTTCCAGTGGAGGGAATGAGGATCCAGAACTCTGGTGGTGGGAATGGTGCAGAATAATTATACCCCGGTTACCTTGTAATTTTATAAATCAATGTTAAATCACTAATACATTTTTTAAAAATGCATTTCTGGCATTCCTGAGTCAAAACAGGAGATAGTGTGGATGAAACACCCTTTTGCTTAAGACCGTTTGGCAACTTCATTTAGTGGGCAAGATAGACTAGGTAAAATAAAATTTCAGAAAATAATGACTACATGCTGCCTGAAAATCTAGGCATTGAAAAATGTACCACACCTTTGCCACATTACCAAAATGACATTTTTTTGGTCATTTAACAAATTGTTACATATATTTACTCATCAACCCCTAGCATCACAATATGCCAGAACAGAGCATTGCTTGGCTACTCTCTTCTACCTCTTTCTTGTGGAAATAAATAGAACTTCAAAAAAAAAAAAGTTACTACTTTCTTTTTAAAATTACTATGTTTTTTTTTTATTAATGACTTAATAATGGTTTACAAGAGTACAGGGTTCTTGTTCCATATTATACCTACCACCAGAGCCTTCTTGACACTCACCTACCCCAACTCTAATGATAACTACCATAATTATCACAAAGTCTTAGTTTGGGTACTTTTAATTTTATTTTTTGTTTCAGCAAATTCATGTGTTTCAATTGTATATATAGTCATCATATTTCCTAAGTATGGTATTCTGCATTTGTTAGGGTCCTAGAGTATGATGGTGGAAAAGAATCTAAGTTGTGGGTGAGTGTTCTGTAGATTACTATCATGGTGAGGTTGTTGCAGAAATCATCCCCAAACACAAGACCAGAGCCAGTTTTTGGTGAAAGAGAGGGGTTTATTGCACTGGTGTGTATAGGAGACTCCAGATCACTCCAGGAAGTTCTCTCCACACCTTGGACAAGCCCACAGTTTTATTCTCCTTACATTACAGTCCCCACCAAAGGGGGTGGAGAGAACAGACCAGATGGACTTTTTTAATTATTTCAAAGTAAGCAGGAAACAGACAAAGGGCAATCTTTCACATAGTTACTATATATGTTTCTTTTCTTTGTCCTTGGTGAGGGCAGAGATGGGGAAGCCCAGTATGTAACAGTCCCAAGCCAGCTAAATTCCTCCCTAGTCATCTTTACCTTGGGCCTACTAGCTTAGGAATGTGGAGGGAGGAGGTACAGTAGCTGCAGTCACTGATTGCTATGGGGCCCATCTGGCACAGAGGAAATACAGACTTAGGTTTTATGTCCCTATATCTCAGAGGAAACACAAATCTGCCAGGCACATAGATTAAAATACCTACATAGGGTAAATCAGGAGACTGCACTCTGTGTTCATCTATTTTCCATTTCAAGATGAAAATTTTTACCCATGTGTCAACAACTGTACTATAAGCAATTAGCCACCCCCCCATGATTTAAAAAATCATTTTGAGAAAAAATATATGTGATCATATGGATTATCCCTGAAGTTCTATCATGTCTATCACACACACATATTATATATATATATATGATACCAGAAATATAAAAACAAAAGAAAAGTGAAGCTACATTTTTTTTTAATCTTTACTGTCTTTATAAGCACACGTGTATTGGTTTGTTAGAAAAGTCATGACTTTCCAGACAACCTAGTATTCTGTTTTTGAGAACCTTTTTATGTACATTGAAGCAATGCTGTAAAATTATTTTTCCCATTATTTTAGTCTAATGTATCTTTAAAAAATTTACATTGGGTTTCTGTTCTCTGTACACATAGTAAAGGCATTGGTGTAATTTAATTGTTTTTATTGTTTTTGCCACTAGGATTATCCCTGAAGTTCTATCCCTTCAAGAGGCCTCCTCCATCTCCTTCCCTTCTTTTTCTTTTGGTAGAGTATGAGAGACACAGAGTGAGTGAGACATCTTTGCTCCATCTCTTATAAAGCTTCCCCCTTGCAGGTGGGAGCTGGGGACTTGGACCTGGATCTTTGCACATGGTAACATATACCTTCTACTGAATGGGCCACCTCCCAGTCCCTGGTAGATTGCTTTAAAGATTGAGTTCCTCATAAGATATACTTACCACCACCATCATCACAGGTCAAAATATACATTGTTTATACTTCTGAAAGTTGCATTTTGTTCTTTGTAAGGAGATGCTTTGACTGTACCATTCACTTTCACTTAAACCAGGAGCCCTGCTGTAGAGGAGCAGACTAAGGAGGAAACCAAGACAGAAAAATCAGCTGATCAACTGGTAAGAAAAAATTTAATTTTCATTTAATGTTATACTTTATTAATTTTAATTAATTTGATTTTAATTAAAATTTATTTTTCACTAAATATTATACTTTATTAATAATGACTGTATGTGAGCTATAGTGTGAAATCAAGTCAACTTAATTACCTGTTAAAATTTTAGGGTGAGTTCACCTTACTACTTTAGTAAGTAAAAGCATATTCACAATTAAATCTTTCTTCGATAATTGATAGTTGATAGTCTTAAAGTTTCTTTAGGCAACACTACTCACTGCAGGTTGAAATCACTAAATATTGAATTGACTTGCCCAGAAAACATTCCAAAAATCAGTTTTTGTTTTTGTCTTTATTATTTTATTTCTGCTCTTAGCAATATTGCTGGGGCTCAGTGCATGCTTGACAACTCTACCTCTTCCAGCAGCATTTTCTCTTTTTTTCTTTTTCTTTTTTTTTTTTTTACCTCCAGGGTTATTGCTGGGCATTAGTGCAGCACGATAAATCCACTGCTCTTGCTCCTGGGGCCTTTTTTTTTTTTTTCTTTAACTTTTGGATACGACAAAGAATTTGAGAGGGGCGGGGAAGATAGAGAGGGAGAGACATGAGACAGAGAGACACCTGCAGGCCTGCTTCACCACTTGTAAAGCAACGTCCCCTGCAGCTAAGGAGCTGGGGGCTTAAACCTGGCTCCTTAAACCCAGGTCCTTGTGCACTGTAATGTATGTGCTTAACCCACTGCCAGCCCCTTAATTTTTCTTTCCTTTAAATAGAGACAGAAATTGAGCGGGAAGGGAGAAATAGGGAGAGATAAAGAGAGAGACCTGCACTGTACTAGTGATTCTACCAAAAATCATTTTTTTTTTTTAATATTTATTTTATTTATTCCCTTTTGTTGCCCTTGTTGTTTTATTGTTGTAGTTATTATTGTTGTTGTCGTTGTTGGATAGGACAGAGAGAAATGGAGAGAGGAGGGGAAGACAGAGAGGAGGAGAGAAAGACAGACACCTGCAGACCTGCTTCACCGCCTGTGAAGCGACTCCCCTGCAGGTGGGGAGCCGGGGTTCGAACCGGGATCCTTATGCCGGTCCTTGTGCTTTGCGCCACCTGCGCTTAGCCCGCTGCGCTACAGCCCGACTCCCCCAAAAATCATTTTTAAGAAATACTTTATTTGTATTTTAAAGCAAATTTTAAACATCTGTACATGAACAGTTAAACAATTTTATTTACTAAGATGTTTCACTGAGTTGTTTCTGGAGTCACTTTTCTCTTTTCTCATCCTTACTGCTAAAACATTCAGATCTAAAGGAAAGAGAATAACTGAATTATGTATCAATCTAAGACTCTTTTACCTAATGACAATACACTGTAGTAAAAAAACGCACACACACAAACACATATACTTGTATCCTTTGTGTTTGTATTTAGTAATGAATGCATGAAAAATTGTTAGGTTTTTGTTACTGCATATTTTTTTTTTATCTCTGACATCATATTATATAATGATTGATGTCTCCTTTTTAATAAAGCTTGTAAAAGTTATGCAGTAACTTAGGAGGAGAAAAAAACATATAAACATTAAGTAACCATAGTTTACACCTGCATAAGAGCACTCTAAAAATGGTGCAGAGAAAATACAGTAACTGTCAGTGTACATAAGGACACCAGGAAGTTTAAATCCAGAAAAGCCATTTCTAGATACAGATTTGTAAGAGGTAGAGGAGGTAGAAACTTTTATCTGACTTTTGTGTTTCTTATAGGACAAACAGGAAGAGGATACAGTTGCTAAACTTGTTCCTGTTAACCTGTTATTAGAAATGAAGAGATTACTAAATGCTACTAATACTCTACCAAAAGGTGTGGCCCCTCACATTAAAAAGTTCTTACAAGAAGATTTCTCCTTCCAAACTATGCAGGTAAGATCATAATAATTTAAGTTTATTTATTTATTGAGATGCTGGAATCTTGTAGGTACATGATACCACTGTTCCTGGGATGATTTTTTTTTTCCTTTTTTATTTTCATTTTCTTCAGTTCAACTAGAAAGATAGAGGGAGAGTGAGACAGGGAGAAGGAGAAGTACTACTCCGCTGTTTATGGAACTTCTTAGTGCTTTCCATGGTCCTCCCAGTGATTTTGGGACTCAAAACTGGACCCTTGTGCATGGTAAGGCATACACTCTACATGATTAGCTGTCTCCAAGCCCTGATTTATTATTTCTATAAGGCTTATTTATTTTTCAGAGATAGAAATTAGAGCTCTACTCTGACACATGCAGTGCTGGGATCTGACCTAGTGAATTACTTAGCAAAATGAAAATCAAGAAGTTATTGTAGACTAGGAATCAGCTTATATTTAAACTTCACATCACTAAATAGATGATATAATTTAGGCCTACCACTGATAGGTATAAGGCACTGGGTTATCTGTTATGTATTACCTATCACATAGTCTTTTGCTTTCACTTAGCCATACAACTAACAAACTTTGGTATATGATAATGCATATTAACTTCATTCCAGTCACATTGAAACATAAGATGGCCTGCCATAGGGTCAAGTACACAGCACAATGATTATGTAAGACAAGCTTTTTTTTTTCTTTTGTAAGATAAGTTTCATGCCTGAGGCTTCTAGGTCCAAAGTTCAATCCCTGGCATCACCAAAAAACCGGAAGTGAGTAGTACTTTGGGGGAGGGGAAGGTTTTCTCTAATGTTGACATTGATGCCTATATTTCTGCTTAACATGGATTGAAGCTGAAAGGAAGATTTTGACTGTGTAAGACAAGTAGAATGCATGAAAATCAAGTGGGAATAACACTGTCCTCAAAAGCAAGAATGGGCATTACCAGAGCTCTAATGGGTATAGGGATGTTTCTCAGTGTTTTTTTTATTATTATTATTTGATAAACAATGAGACATGAGAGAGGAGGAGGAGCTAGAAAGATAGCAAGAGAAAAAGAGAGAGACACTTGCACACTGCTTTACCAGTTGTGAAGCTTAACCCTTACAGGTGGGGACCAAGGATTTGAACCTGGTTCCTTGCACATGTACTGTGTACACTCAATCAAGTGTGCCACCACCCAGCCCTGTTTCTTAATGTTTTGAAGAAATAGTGTCAGGCTACTTTAAAACAAATATGAAAACAGTTGTATTTGGGTGTTGTGGATTCTTTTTCTTTTTTCTTTTTACCAGATTACTGGTCAGCTATGGCTTATTGTGGTATGGGGATTGAACCTAGGACTTTGGAGTCTCAGGCATGAGAGTCACTTTGCATAATCATTATGTTATGTCCCTGCCCCTGCTGTGGATTTCTTTTAACATTTCTTCTTTATTTTGTTTATTTATTGGATAGAAATAGTATTGAAGGGGAAGGGATAGTGGAGAGAGACAGTGAGATGCTTGCTGCATTACTTCACTGTTTGTGAAGATTCCCTTCTGTAGACAGGAACCAGGGATTTGAACCAGGGTCCTTATGCATGTGCATTCAAACAGATGCTCCACCACCTCTGATTTTTTTTTAAAACTATCTTATCTGTTCTCCATATTTCCTACAGTGAACATGCATTATTTGTATAATAAAAATATTTGGAGATACTTGTTCTATCTTAAGAAAATTTTCAATTGAATTGTTTTCCAGAGAGAAGTTACAACAAGCAGCCAGAATGGGGAGGAAGCTGTTCCTGCTCTGACTTTAGGCTTCTTAATAACACAAATCGAAACAGCCCTTAGGAACATTAAAGCAACTAATTACACAGTAAGTGTTTTCTTTTTGAGAGTTTGAAATAATGAAATTAGATATTTTTCAATGTGGGAATACCCAGTGTATGCTTATTTAAAGATTTTGTCCAATTTGTATTTTCCTCATTACCTCTAGGGAAAAGTATAAAATAAATTTACTTCCTGTGTTTTGTATTTTATGCTTTACTTATGTGAGTTTGTAGCATTTTCTAGACCCTTTCTCTGCCATAAAATTGTTCTGAAACTTGATCTTGAACCTACGTCCTTATGCAAGTTTGTGTGGGGGATCTATTGAATGTACCAGTGCCTGATCCCAGAGGATCAATCAATAGCTTTTAATTCATCATGTAATAAGTAGTAGATACAAACTTACATAATCTTGGTGCCCCAATATGTGTACTGACGTATTGGAGTGTCTGGAAAGTCATGACACATTTTTGCATAGAAGAAAGGGCTGAGGGGCCAGGTGGTGGTGCATCTTGTTAAATGTCCGCATTACAGTGCTCAGGGACCCCGATTTAAGCCAATGGTCTGCACCTGCAGGGGGAAAGCTTCACAAGTTATGAAACAGGGCTGCAAGTGTCTCTCTGTCTCTTTCCCCCCGTTTCCCCTCCCATATCAATTTTCTCTATCCAATAATAAGTGAATGAAAATATTTTTAAAAGAAAGGAAGAAAGAAGGTGCTGGGTGGCGGTGCACCTAGTTGAGTTCAAGCCCCTAGTCACCACCTTCAGGGGGAAGCTTCGAAAGTGGTGAAGCTGTGCTGCAGGTTTCTGCCCATCACTCTTCTTTCCCCCCTTCCCTTTTGATTTCTGTCTCTATCTGATAAATAAATATTTTTAAAAAATACATATAGCACTAAGATTAATTAGAAGCCAAATTTCTAGCTCTGTCTATTCATACCATAAATATATGCTGCTGTTCATAAGAAGTGTGCTAGGTAGGAATATGCAGTTAAATCACCATAAAAATAAAGCTTATATTCTTTTAAAAATATTTTTATATTTATTATCCTTAAATACTCCCCCCCCAAAAAAAAAAAAAAAAAACCTTTCTAGTGTGGAACAGTATCAGTGAAGTAAGTTAAAGGGTCTGGTTATAATCCCTAGGTTTTATGAACAAAATGAACAGTATTTTATGTTTTTTGAGAATTGTGTTTTTTTTTTATTGGATAATCAGTGCATTTGGATAGTCACTACTATTTAAAGTTTTCATGATATTATGTAGTGAGAAAGAATGACAGTTCTTAAAAGATTAATGTAACAGCTTTAATGGCATTTGCTTTCACAGTCTTAACTAAACTAATTCTTTATTTTGATATTATAATTTTTTCCCCTGGGTCAGGTTATCAAACATCTAAAATGCTTTCTATATAGTTGTTATTAGTTGATTGATAACTTTAACTATTATAATAATCACTAATGCTTATTATCATTTAATAATTATTAAGTAGGCCTAAGATACTTAACTACATGTGCTGTACTGAAAAATAACCTAATTTATCTAATTAAATCATATTTTCTCTTCTTTTTTTTTTTAAATCTTTTTTTTTTTTTTTAATTTTTTACTTAAGAAAGGATTAGTGAACAAAAGCATAAGGTAGGAGGGGTACAACTCCACACAATTCCCAACACCCAATCCCCATAACCCACCCCCTCCCATGGTAGCTTTCCCATTCTCTATCCCTCTGGGAGCATGGACCCAGGGTTGTTGAGGGTTGCAGAAGGTAGAAGGTCTGGCTTCTGTAATTGCTTCCCCGCTGAACATGGGCGTTGACTGGTCGGTCCATACCCCCAGTCTGCCTCTCTCTTTCCCTAGTAGTGTGTGTCTCTGGGGAAGCTGAGCTCCAGGACACATTGGTGGGGTCTTCAATCCAGGGAAGCCTAGCCAGCATCCTGGTGGCATCTGGAACCTGGTGATTGAAAAGAGAGTTAACATATGAAGCCAAACAATTTGTTGAGCAATCATGGATCCCAAGCTTGGAATAGTGGAGAGGAAGTGTTAGGGAGGTACTCACTGTAAACTCTAGTGTAATCCTGCTTTCAGGTATATATTTTGCAGTAGTTTATGGATACGTGTGCACATAAGCTCTCTCTCACAGAAACTGGTGTATATCTAGGTTATGGGACTTTGTTAGAAAGTGAACTACCTGAGATGAAATTAGAGTGTACTATTAAAGGAAAGGTCTCACCCGAGTAATGAAGCTGAAGGGTTGTCATTCCACACATGAAGTCTCTGGATACATTCTGAGGTGAAGCATGTTGAGGTGGCAATCGTAGCTTTGGTTAGGTTGTGGTCGGTGGATGCAATGTTATTTGGTTTGGATTGGGAGATGCATACGGGAAAGTGGGCCCTATCCAAGGGTTCCAGGACTGGGGGAAGTAGGGGCTCTATAGTGAAGATGTGAGGTTCCTGCTGTCTTAGGGTTCAAAAAGACACTCAATAGTTAATATTATCATCACATTATTTGTTAATTGGGTTAACTTTGAAAAGTCCCTTTGTTATGGTTTGCTGGACAGTACCCAGTATCTTGTATATAGCTGTGCTATTGGAAGCTTCTAATCTACTTGGTCTAGGCTTTTGAGAGAGTCCGCATATCAAATACATAGCCTATATATTAAAAAGATTCAGTTTGTCTTTTGATATTTTCTCTTCTTAGGCACATCAAATTAATATTGGATATTATTTAACATTATTATTTTTGTATGGAATAGCACTCTCTGAAAGAGGGAAGAAAGAGGTATGTAATGTATTATACATCTATTCTAAGACTTTGTATATAAAATTATTTCATCTTAGTAGACTAAAGTGTTAATTTATGACGTTCTATAAAAATTGAAATCATTCAGTGCCTTTTCTGCTGTATACTTATAGCTTAGATTAGTTATTCCAGAAGCAATGTTGCGATAGTGAAACTATGAATAAAGGAAGGTTTTTTTTGCTTATAATCTTAGTTTTCTTTAAAATTTTATCGCTTTTATGTAAAGCATAATTGTATAACTCCTTTCACCTTCATGTTTTAATTCACTTTCTAATGTAACTTAATCTCTCTAGCCTTAATCATATGCCATTTAAAAAATATGATGGTTTTCATATTGATATGCAGTTGTCATGTAACACTAAATTAGTTTTAGTTGTAGAAGGTTATTTAATATTAATATTCATAACATATTATGAAATGATCAGCACATGCTTGAGAATTTAATGTTCTAGACACTGTATAACCACCCAGGCTTCCGGTCATTTACATTTAAGGTAATTGTTGACAGGTTTGTTTGTACTTAATGAAATTTTGTTCTTTTGTTGTTTGGCTGTTCTGTAAAATGTGGGGATTTTTTTTTTTTTTGTGCTGCTGCCTTCTAATTCACGATTCTACCACTTTTGGGCCAGCTTTTTCATTTTTAAATTTTATTTTTAAAGGGGAGAAAGGGAGAGATCATAGCACTGCTCACCTATCCATGGGCTTCCCATGATTCCATGGTACTCCCATGTGCTGCCAGAGTTCAGACTAGTGGATGAGATCTCTATCTCCTGGTCCAAAATATGACTTTCACTTAAAATCTTTGTTGAATAACATGATGTCGTGAAAAATGTAAAAATATGAGAGTGAAATAGATGATTTATGAGAGTCCTCAGAAAAATCTCACATTTTCTTTTTTTCTGGTATTTAATAATTTCTCATATTTTATTTTCCACCATAATATTTTATATCTTCTCTTTCTAAATCTATACTCTATATTTCCATAAACTAAATATGTAATTGTGACTTACTAATTATAATTACATGAAGTGGAATTTATAAAGAGCCACACTGGAACATTTCCATTTTAACAATTGTATATAATGCTAATCATTGCTTAGTGTGAACTGCTAGAATGTATTTCAAAACAAGGCCATACAGTAGCATTTGTTCCCCAGGGAGACCAAAGGTATTATGCTTATCTTGATAAATATCATTGAAGCATTTATTAGAGTTGTTCTTGAGCTTTACTTTAAAATTCATATTGGTTGTGATCAAGATTTATTTCTTCAAAGGGGGATATATATATATATATATATATATATATATATATATATATATATATTTAAGAATTTTCTTTGGCAAGTATTGGGGGCATGTGGTGGCATGCCCAGTTGAGCACATGTGTTACCATGGGTCAGGTTCAAGGCCCTATTTTCCATCTGCAGTGTGGGATGCTTTGTGAGTAGTGAAGCAGGTCTGCAGGTTTCTATTTTTCTCTCTCCCTTTCCCCCCTCCCCTCTCAATTTCTCTGTGTCATATCAAACAAAAATAGAAAGGAAAAGTAATGGGGGGAAAAATGGTCACCAGCAGCAGTGGATTAGTTGTACGGACACTGAGCCTACCAATAACCCTGGTGAAAAGTTAAAAAAAAAATTTACATTTTTAAATACAATGTTACATGAGATAAGCTAGAAGCAGGACAAATACAGGATGATCTCACTTATAGGTGGTGGAACTTAAGATATAAGGAAAGAGAAACTTGAACAAGGTGTGATCTGTGGCAGCATAATCAAGAATTCTTGAGGGAAGCAGGAGAGGGTTGAGAAGGTGTTGGCACATCGATGCTAGAGGAGGACTTAAGTTGGTGGTGTGCAGTTAGCTATGAGATGGAGAAAAGAAATTTTACCCATCTGAAAAAAATTGCCTTGTAAATCATTATCTCCCTAATAAAATCATTAAAATTTTAACAATAAGAGAAATTGCTTATTTTCCATGTGAAAAATTAGGAAGATTCATGTCCAACTAGAAATAGGAAGAATTACAGAAAGTTATTCTTTCATAGTCATCAAAAAAGTTCTTCTCTTACCTCTCATTGTTATTTTTAAATATTCCTTTTCTTTTTTAAAAAAGATTTTACTTATTTGTTAATGAGAAAGATAGGAGGAGAGAGAACAAACCAGATATCACTCTGGTACATATGCTGCTAAGGATTGAACTCAGGACCTTGTGCTTTAGAGTCTTATGATTTATCCACTGCACCACCTCCTGCACCATGACCTCTCATTATTTAGTCAATTTTCAACACAAAAATAATGATTTTTTTAAAAAACATATTATATTTATTTATTGGATTGAAACAGCCAGAAGTTGAGAGGAAGGGGGAAGGAAAGAGGGAGAGAGACAGAGACACCTGCAGAGCTGCTTCACCACTTATGAAGCTTTCCCCCTGTAGGTGGGGCCCAGGGGCTTAAACCCGGGTCCTTGTGCACTGTAACATGTGCACTCAACCAGGTACACCACCACCTGCCCCCAAATTAATTACTTTTTAGTGTTCTCTCTGACAGACACTGTTTTTTTTTCAATTTATTTATTCTCAACAGACACTGTTTTAAGAAAGTTTTAAGTTGATATATAAAATATTTTATTTTATTAGTAATATGTATTGGATAGAGGCAGAAACTGAGAGGGAAGGGAGTGACAGGGAGAGAGACAGAGACACCTGCAGCCCTGCTTCACCACTCCTGAAGCTTTCTCCCTGTAGGTGGAGACCAGGGGCTCAAATCCAGGTCCTTGCACACTGTAATGTGCGCTCAACCAGGTGCACCACTGCCCAGCCCCATAAAAATATTTTAAACACTGAGTATACTATATGATCACATAGAGAGATGTTAGGATCAAAGATGTAAATAAATGACCAAAGACTGGATCAGTATTAAAGCTTTCCTAATTTCTTCAGTTTGGGAAATTTTTGGTTATTGTAAATGATTAAAAAAAAAATGCCTTCATATCAGCCAAAATAGTTCTATGTTACTACAGGATTTTACAGAAGCAGAGAACAAATTTTTAGTGATGAAGATGGTGATACAGGAGCATGAAATATGTGAAAACTTTATGTCTTTAGTTTATTTTGGACGTGGTTGCCTTCGATGTGCACAAAAGAGGTAAAGTTTTAAGTACTGGGTAGATTTTACCTATAAACTTTGAGCAATATGAAATGGAATAAACTTTGCACAGTATGCCAGGAATCATGACTTTTGTGCCCTGCTTGTTCTTTTCTTCACCTATCCCTATAGATAATAGCTTCTTTAATATATTTGAGAATATTAAATATCCAACTTAACAGGCTATGGCACTAAGAGGCATTGTATAGCATAAACATTAATAATAAAGATGTCGGAAGAATATGGTCCTAGATTGAGGAACAACATAATACTTATCAAGTCTATGAAGTTAGGAAATTTAATATTGCTGAGCATTATCTTTTTTTTTAACCTATCTTTAAAAAAGGAGCTAATAATTTTATTCACCTCATAAAGTTGTTACAGATAAGTAACACAATGTCCAAGACTTGAAAATACTATTTGAATAAATTTTCATAAAGCTATTAATATCCTTAAGCTTTGGGATAGCTGTTAAAGGTATATATTAATTTTGAAGTGTTGTAAAGGTCCAGTTATTGAGTTTTGGGGGTATTGGATGTGATGAATTAGTAAAATTGCATGAGGATTTTTGGTTTTTTTTTGGAAGGATTGATTTACAGTAGAGAGTTTTTGGTATGTATGTGAAATGGCACAGTTTTCTGCAAAATACTCTCACTCCAACCTAGGCCCTCCTCCATCATCATGCACCAGGATGGCCTCCCAAACTCTTCACTTTGGTGCAATACATACACCAAACCCTGTCCAAGTTCTACTTTGGGCTTCCCCTTTGTGTTCTTATTTCTCAACTTCTCTCCATAAGTGAAATCATCTCATATTCATCCTTCTCTTTCTGGCTTATCTCACTTAACATGATTTCTTTTTAAAAAACTTTTTTATTATCTTTATTTATTTATTGGATAGAGACTGCCAGAAATTGAGAGGAAAGGGGGTGATCTGATACATAACATGGGGGTGGTCTACGGCCATACCACTCTGAACATGCCCAATCTCGTCTGATAACATGGGGGTGGACTAGAAATATTATCTGAGAAGATGGTGTCAGAGTTAAGCATAGAAATAAGAAGCTGGACTCGATCAGAGAGTTGCTCACACACTTGAAGAAAAAATATATGTGTAATTGATTACCACAGTGATTTAACCTGGGGCCCATATTTAACACTGGAGCCTGTACAGCTTCAGAGCCCCTGTCAATCTGAGCTCGAAGTCCATCGTCACAGCTGGGAACATTCTAGGCTGCACTCACTTAAGAACCAGTCTTCCTAGGTCTTTGCTGAGGGTCACATTGAGCTGAGAAGCACATCAGGACTGTCTTTAGTCAGCGCCATGGAAGATGACATCAAGACCAAAATCAAGAACTACAAGACTGCCCCATTTGACAGCCGTTTCCCCAACCAGAACCAAACCAGGAACTGTTGGCAGAGCTACTTGGATTTCCATCGCTGTGAGAAGGCAATGACAGCTAAAGGGGGTGATGTCTCTGTATGCCAGTGGTACCAGAGTGTATACAAGTCCCTCTGCCCCATATCCGGGGTATCCAACTGAACGACCAACGGGCAGAAAGCACATTCCCGGGGAAGATCTGAACTTGCTCCACTCAACCTGTCCTGACCTCTATCCTTTTCACAGGTGGTCAAGGCAGATCTGGGCACATGGTGATCCCCATCCTGGGATTCTGAACCACAGCTCACCTAATAAATACTTGTTGAAAAACAAAAAAAAAGAACCAGTCTTCCTCAAGTGACAGAGGATAACCCAGCTTCCCTTCAGAGAGTGGGGCAGTGGGGGCCAGGCGGTGGTAGCTCAGTGGTTTAAGTGCACATGGTGCAAAATGCAAGGACCAGTGTAAGGATCCCAGTTGAGCCCCAGGCTCCCCACCTGTAGGGGCAGGGTGGGGGGGGGGTGTTGCTTCACAAACTGTAAAGCAGGTCTGAAAAAAAGAGAGAGAGAGAATGGGGCAGTTAGGAACTTTTTTATTCACTTGACTTTTAAGCATTGGAGAGAATCTGCATTTCACATCATGGATATTAGGAAGCTTTGCCATATGACAGCATCATTAACTTTACACTCTGGCTATAGTGAACAGCCTCCACAAAAGTACTCCGAAGACCTGGTACTCTTTTCATTCAGCATTTCTTGTTGCATTAGTGAATAGAGTGTCCTTTGGACCTTTCCAGGGTGCATTGTCTAGTAGTGAGTTCTGTGGTCTTACGTATAAGTATAATTTAGCATCTTCACCAACCTGAGTTTTTTTTTTTTTTTTTTTAATTCTGCCAACAGAGACCACTGTCTTTTTCAGTGTGTCCCGAGTCAATAGTTGACTGAGCTGTGCCTGCCATTCTTATTCTTCAAGTATTCCAAGATAGTAAACAAAATCCAACCAAATCTATATCCCTTTAGTTGCCATCATCCCCAGATCATTCAAACTTGAACTATGACATAATGTAAATGTCCCTCTTGCCATCTGTATTTCATCTTAATCAACCAAAGGTGAGAGTCATAGTAATTATATTTCTGCAGCCTGTCTTAATTGACAAGAAAAAAATAAAGGGGGTGGGGGGAGGAGGTTTTGTTGTCTTATTGATAAACTATTACAGAGTCCTATTCAAACTAACCTTATGTTAAAATGCATTGCAGATATAATGGAGGATTGCTAGAATTTCATAAAAGTTTACACGAAATAGGAGATACAAATGATCATTGGTTTGACATTGACCTTACTGAAGATGAGGATTTAAAACCTTCAACTTTTAAAGTAAGAATTTATGTCAGAATACAATAGTGACTAATTAATCTGTGACTAATTAACATGAATTTTAATAAAACATAGTTTGTGCTAACTGTGCCATAGTCTGTTTATAAAGCACATTCACTCACTGGATTTTTTTTTTTTTCTTTACCGAAGGCAGAACCACATTTCCATTTTCTGGTGAGAATCATGATTTTGATTGAATTAGTAGAGCAGTGAGGTGACTATCTAAACATTTATAAACAATAGGATTAGTAACTGTACTAACAACATTTCACATGAATAGAGCTAAATATAATAATTTCTTTTTTTTTTTTCAATAAAAATAGAAATTTTTTATTTTAGATCAAACTACAAGTATGGAGTGTGACTTTCAAGAGCAGAAGTCACAAGTAAAATAAATATTAGCAGACTCTGAATCTATACATAAAAGAAAACTTCTGGCCTCTATCTAATAAAATAGAAAAGAAAAAGAAAAAGTTCTACATCACTTAGGTATTCTCCGAAAATGATCTCCGATGCTTTTTAACTCTGAAGAAGTGAGCATTTTCCCTGTTTCCTGCGATTGGTCTGTAATTTAAATAACAAAGACCTTTATCTGTGAATTTGACATTTTTTTTATTGAGGGGGTTAATGCTTTACAGTCTAATCACTGACATGCATACAATTTCATTATGTAATAGGGCCCCCAAAGTTTTCTTTCTCCCCTCCCCTTTTCCTGAGTCGTTTGCCGTGGTGCAGTACACCATGTGCAGTCCATGTGTCACTTTGTGCTCTCCCTCCTCGTCCCTACTTTATTAAGTCCCACTAATAAGTGAGATCATTTGGTATTCATCCTTGTCTTCTTCTTTTTGGTGTATTACCATTATTTTGTTGTCAATTTAAATATAATATGTACTAAATCCTCTAGAAAACTCAAAGATGTGAAAATGCCTAAATATAAAGGTAAAATGTATCCATGTTTTTCAAATGGAGAAAGCACTATTAGCATTAGAATTTTTCACACACATTTCTTTTTTTTTTAATTTTTTTTTTTATTTAAGAAAGGATTAATTAACAAAACCATAGGGTAGGAGGGGTGCAACTCCACACAATTCCCACCACCCAATCTCCATATCCCACCCCTTCCCCTGATAGCTTTCCCATTCTCCATCCCTCTGGGAGCATCACACACACATTTCTAAACATCTATACTTTTTTTAGAAATTTTTATTTATATGCTTGTTAATTTTTAGCCTGGAAATATATATTGTGGATTTTATAGTAATTAAATGATACAGTATACATTTTCATAGTGATGAATATAACTTTTAATTTGCTTTACCAGTTCTGTGCTATTGGGCACTTAGTTTATTGAAAATATTCTAGGTTTTTATTACTTTGTAATCTGTATTTTCTTATGTCATTCTCTTAGGATATCTTAAGATCAATTTTGTGGGATCAGAGATATAGCTAAATGGGAAGGGCATGTGTCTAGCCATGCATGTAACTCAAATTCAAGCCTTGGCACTGCTTTCAAATGTCATAGAACTAGGGGAGGTTTTGCACTGAGGAAACAGCTTAATGGTGATACAAAAGACCTTCATGCCTGAGGCTCTGAGATCCCAGGTTCAATCCTCTGTACCACCATAAGCCAGAGCTGAGCAGTACTATAATGTCTCTTTCTTCCTCTAATTAAAATGACTAAGTAAAATATAAAAATACAAACAAAACCAAGGAAAAATTTGGTGCTGCAATTCCTCTTTCCTTCTCTTTCTATTTCAATGAAAAGTTAGGAGCCAAGATACCACACATGCATGAGACCCAGGGTGCTCCCCACCGAAAGTATTCACCACCTTAACTTGTAGAGTTTTTGTTTTATATCTCCATATTTTCTCTCAGAAAATCTTAGCTTGCAAAATTCACTGCTGTATCTTTAATATGCTGTATCCTTAATTTCTTAGTTACCAGTGTGTCTCACTGATTCAAATTAATGTAGGGAGAAAGGGAGGGAGGAAAGAAAGAAGGAAGGGGTGACATGAACAAATTATCCCCCAGTGCCATAGTACTTCCATACTGGGGCCTGAACCTGAATTGAGCACAAGGCAAGTCATGTGGCCTCCCTTGTTAGCTGTCTTGATGGTTTTCCATAACAAGACTTAACCTCCATAACTACCTTTCTACTTGATTATTGACTCTTCTGACAGGATATACTAACTTTATACTTAGAGGACCTTGAGTGCTTCCCTTTTCTTTGCTCACCTTGATATTTAAAATGTTATAATAAACTTGCAAAATATTTGTTCTTCAATTGGCCATCAGTTTTAACTTCTTTGAAATTATACTTTTTGTTATCTTGAATACTGTCCCTCTAAAGGAGTAAGTATTAAAGACCTATATAAAAACCTGTTTAACTTAGATTTTCACCTGTGGAGTTACTATTTTCAAATAGAAAATTGCATTCCCAGTTGTAATTCTTTTTTATTTTTTTAAAGAATTTATTTATGAGAAAGGAGAGAGAGAACCAGACATCACTCTGGTACATGTGCTGCTGGAGATTGAACTTCCCCAGTTATAATTCTTCTTCTTCTTCTAGCGTTTGCCCTTCTTCCGTAGCCAGTCAACAGGTCAGGTTGAAAGCTGTCAGGAGCTGCTTGTTGCTGGCTTTGAAAGTGACTGGGATCCATGTGGAATCAGTCAGCTAGGAAGGATCCTCAGTTTCCCCAATGAATGGGTACTCACGGGATGCACCACGAGAAGGTCGATCCAGTGCATCCCGTTATAATTCTAAAAGCATTGGAAACTTGTTTGTACCTTAATTCTGCTCTTTATGGAAATGAATGGCATCTTTCACCATTGCCAACATTGGGCTGTAGGAATTCTTACTCTTTTCTGGACTCCCAATGATTTTACTCAGCCTCCCCCCACCTGTGTGTGTCTCTCTCTCTCTCTCTCTCTGTGTATGTGTGTGTGTGTGTAAATAAGTCTTGATAAGAACATACTAGATATTAATGTTATAGTTAGGATGATGAAATTTAAAAGAAGTTTTTACATGTTTATATTTAATAAGAAATTCATGCTTAGTTGTCCTGTCCTGCGGGACCTTCAACGTGGGTTAACCTAGGAGAGGGAGTGAGGACAAGGACAAGAGGGAGAGGACAAGAGACACAAGAGAAATGAGACAAGACAGGATTCTGATCAAGTCTTGTTTATTAGCACTAAAGGTGCTGTTTTTAAGGCCGGGGCAAGGGGGGAGTTAGCAGCTGGGGACTGTTGATTGAAGGGATTGTTTTGCCATGGTGATCAGCTATCTGGAAGGTCCTGGGTGATTTTAATAATTCATAATATTTGTTTTTATTTCTGAAATCTAGAATCATCTTAATAATCTTATCAAGACAACTGAAAGTAACATAATGAAGCAGACCATTTGCAGTTATCTAGATTGTGAGCGATCTTGTGAAGCTGACATTTTAAAGAATACCAACTATAAGGTACTGAAATTATTGGACTCCTTAAAATCTGATTATGGGAGCAGGATAGTGGCTCACAGTTAAATGCATTCATTACCATGTGCAAGGACTTGGGTTGGATTCAGGCCCCTGCTAACCACCTGCAGGGGAGACACTTCACAAGTGGTGAAGCAGATCTGCAAATATGTATTTTCTCAATTTCTCTCTGTCCTGTCAAATAAAATAGAAAAAAATAGCCATCTGGAGTGGTGGATTTGTGGTGCCTACAGTGCACCCCAGTGACAACCCTGATGGTAATAAAAGAAATAATAAAATTAAATTATTTAAAAAATCTAATTATAAAATTAAGCTTGAAGTTTTTATAGGATCATGCCTCAAAATATTATTTTAAAAGAATATTTGTTTGACTTTTAAAAGATTATTTAAGAGAGAAAGGAAAGGAGAAAACCAGAGAAACACTCTAGCATATGTGATATCAGAGAATCCAACGACTTAACCAGCATGCCACCTCCCAGGCCAAAAGAGTACATGCTTTATTTGCAGTGGCTATTCAATTGAGAAGTAGCTGAATATTTCTAAGAACTTAGCTTAATACTGAACAGAATTTATTATATCTGTAAGTCAATAAAAGTATGAGTTGAGTTTGTTAAGGTTTTGTATACATGCTTCTAAAGTTATAATAATATCTATAATTATACAGTGAAGCTTATATGAAATATTCTTTATACTCTAAAATGTTATAGCTGAAAAATATCAGCATTTTACTAAAAGGAACGATCACTCGAAGAACTACATTACTAAGTAAGTGATCATTATCTCTTTTGAGGACTTTGGTGAAGAAATTATAATTGCTCTTGATTGGAAGAAATTCATCAGTCAGAATATTTCAAGTTTATTTCTCTCTGGTTACATTAGAATAAGATTGCAAAATTACAAGATAGTGTGATAGTACAAATCTGATACCACTCTCATATAATAATGGAAATCTCAGTTGTAAGTCATGATGAACAGCAGATGGGATATGGTCCTATGGTTTCCCAGAGAAGCTTTGGGATTTTAACCAGTGGACAGCATATAATAGAAGGAAGTCCACAATCTTCAGAATTTATGTATATTTTTATTGAAGTGGACTGCTTGTTTAAAGGAAGCAGGGCAGTAATTCCCAGAGAGTACACATAGAAATCTGTACCTCAGGGGACCAGGCAGTAGAAAGTTGGGTGAGAACACACATTAACATGGACAAGGCCCTGGGCTCACCATCACCACACTGCTTGAGTAGGGGGAGGGGATAAACTTCAGGAGCAGTGAAGCAGTACAGAGAGTGTCTCTTTTTCTCTCCTCTTTCCCTCCTTCCCTGTCCATCTCCCACTCCTGTCTAAAATTCTTTCTGTCCTAGCTAATAAAAATGAAAGAAAAAAAGGGATGGGGGGGGTAGGGGGATGACTGGGGAATGATAGATTCTTTGTGCTGGTACTGAGCCCCAGTAATAATAATCTTAATGGCAATAAAACAGTAAAAAGAAAAGAAAAATAAATCTGTACCCTGGAATAATGCTATAGCTCAAGTGCCAGCTATCAACAAGGCACTAAGTCTGAAGTCTGGTAATTGATAACAAAGGACAATGGAAAAATAATGATGGAATTAGAACTGGAGTAGAAAAAAAATGTAACAGTGGAGGTATAGAGGTATAATTCCTCTACAAATGTCACTTCACTACATTTCTGAAATTTTGTTGTACACAACGTGTATAAAATACTATGTTGACTTAAAGTACTGCTCTTTTTGTCCTAAATGTTCTGTCTTTAATAATACAAAATTGGCTTGAAATGTTCCATGTAGATTACCAGTGATCTCTTGATAAATACTTAATTCCATGTAGGGGAAAAAAAACTCATCTGGTAATAGATAATTTTTAAAGTGACTGCAAGTTTTTTATTTCCATATCTATATGAAATAATTTTCTTATTATAGTCTTTTACTCTGTTCCAGGGTTTTTTTCAGTTAATGTGCAGTAAAAGCTGCTGTGTTTATTTTCATAGAAGTTGTTGGAAAAAGTTCAAGCATTTAAAATATCCAGGTGAAACTGATCAGGTATTTAGTTATTTTTTTCTTCTTGAAAACTTCCCTGTAATGTTTTTTTCTCCTACCTTGTTTGCTCTTCATTTATTCCTTTGGATATTTTTCCTTCCTTTTATCTTCTTCTTTGTTTTTTCACCTGAGTAGTCCCTTTTCATCTTTATAATTTATTAAACATATTTTTGTAGGAAGTATTTTGCTAGTTGCATTGCCTGTGATTTTTTTTTTGCCTAGTGTGTCTGTTTCTTTCAGAAGTATATAATCTTGAGAATAAAGATACTGTCATATTTTGACATGAGTGGCACAGAACTGAAGAGCAGAATTGCTTATAAAGTGGAAAAAAAGAGAAAGTTATGCAATTTCAAGGACTAAGTTTAATTCTTTTTTTTCCTTTTTTTTTTTTTTTTTAACCATAGCACCACTGTCTATTGATGGTGCATAGGACTGAAACTGGGACTTGCAAGTCCTACCTACTGCTGCTGAACATCTTCTAAGCCCTAATTTCTTTTTTAATGGTAGAGACCAGTGATGTTTTATAGTTTCTAAAGATGTATTCGTGATCATTTGTTTTTACTTAAGGTTTCATAACTAGATTGGATTCTTTGCCACTAAATTTAAAGTAGACATCGAAAGCCCAACTTTACATTAAATATTTGTTAATGAACTAATCACCATAATTTGGTTCTAGAACATTGTTCAAACAATACAAAATCCTTATAAAGCAAAAAAAAAAAAAAAAGCTCTGTGGAGTTTGTTCATCTGGGTTTTACATTCAGTCTGGATCCCTTAGTAAGTTTATTTTTGCTGGCGGCTTTAGTTCTGAAACGTACTTTGCTAAGCTCTGAAGTAGATAGTTAATGCCAGATTCATACACTGTTTTGAAGATTAACAGATAAAAAGGTGAACTCGCATAATATACTGTAAAAATCATTGTGTAAAATGTTAATTTTTTAAAGCAACGTGTAAGTACTTTTTACTTTCCTCGGTATTTAGGACAATCAGTGTTGCTCAACTGTAGAAATAAAAGTAAATGAAATTTAAGTAATGTAACTAGAGGAAATAAGGTCAGAACTGGATAAATTACTGAACATTTTTGTACTTTCCTTTCCCCTGGAATCTTTATGTATGTAATAGATATTTAGCATTTCTTTTTACACTTATTTTCTTAGTAAATTTTATTTAATGTTGCTTTCACTGGGGACAATGAATGCATTTTAAGTTATACTTAAGGATTTTTAAGTAAAAATTATAAAAGTATGAACATATATATTAAAGAGAAATTCATTGATGCATGAATTGGCCTACCTTTGATTTATTTATTATTTATTTAGTAGTTTATTATTTATTTAGTAGTTTATTATTTATTTATTATTTATTTAGTAGTTAATGATATATATATGGGGGGGAGAAAACAAGAATACCAGAATACCATTCTGTCACATGCGATGCCAGGAATTGAACTTGGGATCTTATGCTTAAGATCAGTGCTTATCCACTGCACAACCTCTTAGATTGCTGAACTGTCTTTAGCTAACTTTCAAATGTTTATTCACATCTTTTGTTTTACCATCTAGTAAAAATCTGTTTCTGATTCTGCTTTAACCATATTCGCACATCCATTTTGTTTTGTTTCTATTGTTGATATTTTTTTCTATTGACTTTTTTTTCTTCTGATAACTAAGAGTTTTAGTGGCAA
Organism: Erinaceus europaeus; assembly: GCF_950295315.1. Taxonomy (NCBI): domain Eukaryota; kingdom Metazoa; phylum Chordata; class Mammalia; order Eulipotyphla; family Erinaceidae; genus Erinaceus; species Erinaceus europaeus. The sequence continues at coordinate 93,998,757 of NC_080170.1, read as the reverse complement.
AAAATGTTTGAAGGAAGGATGCACAGGTGACATGGTAAGGATGCTACAATGTGAAGTACCTGGAATTGTTAAAATTCTGGTGAGTAGCTTTTTATTTCGCCTTTCTTTACTAAAATGGTATGTTTGGCTTTAAAACATTTATGAGCATTAGTCTTCTTTTTAATATTGACTAACTAGACGTGATAAACCTTTTTTTTTTTTTTTAAGATACAGAAAGGCAGAGAGAGTAGGAGAGACAAACAACAGCACTAAATCTTCTTTAGTGTAATAGCAGCCCCACTCGAATCTGGGTTGTACACATGGCAAAGTAGCACACTACACTACCAAAGTGAACTAATTCACTAATGTGATTTGATGAACGTCCTATTGATTTAATTTTTCTAAAGTTGTAATATAGCAACTCTAAATAATTTTAAAAACTAAAAATATATAGAGGCATACAAAGGGAAACAAAACAGACCATGCCTGTACCAGTGAAGAAGATTATCATAAACCAAAGAATATAATTTAATTCTGTGTCACCTAAGATTAAAAGTGATTTAGGCTTTCTAAATTTCTTTTAGCTTATAGACATGCATGTTCCTGTGAAAGTAACTATGAAACTTCATATAATACCTGATTCATAAAATGTACTCAAGTGGTATTCATTTTATTTTTTTAAGAAAATATCTTGTATTTTTAGTTTATAAACAGAACAGAAATTTGAAATAAAATATATTATTTATTTATCTTTAAATATAATCTTTTCTCATTTCAGGTTTAGCACTTAAATTCCATATCGATGTAGAAAATAAAGTAGAATTGCTTTGTGGTTAAATCTATTTTTTTTTTTTTTGTTAGGAATTTTTTTAGAAGAATTTCTTTTTAAATTTTATTTATTTATTTATTATTGGATAGGGACAGAAAGAGAAATTGAGGAGAGGAGAAGATAGAGAGAGAGAGAGACAGACACCTGCAGTTCTGCTTCACTACTTGTGAAGCTTTACCCCTGCAGGTGGGGACCAGGAGCTTGAACCCGGGTCCTTGAACACTGCAGCATGAGCAGTCAACTCAGTGCTCCACCACCTGGGCCCACAAATCTATTTTTTTTTTTTAAGATTTTATGTTAATGAGAGGCATAGATATAGAGAGAAATCAGAGCACTGTTCAGCCTGGTTAGGAATTTTTTTGACTCTCCCTATTACTTTCATTTGATTTGTTTGATATCTGCTATAGTTTCATTCTCATTGACTTTTTTTAAATATTAAGGGTAAGAACTAAATAAAGAAGTTTGAAAATTGGACTACTTTAGGGCTCTTTTTTTTTTTTTCCCCCACCACTTGCAGTTTGAAGTTGTGAGGAAGGATGAATTCGTTACCATTGAAAATTTAGGAGCAAGGTAAGTTTGAAATAAATATTTTTTTCTTTTTTTTAAAATAATTTATTTCTTTATTGGGGAATTAATGTTTTACATTCAACAGTAAATACAATAGTTTGTACATGCATAACATTCCCCAGATTCCCATTTAACAATACAACCCCCACTATGTCATTCATCATCTTTCATGGACCTGTATTCTCCCCACCCACCCACCCACCCCAGAGTCTTTTACTTTGGTGTAATACTCCAATTTCATTTCAGGTTCGACTTGTGTTTTCTTTTCTGATCTTGTTTTTCAACTTCGGCCTGAGAGTGAGATCATCCCATATTCATCCTTCTGTTTCTGACTTATTTCACTCAACATGATTTTTTCAAGGTCCATCCAAGATCGGCTGAAAACAGTGAAGTCACCATTTTTTACAGCTGAGTAGTATTCCATTGTGTATATACACCACAACTTGCTCAGCCACTCATCTGTTGTTGGACACCTGGGTTGCTTCCAGGTTTTGGCTATTACAAATTGTGCTGCCAAGAACATGTGTACACAGATCTTTTTGGATGGATGTGTTGGGTTCCTTAGGATATATCCCCAGGAGAGGAATTGCAGGGTCATAGGGTAGGTCCATTTCAAGCCTTCTGAGAGTTCTCCAGACTGTTCTCCACGGAGGTTGGACCAATTGACATTCCCACCAGCAGTGCAGGAGGGTTCCTTTGACCCCACACCCTCTCCATCATTTGCTGCTGTTACCTTTTCTGATGTATGACATTCTCACAGGAGTGAAGTGATATCTCATTGTTGTCTTGATTTGCATTTCTCTGACAGAGACTTGGAGCATTTTTTCATGTGTTTCTCAGCCTTTTGGATCTCTTCTGTGGTGAATATTCTGTCCAAGTCCTCCCCCCATTTTTGGATGGGGTTATTTGTTGTCTTGTTGTTGAGTCTGGCAAGCTCTTTATATATGTTGGTTATTAAACTCTTATCTGATGTTTGGCATGTAAAGATCTTCTCCCATTGTGTGAGGGGTCTCTTGGTTTGGGTAGTGGTTTCTTTTGCTGTGAAGAAGCTTTTTAATTTGATGTAGTCCCATAGGTTTATACTTGCCTTAGTCTTCCTTGTAATTGGATTCGTTTCATTGAAAATGTCTTTAAAATTTATGCGGAAAAAAGCTCTGCAAATATTTTCCTCTAAGTATCTGGTAGTTTCTGGTCTAACATCCAAGTCCTTGATCCACTTGGAATTTACTTTTGTATTTGGTGAAATACAGTGATTCAGTTTCATTCTTCTGCATGTTTCAACCCATTGTTTCCAACACCATTAGTTGAGGAGACTCTGCTTTCCCCATGTAATAGCCTGGGCCCCTTTGTCAAAGATTAGATGTCCATAGGTATGGGGCCTCATTTCTGGGCTCTCAATTCTATTCCACTGGTCAGTATGTCTGTTCATGTTCCAGTACCAAGCAGTTTTGATGACAATGGCCCTATAATACAGTTTGAAATCTGGGAGTGTGATGCCTCCGGTTCTGTTCTTTTTTCTCAAGATTGTTTTGGCAATTCTAGGTCTTTTCTGGTTCTAGATAAACATTTGTAGCATTTGTTCTATTCTCCTAAAAAATGTGCTTGGGATCTTGATGGGGATAGCATTAAATTTGTAGATGGCTCTGGGTAATATATTCATTTTGATGATGTTAATTCTACCAACCCATGAACATGGAATATCTTTCCACTTCTTTGTGTCTTTTTCAATTTCTTTGAGTAGTGACTCATAATTTTCAGTATACAAGTCTTTCACTTCTTTGGTTAGGTTTACTCCTAGATATTTTATAGTTTTTGTTGCTATAGAAAAAGGAACTGATTTCTGGATTTCAATTTCTTCTAACTTAGTGTTTGCATAGAGGAATGCCACTGACTTTTGAATGTTAATTTTATAGCCAGACACATTACTGTATTGCCTGATGATTTCCAAAAGCTTCTTGTGGATTCCTTAGGTTTTTCCATGTATACTATCATGTCATCTGCAAATAAGGAGAGTTTGACTTCTTCTCTTCCAATCTGTATGCCTTTAATTCCTTGCTCCTGCCTGATTGCTATGGCAAGAACTTCCAACACTATGTTGAATAGTAATGGTGATAGTGGGCAGCCCTGTCTAGTACCTGGTCTGAGGGGAAATGCTTCCAGTTTTTCCCCATTGAGTATGATGTTGGCTGTAGGTTTGCTATATATAGACTCCACTATCTTCAGGAATTGTCCATCTATTCCCATTTTTTGTAGTGTTTTGATCATAAAGGGATGTTGTATTTTGTCAAAGGCTTTCTCTGCATCTATTGATATGACCATGTGGTTTTTGGTCTTGCTTTTGTTGATGTGGTGGATCACATTGATTGACTTACGTATATTAAACCAACCTTGCATGCCTGGGATAAACCCCACTTGGTCATGATGAACAATCTTTTTGATATACCGGTTGGCTAGAATTTTGTTCAATATTTTCGCATCTATGTTCATTAGAGATATTGGTCTGTAGTTTTCTTTTTTGGTTGCGTCCCTGTCTGCTTTTGGTATCAGGGTGATGTTGGCTTCATAGAAGCTGGCAGGGAGTATTCCAGTGTCTTCAATCTTCTGGAAGACTTTTAAAAGTAGAGGTATTAGTTCTTCTTTGAAAGTTTTGTAGAATTTATTTGTAAAACCATCTGGTCCAGGACTTTTATTTTTGGGAAGATTTTTGATAAATGTTTCAATTTCATTAGCTGTGATGGGCCTGTTCATGTTATCCACTTCCTCTTTACTTAGTTTTGGAAGTTGGTAGGTATCTAGGAAATCATTCATTTCTTCCAGGTTCTCTAGCTTGGTGGCATATAGTTGTTCATAGAAGCCTCGCATGATATGTTGAATTTCTGCAATGTCTGTTGTGATATCTCCTCTTTCATTTACTATCCTATTTATTTAGGTCTTCTCCCTTTTTGTTTTGTGAGTCTGGCTAAAGGTTTGTTGATTTTGTTCACTCTTTCGAAGAACCAACATTTACTTTCATTGATCTTTTGTATGGTTTTCCTATTCTCAATGTTATTTATTTCTGCCCTAACTTTAGTGATTTCTGTCCTTCTGGTTGCTTTAGGATTCCTTTGTTGTTCTTTTTCTAGGTCTTTAAGATGTGCAATCAGGCTGTTTATTTGTGCCTTTTCTTGTTTCCTAATGTGTGCTTGTATAGCTATGAACTTCCCTCTTAGGACTGCTTTAGCTGTGTCCCAAATATTTTGATAGCTTGTGTCTTCATTTTCATTGAAGACTCGAAACAATTTGATTTCTTCCTTGATTTCCTCTTTGACCCAGAAGTTGTTAAGAAGTGTACTGTTGAGCTTCCACATTTTGGGACTGTTACTAATCTTTTGTTGATTGTTAAGTGTTATTTTCATTCCACTGTGGTCTGAGAAGATGCTTGGGATGATTTCAGTGCTCTTGAATTGGCTGATGCTGTCTTTGTGGCCTAACATATGGTCTATCCTTGAGAATGATCCATGTGGATTTGAGTAAAATGTGTATTCCAGTTTCTTGGGATGAATGACTCTGAAAATCTCCAATAGTTCTAGTTTATCTATCTCTTCATTTAGCTCCCTTATGTCTTTACTGATTTTCTTCCTGGATGATCTGTCAAGTTGAGATAGTGGGGTGTTGAAGTCCCCTACTATGATTGTGTTACTGTTAATATATTGCTGTACCTCTTTCAGTAGAAGTTTGATGTATTTAGATGGCTTCTCATTGGGTGCATAGATGTTAATAATTGTTAAGTCCTCTTGATTGACTGATCCTCTGAGCATTAAGTAGTGTCCATTCCTATCTTTTTTATTCTTATCTATTTTAAAGTCTATCATGTCAGATATGAGAATAGCTGTTCCTGCCCTTTTTTCTGGGCCATTGGCTTGTATGATAGTTTTCCATCCTTTCACTTTAAGTCTGTGTTTGTTTTGTTGTGTTAGGTGAGTTTCCTGTAGACAACATATTATTGGGTTGTGTTTTCTGATCCATCTTCCTACTCTGTGTCTTTTAATAGGTGAGTTCAGACCATTGACATTTATTGATATCAAAGATTGAAGATATTTTAATGCCATTCTTGTAGAGTTTTAGAGTGTTTTGATATATGTCCTATTTGTGGTGGTCTGGTTGTTTATAGGAGACCTTTCAGAACTTCTTTCAGGGCAGGCTTGGTGATGGTTGCTTCCTTCAACTGTTGCTTGTCTGAGAAGGTTTTGATGCCTCCATCTAGTCTGAATGACAGTCTAGCAGGATATAGTATTCTTGGCTGAAAGCCTTTCTCATTGAGCACTCGATAGATATCTTGCCATTCTCTTCTGGCCTGTAGTGTTTGTTTGGAGAAGTCTGCTGCTAATCTTATGGGTTTTCCTTTGTAGGTGACTCTTTGTTTTTCTCTTGCAGCCTTGAGGATCCTTTCTTTATCCTTATTCCTTTCCATTCTAAGTATGACATGTCTTGGTGTCTTTAGGTCTGGGTTAGTTCTGTTTGGGACCCTCTGGGCTTCTTGAATCTTTATGTCTTTGGTGTTGTCTAGACTAGAGAAATTTTCAGCTATTATGGCTTGGAGAATGCTTTCTTCCTCTCCTTCTCTTTCTTCCTCTGGTAAGCCAATAATGCGTATATTGTTTCTTTTGAAGTCATCCCATAGGACTCTGTTGTTGTTTTCAGCATCTCTTAATCTCTTTTTGAGATCTCTTACTTCTTTTTTAGTTGTCTCTAATTCATCCTCAATCTTGCTAATTCTGTCTTCAGCCTCATAGATTCTATTTTCTCTGCCCTCTACTGCTTTCTGGAGTTCATCTATTTTGTTGCCCTGCTCTGATACTGTTTTAGCTTGTTCACCTAGTTGTCTTCTTAGCTCAGTGATTTCAGCTTTCAGCTCTCTAATAACCATGAGATAATTAGAATTTTCTTCCATATTCTCATTTGTTGTTCCTGCATTTCTGATTACAATTTTTTCAAATTCTTTACTCACTCCTGTTATTATTTCCTTAGCTAATGTTTGGATGTTGAACTCGTTGGTTTGTGCTTCACCCTCTGGAGGACTTTTAGCTGGACTCTTGTCCTGGTTCCCTTCTCCAATATTTTTTCTTGTTGTTTTAACCATTTTATATATTATGTTATGAGTTCCCTTTATCAGTACTTTTCAAATTATTGATCACTATTCCCTGGATTGACTTGTGTCTAAGTAATTTAATTAAAGGGTTTACCGTGGTGGAAGTTAACAGTTTTTTCAATCCCTGAGTTGGAGCTCAGTGGTGTAAAAGCCTCTTTTTTTTTTCTTCCCTGTAGGCTATGGGAGCCTGAGGGCTTTTAAACTGTCAATAGGCTTCTTAGCTTAATCACTGACTCCTGACCAGAGATAAAGCAGGGTGTGGCAGAGATAATCCAGTGGTTATGCAAAGAGACTTTCACAGCCCCTCAGCTATGCCACTGAGGTATAGGTCTTCTCCTGAGTTTCCCGGTTAGATCTCTGTCCCCTGGTGTCCCTCCCTGTTGCTGCTCCAGATTCTGAGGGTAGTAGCAATGGAGACTCAGAGTTGCACTTGGTGAGTCTCTGGGGAGTCCTTTCCTCCCTTCAGCTGTCCCCTTGTTGTAGAGCAGACTGGAGGTGGTGTCTCCACTGATAAACTGTTGAACTGTTAGCAGTCACTTAATCTCTCCTTAGGCCCCTCTCTCCTCTCTGTCACCAACCACGCGTGTTTGTACTCACGGGTGATTTACTGGGTTCCTGTGGTCATTCTAGTCCTGTCTTGTTTCGGTCCGGGTGGTCTCCTTTGGTATTCCTAGTTGATCCGGGAGAGGAGAGGCTGAAATAAATATTTTTTTCTGAATATACACATACACACTTGCTCCCCCCCCCCTCATATTTCTGTCACTTTGGGAGCCACATTGAATTTAAAGGTAATACTAGTTGTGTGAAAAATATATATATATTTAACTGACAGTTGTCTTTGCCTTTCTCTCCATTTGTGAATATTTAAGCTCAAGTAGAAAAGTAAGACTATGCTCCTATTCATGAAGCTTCCTCAAAGCAGGTGAGGACTGGGGATTTAAACCCAAGTCCTTGTACATTGTAATATGTGCTCAACTAGGTGTCCCACGTTGTGACCTCTAGAAGTGTTTCACATTTTCTTCAGCACTTGATATTACCAATTAAAATTTTTTTTTACTCATATTGATTGGTAGATGTATCAAATGTCTTTTTGCGATTTAATTTGCATTTACTTAATGGTTATTGAAGTTGATTACTTTTTAAAATTTGTATGCCACCTATACATCTTTGATGAATTACCTATATAGAAAAGAACTTTTGCTCATTTTTTCATTGGATTATTTGTGTGATTTTAGAGATTTATTTCTGTATTCTGGATATTAGTACTTTACCCAATATGTTTTTAAATTCTCTTTATTCTAATCTGTGGCCTGTCTTTGTTTTATGAAAAATGTCTTCTTGATTTTATATTTACTTATTTATTTATTTATATTGTCACTGGGGTTATCACTGGAATACAGTGCCTGCAGCCAGTTTTTCTTCTTTCCTTTCTTTTCATTTAATAGTACACAGAGAAATTGAGAAGGAGAGTTAGGTTTGAGAAGAGAAAGATACCTGCAGAACTGCTTTACAGCTCATGAAATATTCCCCCTGCAGGTGGGGTCTAGGAGCTTGAACCCAGGCCCTAGCATTTGGTTATGTGTACTCAACTGGGTGTGTCACCTCCTGACCCTCTAAAAATCTTTAAAAACACAGAAATTAGTAGTTTTGATTAGAATATATATTTGCGGTTCATTGCAGAACAAAATGTTTTTGTACATATTTCTGCTTTTTTCCCTAACTTTATTGAAGTATAATTAATGTGAAATAGTGTATAAATTTAAGGTGTCTAACATGATTATTTGATGTATGTATATATTGTAAAATGATTTGCACAATAGGGTTAGCTATGATATCCATTAGTGGTATGTATGTATTTTGAGAACTTCTTGGTCTCTATTGTCCAGAGGGATGCTTCAGTCTCATTCTTCGGTTCTAGGATTTCCACAAGGATGTCTTAACTGCAGATAGTTGCTGGTTGATGTTCTGAGGGGGACTGACAACCTATGGTACCATTTTGAGGATATCACACCATTATATTAATACTGTTAAAAATTACGGGGACCAGGCAGTAGTGCAGTGGGTTAAGTGCACATGGTGTGAAGTGCAAGGACTGGCACAAGGAACCTGGTTCAAGCCCCTGGCTCCCCACCTGCAGGGGGATTGCTTCACAAGCAGTTAAGCAGGTCTGCAGGTGTCTATCTTTCTCTCCCCTCTTTGTCTTCCCCTTTCTCTCTCTATTTCTCTCTACCCTACCCAACAACAATAACAACAGCTATAACAATAACAACAAGGGTAACAAAAATAGTAAAAATGTCCTCCAGGAGCATTGAATTCCTAGTGTAGGCACCAAGCCCCAGTGATATCCCTGGAGGCAAAAAGAAAAAAAAAATTACAGGGCACCAGGCACACCTGTTTGAGTGAATGTTAGAAAAAATATTACTGGGGGCTAGGTGGTAGCACATCAGGTTTAACACACATGTCACACTGCCATGTGCAAGGACCTGAGTTCATGCTCCTGGTTCCTACCTGCAGGGTGGAAGCTTCACAAGTGGTGAATTAATGGTACATGTCTCTCTGTAGAGACATGTACCATCTCTCTCTCCTTGCCTCTCTTTCCCTCCCTCCTTCCGTCTCATTTTCTCTGTCCTATCAAAGTAAAAAATAATAAATGTATTTCTAAAAATCTTAACTATTTTTACTCAGAACTATTAATGATAGGTCTTGGGACTAATGCAATAAGTTTTGCTGTAGAGGAGTAAGATTAAATTAGGCACTGAACACAACCCAAAAAAAGGAGTTTAAAACCAAGCTGCAGGCTGGTGTGGGGTGTGTGTGTGTGTCAGTGGATGGAAAATTACTAGGAAGAAGCATTAATGGTTTCTTGGCAGTATTTACTTAGAATTTAGTCTAGAAAATAAATTTTGCTGTTTTCTCTTCTGTTGGAATATTTACTCTATTATGGAAAATTCCTCAGTTCCCTCATTGATATGCAGGTTTTACTTCTTTCTTTTAGTCAGTCATTGGACATTAAAAGAGCTTTCTTTGAATAGATATTGGTTAGAAGATTTTGTATGGAGGATAGAGGGAGGGACAGGTCCAGATTTGGTTATTTTACAATGCAGGTTTTTTTTTTTTAATCACACAGCTTTCTTGTAAATAAATTTGTATAGAATCTAACTGTTCTATGTATCTTCCTAATTCTAATAATAATGATGTCATAGGGTTCTTAATACGGGTGGTTTTTTGTTCATTTCTTGGCCTTTGCTTTTAAATTATTTACAGGAGAAAGAGGAAACAGGGAAAATGCTCACATAGTGAAATCATGTTAGTACCGAAAATCTTGACTGACTTTAGTTATGACTGTAACATTTTTTTCCACTTGCAGTTATAAAAAGTTGAAGTCTCTGAAAATAACTGATACTGATAGAAGACCAAAGATGAATTTAAAACTTAATGCAAAAGGTATTATTTTATTTTATGTCTCCTCTTGGAAAGTATGTTGAAGTTTTTGACACGTATATACCATTAGCAACTATGTGTTTGTAATTTACTGAGCTTAGATTTACATTACAAGCACCATGTAGTGTAGACTGAAATCCAATATCAGTAGATAAGTGACTGTCATATACCATGACCTTCCATACAGAGGCTTGCAGAGTCTGATCCATACCTGTAAGTACATAATGAGTTTAAATTCCAGCAAATAATCCCTCTTAACCCTTTCTCCAGGACTTCTGCATTCCCTGTTAATAGGATGAAATGGAAAGAATGAACATTTGGAACATGAGGACTAGTAATCTAATGTAGGTGCCAGCTATTTAAGGGTGTGCTATTAAATGCTAGCTACTTAGCACTTGGAGACCTTAGTGCCTCCTTGATCCACAGAAGAATAGCTTGATGGAAATCCATGTTCTTGACCTGGTCAGCTCCTTTTTGGTGACCACTCAGATAAAACTTCCTAAATCATTCACTTTATAAAACCTTCCTTACACTGTGTATTGAGTAAAAAATTGATTTTAAAATCTCTTGAGATATGGGATTTTGAAGAATAGAGTAGGAATTATATTTTATGATAAATACAATTTGATATTCACACAAAAACATGGTAGCATATACCAAATTCTTACTACATTCTAATTCAGCTCGGTCTACTTTTTTTCTCTGTAGAAGTACTATTAAGTCAGAAAAATAGCAAATAATTCAGTCCCATTTATTCATTGGTGATAAATCTGTTTCTTCATTCATTTACTTCTTGAGCCAGTTGAGGACATGAGGTCCATTTGAGGTTCATTGGATCAGTGTCTCAAAATTGAATGAGACAGTGTTTGTGTGTGTGTGATTTTGTTTCAAATATAGCAGTCAGTTCAGTAGCTCAAGGGTGAGGTCTGAGGTTCTGCATTCCTAAGAGATTCCTATACAGATATTGATCTTGCTGGTTTATGAATTATAAATGGCAAGGCCTTATGTTACATTGCTTCTTGGTACAGATCTGGTCTTGTAAAAAAGTGGGCACTAGCCAAATTTAACTGAGTGATACTTAAGTAAAAATAGGTAAAATTTCAAACTAAAGTTCGTCAAGCAGCATTTCCTGGGTACAGTTGCTATTTTAAGAATTCAAATCTAAAATGTTTGTATCACAGAATGTTCTACTAAGCAGTGCTGATCAAGGTAAAATATAACCACTTAAGTAAAGCACACTCATATTTTCATTCTTGATGTTTCCATACTTGACAGTCTTCTGAATTCCAAAGGTTTAATAATTTTATGCTATCTGATTGCTGAAGTTTATTTACTTAAAACCGTGGATGACTGGAAGACTTCTGAGGTGACTAGTCTTTGTGAGTGATTACTCTTGCTTAGGAGCACATTGGTTTTGTTTGGATCTTTTGACAAATAGATAACGTCATGTTTGTTGAGCACAGACTGTAACAAAGCAGTGTTCTGTACTTCATACTTTTGGAATAGTTCCCTTTCCTAGAGGGGACATAAGATGTAATGTGAGAGGCCGCGTAGAAAAAGAACATTAATGTGGAATGTTTGACTTTTCAAAATTCATTTTCAGATGAAATGCCTATCTTCAAACTTGATTATAATTATTTTTATCATCTGCTTCATATAATTATCATTTGTGGTACTGATACTGTTCGGCAAATATTTGATGAGGCTATACCACCCCCTCTTTTGAGAAGAGAGCTGCTTATACACAAGAATATTCTGGAACCCTACTACAACCATCTTTGGACCAATCACCCTTTGGGTGGAGCATGGCATCTGCTTTATCCCCCAAATAAGGAGCTTCCAAAGTCCAAACAGTTTGACTTATACCTCTTACTAGCTCTCATAAAACATCTTAATATATTCCCTGCACCCACAAAAGGCTGGAATATGGAACCACCATCTTCAGATATCTCTAAGTCTGCAGATATCTTGAGGCTGTGCAAATACAGGGATATCCTCCTTAGTGAGATTTTGATGAATGGTCTCACTGAGTCGCAATTCAATTCAATTTGGGAAAAGGTTTCAGATATTCTCCTGCGCCTTGGGATGAAACAAGAGGATATTGATAAAGTTAAGGAGAATCCCATTGACAATATCTCCCTTGATTACCATCAACTGTCCATCTACCTGGGCATACCAGTACCTGAAATCATCCAGAGGATGTTATCCTGCTATCAACAAGGTACAAAATAATTACTTACTTCAGCCAGTATACCTTCACTTTAGTGTCTGCTATGTACCAGACACAGTGCTAAGGAGACTCAGCTCACATTCTTGGGAGAATAGGCTTATCAAGAAGCTAAGAGGAATTATAGTGCTAGAGATATTTCCAGAATACCATGGTATACCCTAGCCTGCCAATGTCCAAAAAAAAAAAAATTTGGAGAGCATAATATCTAAGGAATTCTTAAGTGGCATACAAAAGTTAGCCAAGTTAAAGAGGATGAAGAAGGATATTTCAGAAGGAGAATGACTCCAAAGTATAGAAACATAAAAACGTAATGTAGGGAACTAAAAAGTTTGGCCAGTTTACTGAGATTAAAATAGGAGGAGTTTATAGAAAAATATAATCAAAAGGATTTCTCTTACCATTTTGAGGAGTTTATGTTTCAAAAGTGAATTTTTAAGATTTTTAGTATGAGAATTTTGTCATTTCTACAGAATTAAGGATGCCTAAAATTATGAAAAGCAGGTATTGTGTGTTTCAAAGATGCACTTTTAGACACTGTACATTTGTATTTCTCGTCCTCTCTAATGGAATCTTGACATGTAGTTTAAAGTAGCAGCTATTTCCATTAGCTATGGATAATTTTGGAAAATTAGATAACATTATGCAAGTGTGTAAGTCAACTGTAGCCATTCCTAGGCTTTATCTATTAATAAAAAGAAAACATTTTAGACTTTCATATTCAAGAAAAGTTCCTCAGCTGCTATCATGGAAAGTAGACTTTCAAAATATGTCAGCATTATTGAAATCTTTGCTGTGCTATTCTATTTTACAACTCTTGGTCTCAAGATAGGAGTTTTAAATCTATTGAGCATATGATAACTATTTGATGTTACTTAGAAGCTCCCAAGGTTCTAGCAATTATTGAACTGGTCCAGATTTCTTCAGACGGAATCTCTAGTCCCCAATTCCAGCCCTTTTGGTAAGGCTTTTGAATACCAGTGTGTTTTCTGGCTTAACATTTAAGGGCTTTCTTTGAACACAAAAACTCCAGGAGAATAAGAATAATATTTGTGAAAGTGCTTTACACATAAAAGCATTTCAATTAATCTTATCTAGGGCCAGGAAGATAATTCACCTAATAGAGTGTGCACCTTGCTGTAAGTCCCAGCAGTACATCAGTCCACTGGAGCTGCCATAGCAATAGAGGGATCTCTAGTGCTATGGTTTCAGTATCTGTCTGTTTATTGGCAAGTGACGCCGAACAAGGAAATAACACTTATGTGAGGTCATGTCTCTTAAAAAAAAAAAAATCAAGAAAGAAAAAGAATAAGCTGAAGAGCTTCTTGGCAGGTCACTTTAATAGAGGCTTACATGGCATTTTATACTTTCCTAATTAATCCAGTTGCATTTTCTTTTGTGTATCTTACTCGATTAATGTTCATTGTCCCCAAAATCTCTATGATTTTTTTTTACCCCATTCAGTCTCTAAAACCTAACACAGCCTGTTACATCATAGGTGCTGAGTAAATACTAATGAGTAAGATAAAGATTAAGATAATTCACTTTGCTTGAAAAAAAAAAGTCAACCTTTCAAAGAAGGTTTACCTCATAGTTAATTATTACTTCATGAGCTTAGACTTTGATTTTGTAAATCCCAAGAATTTGCTACTTGGATGAAACTGCTTATATTTTATCTATTATAACATCAAAGTTTGATTTACTTTTATTCCTCTAATCATGGGTTTTATAAAATTTGTTATAAAGATTATATCCTATTTAAGCTGTAATCATGAGTGAACCTAGTTATTTTTATAGATATGAAACTAATTGGTGTAGTGTGAAAATGTTCTTTTTTCATTCAACTCATATTTTTTGGTTGTAGTTAAAATTTTCTATTTTATTTTATTTATCACAGGAATTGCTCTACAGTCAATAACAGGCAATCAATGTGAGTACCTTTTTAAACAAAATATTTAAGTAAACTTTCTCTAATAAAGGGATATTTGTAGAAGTCGTATTTGGGAGGGCTGTGTGGTTTTACATCTAGCTAAGTGAACATATTACTATGCACAAGACTCTTAAGTTCGAATCCCCACTCCCCACCTGCAGGAAGGATATTCCATAAGCAGTGAAGCAAGTCAGCAGGTTATCTTTCTCACTCTCCTTCTCTGACTCCTTCTCCCCTCTTAATTTTTCTCTGTCTAACCCAATAAAATAAAAATAAAGGGGAGGGGCTACCAGTGATAACCCTGGTGGCAATTAAAAAAACAATTCTTATTTGGAGAAGCTGTATGATATACTGTAGTTGTCTGTTAAAAGCTTGAAAAATCATATAGTCAAGTTACCACTTATCAGCATAATTTATTAGATCTTTTTACCCTGCATGCTCCTCAGCATTTATCTAATTATACTATTTTAACTTTTTGACCCAAAATACCTCAACAGGCAAAAATGTCTACCTGCTTGCTCTACATTCTCCTTTACTATTTTTTTTAAAGATTTTATTTATTTATTAATGAGAAAGATAGGAGGAAAGAGAAAGAACCAGACACCACTCTGGTACATGTGCTGCCGGGGATTGAACTCAGGACCTTATGCTTGAGAGTCCAATCACTGCGCCACCTCCCGGACCACTCCTTTACTATTTTGTTACTGTTTAGCTCTTATATATTTTTTTCTTTCCTATCTTTCCATTTATTAAATTGTATACTTTTTTATTGGGTGTCAAGTTGGAATTTGTTTTACTTCCACTTTTTGTGGGTTTTATTTTTTTTTATTGTTTTAAACTTTATTTTGGATAGAGATAGAAATTGAGAGGGAGAGACAGAGACATCTGCAGCACTGCTTTACCACTTACGAAGCTTCCCCAATGCAGGTGGGAACCAGGGGCTTGAACACAGGTACTTGTGCACTCAGATGTGTGTGTTCAACCAGAGGCACCACCATCCTGTCCTGTTCTTTTAGGGGGGTGTTTGTTAATATAGTTCATATTCTGCATATAAAATTATACTTAAAACACAATACCATGGTTTCTTTTTTTAAGGCGTGAAATTATTTTTAAAGCATAGTCACTGTTTGGCTCATTTGTAATCAGTTAATGTACACTTTCTTTTCCCTTTTGTTGCCCTTGTTATTTTATTGTTGTTGTTATTATTGTTGTTATTGATGTCGTTGTTGGATAGGACAGAGAGAAATGGGAGAGAGGAGGGGAAGACAGAGAGGGGGAGAGAAAGATAGACACCTGCAGACCTGCTTCACTGCTTGTGAAGCAAACCTCCTGCAGGTGGGGAGCTGGGGGTTCGAACTGAGATCTTTGCCCTGGTCCTTGCGCTTCACGCCATGCGCACTTAACCCAGTGCGCTACTGCCTGACCCCCCTAAAGTACACATTTTAAGAGGGAGGAGGACAGAACCTTTTTGTGGGTGTAGGGACTTACACACACATACATGCACAATTGTGAAACTGTACCCCTGCAAACTTAATATTTGTAAATTACCACTAAACTACTAATAAAAAATTGAATTTCTTGGGATATACTAAGGACAAGTCAAAAAATAGAAGACTGTAGCACTTTCACAACTTTTGGCTGTTAGAAAGGCAGAAAATATAAGCTAGAATTTCCTTATCTTCATGTTTCAGGCCTATGTCTTATCATAATAGTAATTGCAAAAACTAGAGTTCATGTAAAGATGCTCAAAAACTTAGTATTTGAAGTTCAGTTAAGAGCCAGTGAAATATCTAGTGTGTAGTTTGCTCCTTTGCCATGTGCGACTCAGGTTTAAGCCTAGCCCCCACCCTTTGAAGGAAACTGTGGTCTCTTTTTCACTCACTCACTCACTCACTGCCTGTCTTCCTTCTCTGCATAAGAAAGAAAGAAATCAAGAAAGGCAGACAGGCAGGCTATTGAAGTTAACAGTTAAAAAAAATGGGGGGGTTGGGATTGATTTATTGACTTATTTGCCACCAAGGCTATTGCTGGGGCTTGGTGCCTGTAGAATGAATCTACTACTGCTGGTGGTCTTCCGGGACCTCCCCCTTTTGTTTTTTCCTGTCGTCTTTTTAAAATTCTTTTAAAAATGTATTTATTCACTTTATTATTTTATTTTTATTTATTTTTTTAATTTACAAAAAGGAAACATTGACAAAACCAAAATTTGTTTTTATGTGTGATTTAATAATTGATTTACAAAATTATACAATTCCACACCATTTCTACTACCAGAGTTCTCCATTGGAAGCTGCATTAGTCAACCTGCTAAATACTGCCTTTTTTCTTGATAGAGACAGAAAATTGAGAAGGAAAGAAAAAGCAAAAAGGGAGAGAGAAACAGAGACATCTGTAGCACTGCTTTACTGCTTAAAGTTCTCTACCACCCTCCCAACTCCCCAGAGGTGGAGATTTGGGGCTTGAACATGGGTCCTCACACATGGCATATGTGTGTTTTATTGCTACCACCTGGCCCCAGTAGTAAGATAGCTTAGCGTTTGAGTTCATACTGGTTGGTTTCAGATTAGTGAAAGTACCATTATGTAATTTTTTTTTTTTCTAGTAACTGAATATCTGAAGATGCCTTCAATTTCTGGGGTAATGGTTTTAGAAATAAATATGTGAATTGCAATAGGAAACTAAAATTATATATACCCAGATTTTGATTACTTTGTATTTAATATTTAGGTATTGATGTAGAAGAATTACAGAATGAGGAAGAAGATCTAAGCCCACCTGTAATGGAATACAATATAAATGTGAAATCAAGCACTGATATACAATTAGAAGAAATGAACAGAGATGGGGCATCAATACTCAGTGAATCATCAACAGAATCTATTAAAGATCTCCAGGAAGTATAAGCTCTCATTAATCTTTGAAAAAATAATGTGACAAGGGTTATTAGTTTGCTATATGTTATATATTAGTTTTTGTTGCATGTGCTGTCCTAGACAGAACTGGTGTATAGTTAGCATAGTGTTCACACAGAGTTTAAAGGAATAGTTTTCCCCCTCATATTTAGTTCCACAATCTTTGTTGCTTTAGTTATTTACTTTGTTTTTGTTTTGTTTTGAATTTTATTTATTTGATAAGACAGAGAAAAATTGAGAGAAGGGAAGGAGAGAAAAAGAGAGACAGCTGCAGTACTGCTTCACTGCTTTTTGCAGTTGGGGACAAGAAGGTTGAACCCAGACCCTTGCACATGGTAATAATGTGTGGTCTCAACCAGATGTGCTACTGCCTGGTCCCCACCCATTTACTTTGCCAACATTTTTGAACACTTATTGTGTGCTAGGCAGTATGCTGGTTTTCTGAACAAGTGATGGAAATGGATATGAGAGGATTAATAGAAAACAGAAGGAGATGGAGGAGATATGATATTGGTTATGCAAAAAGACTTTCATGCCTTAGGCTGCAAAGTCCCAGGTTCAATCCCCCACACCAGCATAAGCCAGAGCTGAGCAGTGTTTTAGTAAAAAAAGGAATTAAATATAAAAAATGAAGAAGAAAACAGAAGGAAGCATAATGAGGAAGACATAGAGAAAATATTTCAGCATAATTTGTAGTGATGTAGAATGAAAATCATCCAGTATAGACTTTCCATATTTCTTTATGGATAAGTGGTAGAGGTTATTGTATGAACATTAAATTCTTCTTAGGCTTAATTTTTCTTTTTTTTTTTAATTTTTTTTTTAATTTAAGAAAGGATTAATTAACAAAACCATAGGGTAGGAGGGGTACAACTCCACACAATTCCCACCGCCCAATCTCCATATCCCACCCCCTCCCCCGATAGCTTTCCCATTCTCTATCCCTCTGGGAGCATGGACCCAGGGTCATTGTGGGTTGCAGAAGGTAGAAGGTCTGGCTTCTGTAATTGCTTCCCCGCTGAACATGGGCATTGACTGGTCGGTCCATACTCCCAGTCTGCCTCGCGGCTTAATTTTTCATCTTATGTATCTAAGTACATTGAATTTAAGTTGAACTTTCCTCCTTTGTTTGTTATACATAGACTATGAATTGAGGATCTGTGAATCATTTTTCAATAACCTAGACACTAAGCACTGTAATTTAGTAACCTAGAAGTTGTCTAGACACTTGTGATTTTATTTTATCTTATTTATAAAAAGGAAACACTGAAAAAACCATAGGGTAAGAGGGGTACAACTCCACACAGTTCCTACCACCAGAACTTCGTATCCCATCCCCTCCCTTGACAGCTTTCCTATTCTTTAACCCTCTGGGAGTATGGGCCCAAGGTCATTGTGGGATGCAGAAGGTAGGCTGATTGGGGAAAAAAAAAAACAAAAAAACTAGTATAGCCACAGGCCCTTTGGAATATAACTAAAATATGCCTACTAGCTAGCTACAAAATGGACCCCCCCCCCCAACTCTTCATCTGCACTATTCCAGCCTTTAGGTTCATGATTAGTCAACAATTTCTTTGGCTTTATATGTTAACTCTCTTTTGAGCCACTTGTGATTTTTTTTAAGACTTAGATTAAAATTAAAATACAAGTGATTTTTTTTTCCCCTAGAAAGTAGAAAGAAAATGTGACCTATAACATCAGAAAAGGTTTTTGTGGTTAAAGGGAATGTGTATTACAAAGCAGCTTGTTGTACAGTTGTGATTGCATATTAAATAAATGATTTGTTTTTACCTATCAGGTTAAACGTAAACCAAAGAAAAAGAAAAAGACTAAGAATAAAAAGGTAAGAGAATAAATTGTCATTATTGCTATGGATATCTGATTTTTTTTATTTATTTAAGAAAGGATTAATTAACAAAACCATAGGGTAGGAGGGGTACAACTCCACACAATTCCCACCGCCCAATCTCCATATCCCACCCCCTCCCCCGATAGCTTTCCCATTCTCTATCCCTCTGGGAGCATGGACCCAGGGTCATTGAGGGTTGCAGAAGGTAGAAGGTCTGGCTTCTGTAATTGCTTCCTCGCTGAACATGGGCGTTGACTGGTCGGTCCACACTCCCAGTCTGCCTCTCTCTTTCCCTAGTGGATATCTGATTTTGAACAGTTAAGTTTAGTAGATGAATTCACTGTTAGAACTTAAAGTCAGTCCAGATGAGATACAGCTAAAATGACATGTGTGTGGTTTACACATACATTTATGTTATGTGTATATGGTTACACAGAAGTTGATCTATATTAAGTATTGAATGATCTAAACTTAAAGTGTATACTTTTTACTTTCCTATGTCATACTTTATCCATTTAAGTAAAAAATAAATTAGTCATTGAAAATTGAGTAATATATGCAAAGCACTTTCATTTTAAAAAATGCCTACTTGGTGCTTTGAAAACATCCTCTCATGTTTTTATTCATATGTTCAGAAGCCCTTTTCAATATATTATGAAATTTTAATTTTTGTCTTTGTACTTAACACAGCCAACAATGCAATTATTTTGTACAAATACCATTTATGCAATTGTTCTTTACCAGTAACATTTGTACAAAATTGGTATTGATCCAAAAAGTAAACTTCTTTCATGTCTCTTCCTTGTTTTTGCCAGTTGCAAAATGAACAAGTTGTTATTTGTATCACAATATTAGCAAGGAATCTACTTATCGCTTCAAAAACTATCAGGAAAAGTTAAGAATTTTTGAGGGGTGAGACTTGATTTTTTTAAAGATTTTTTTAAAGATCTATTTAAAATAAAATAAAAATAAAAAATATATGAAAATGCTGAGAAACATCTAAATATAGTTGCCTAACACATAAATGCCAATTACTGTGCTAAATTGTCATAAGTGACACACATCTCTAATTCTTGATGTTTTTCAGAATAAGGAATCAACGGAAGAACAAGTGTAAGTATCACTTTAATTTTTCTTAGTACCTTGAAACTATGCTTTGCTATTATGACACAGCCTTGTCTTGAGAAGTGTCCTCATTAAAAAATAAAACAAGTAGTCCTTACCTTAATAAGTACCGTCTTCTTATAGAAGGTAACAGAAAGTTAAATTATCATTTACTTTGTGAGACTATAATCTCTCACCATTTTTTGTTGGCTCATTCAAGAGACCTTCAATAATGACTGCTATATTTAAGGACTATTTTGGATTCAGCATACAGCAGTGAGGGGAAACATTTTTTCTGCCAAGGGCAATTGGATATTTGTAACATTATTTGCTGCATATGAAATTATCAACATAAAAAGTTGTGTTTTGCAGATACTTAGCATGGAGAGATGGAAAATTGTGCCCATGTGCCAACAACTGGACTGTAAATCATTAACCTCCCAATAACAATAAATAAATAACAGTAGCACTACTATTGCTATGAAAACAAAGCCCCCAAGATTTATTGAATTTTGTGTCTTACCTGTGACCTTGGCAAGGCCAACCCAAGTGATTAATAGTCCACGGGATAGCCATTCCCCATGTCTAGTATAAAGTGGTTTAATATACAGTCTTGGGGAGTCCTGAGGTATCCCAGCGCACATGGGGCAAAGCGCAAGGACCCGCGGAAGGATCCCGGTTTGAGCCTCCGGTCCCGCCCGCAGGGAAGACGCTTCACAAATGGTGAAGCAGGTCTGCAGATGTCTATCTTTCTCTCCCCCTTTCTGTCTTCCCCTCCTCTCTTCATTTCTCTCTGTCGTAATCAACAATAACGACATCAGTAATAACTACAACAATAAAACAAGGGCAATAAAAGGAATAAATAAATAAAATATTAAAAAATAAAAGTAAAAAAATTAATAAAATACAGTCTTGATAATGATTAGCCACACCTAGATTAAATAAGGCTTAACCTTAATGAACAGGTGTTTGTTTGTCTCAGTGACAAAAATTTGTGTATGATTTACTTTTGAATTGACTAACCTGAAGTTTTGTTTATAATTTTTAATTCCAGGTGTTAACAATAATTTTTCATTTACAGTAGACTTCTTACTATATGAAGCATACTATGACCTATTTTTATACATTAGTATAATTGGTGGCAAGGTGGGCAGTAATACTATGTAAAATCATTAAACTCATATAATAGTTTATTAATCGAGAATGAGTAACCTAGAGAACTCACCATGAAGACATAGCTTTAAAATAGTAACCCAAAAATAATTTTTTAACTGTAAAGTCACTACTTATATTATTTTCTCTTTAATAATGAATATAATCCACTTGGTGAGTAGTTTGTCATCCCAGATGGGTTTCCACTGTCTGTCAACAATTTAACTCACTGGAACAGTCATTTATTTCTTTATTATTTATTTATTTTTAAATCTTTATTTATTTATTTTGAATAGAGACAGAAATTGTGAGGGGAAGGGGAAAGAGTGCGGGAAAAAGACAGAGAGACACCTGCAGACCTGCTTCACCACTCATGAAGCTTTCCTTCTGCAGGTGGGGACCAGGGGCTTAACCCAGATCCTTGTGCACTGTAATGTGTGTGCTTAACCAGGTGTGCCACCGCCTGGCCCCTATTTATTTATTTTTATCTTTATTTATTGGATAGAGACAGCCAGAAATCAAGAGGGAAGGGGTAAATTGACAAGGAGAGAAACAGAGAGACACCTACATCACTGCTTCACCACTTGCAAAGCTTTCCCCCTGCAGGTGATGACCAGGGGCTTGAACCAGGAGGGAACTTTGCATTTAATGAGAATTTTCACATCTAATCAAAATCACAGAACATAATCTATGTACATTAGTATATGTATATATAAACCCACAATTCTCATTACCATTTACCACAACTGTTTGCCATTTGCCTCATTCTTCCCTTAGCTTTGTTGGAGTTCTTTGAAGTGTATTCAGATCCCAACATCAAGTAATTTTACTTCTTCAGGCTTCATTTTGCCTCTTAGTAATATGAACAGTGCCCTATATTGCCATGATGCTGTTTTAATTTTAAAATTTTTTTGGATTAGACTTCTAGAACTTTCAAAAAGTCTATGTCCCTCTCTACTTTCATAGTTATTAGAGGACCTAGAAAAAATTTAAATTCTTTTTTCCCCCCATCATTATTGGTGGGGGGGTTAATGGTCTCAGTGCAGTTCTTAACACAGGAGTATAATTTATCATCTTTGTGTGTATCATGTAACAGGACCTCAAGATTCTCTTCACCCCCTTCTTCCTGCTCCTTCCCAGAGTCCTTTGCTTTGGTGCAATATATTACACCCAGTCCAAGTTTCATTTTGTTAAGTTCCTTCTCTGTTCTTATTTCTTAAGCTCTACCTATAAGTGAGATGACTCTGTATCTGTCCTCTTTTTGACTTATTTCACGTAAAATGATGTCTTCAAGGTTCATCCAAGTTGAGGTAAAGGGAATTACTTTATTTTTAACAACTAAGTACTATTTCATGGTGTGTTTATATCACAATTTTTCTGACCAGTCATCTGTTTTTGAACATCTGGATTGTTTCCTAGTTTTGGCTATTACAAATTTTGCTGCTGTGAACATAGGTATATATAGGTGTCTTGTGATTCTTTCGGGTAAATAAATCTCCGGGAAACTTCTGGGTCATAGGGTAAGTGCAGCAATGTGTAAGTGACTTTCCCCCCATATCCTCTCCAACACTTGTTCCTTTATAATGTATGGCATTCTCACAGGTGTAAAGTGGTATTTTATTGTTACCTTATTTGCATTTCTCTGGTAATCTGTAACTTTGAGAAAATTTAAATTCTTTAGGTAATTTGGAAAATTTATTATGTTTATATGCCAGTGTTCTATACACATAATTGGTTTTATTAAACTTGCCAAAATGTTAGTCATTCTGGAATATTTTAGTGACAATGTGCCATTTTAGTGTTTTACAAGTCATTCTACAAGTATTCAATATCATTTTTTCCTATGTCCCAGTGGCCTAAAAAGAAACTAATAATGCATCATAGAATTTTATATTTACTTTCTCTTCACTAATAAATATCAAGTCATTTACATCATGCTATAACTAAAACTACTGTTACTACTAATGAGATTGGCATAGAAACTCACAGCTATTAAATTATAGACCAACTGAGAAGATAGATATATTTAAATTTTAGACATAAATATAAAAATGGATTAGTGTTATATCTTTCAGACACCTAGAAACCTGTGATGGGGAGATGAGTTAATATACCTTCATGTCAACAACTGTACTACTGTAAATGATTAAACCCCAATATACTATGTTTAAAAAATAATGGATTAGTTATCATTGTTAAGTATAGCATTTTAATTTTTTTAAATTCTAGTTAGTAAAGTTTATGTAATCACTATAGTATATTTAAACATCTGTTTTAAAAAAAGAGTTTTATTTTGCTGTTGTTTTGTTTTTTTGTCATCACCTCAGCTTCACTGTTGCAGCCAACTATTTTAGATAGAAAGAAACAAAAATAGGGGCGGGGGCAGGCGGTATATCAGCCGGTTAAGCGCACTTGGCACAAAGCGTAAGGACCGACGCAAGGATCACGGTTTGAGCCCCTGGCTCCACACCTACAGCGGGGGGATCGCTTCACAAAGTGTGAAGCAAGTCTGCAGGTGTCTTATCATTCTCTCTCCCCCCCTCACTGTCTTCCTCTCCTCTCTCAATTTCTCGCTGTCGACGACAACAATAACAACGATAAACAACAAGGGCAACAAAAGGGGGAAAAAAAGCCTCCAGATTTATAGTGCAGGCACTGAGCCCCAGTGATAACGCTGGAGGCAAAAAAAAAAAAAAGACACAACAGCACCAATGCACCCTTCGCTCTGTGCTGGACTGAGTTGTACCCATAATAAAGCAGGTGCACTACCCTAGTGAGTTATCTTGTCCAGTTGAAACCTTAATTTGTAAAATGTGTTCTCTGTTGCTATTTGCAACCTGCCATTTAGGTTCTCCTCTAAACCCAAGCACTGAAGTTAATTACACCAACCTACCAGTTAAGAATGTTGTGTTAAGGGAGCCGGGCAGTGGCGCAGCTGATTAAGCGCGCGTGGGCAAAGCGCGAGGACCAGCATAAGGACCTGGGTTCAAGCCCCTGGCTCCCCACCTGCAGGGGGGTCACTTCACAGGCGGTGAAGCAGGTCTGCAGGTGTCTATCTTTCTCTCCCCTCTCTGTCTTCCCCTCCTCTCTCCATTTTTCTCTGACCTACCCAACAACAGCTAAAACAACAACGACAGACAACAAGGGCAACAAAAGGGGAAAAAAAAAAAGAACGTTGTGTTAATATAAGCTAGCCAATGTTGAAATGCATGTCACTTTTCCCAGAAGTAACTAATTTTTATAGTTATACTTGAAAAATGAACTCCAAGTTCTCATATTTGATTAAGTATTCACTCATATATACTAAAACTATATCTACTTAAAAAAAAAATCTTTGTTTATTGGATAGAGACAACCAGAAATTGAGAGGGAAGGTAGTGATAGGGAGGGGAGAGACAGACACCTGCAGCCCTGCTTCATAACTCATGAAGCTTTCTCCCTGCAGGTGGGGAGCAGGGGCTTGAACTCTCGTATGCTTTGCATCATGTGCACTCAACCAGGTGCACCACCACCTGGCCCCTATATACTAACTTTGTATCATGAATCTTCAGGACCAATACATAGAATGAGACCTGTCTAGTCTTCCTTTGACTGGTAACCCTTCGGATAGGTAGCATCTCATGAGACCATTACAGTATTAATTTGAGAAACAATGATGTAGCTGAAAGCATTAGATAACTACGTAAGTTTACATTGATTGTCACCACCTTAGCCCAAATACGGTAGTAAAGGATGAGCGGCTGAAGGAGGAGCAAGCAAATCCACATCCAGGCAGTGGTCTTATGAATGATGATGCAAGTGATAATCAAGAAGATTCCGCAGCTGAAGAAAAATCCTACAGCCTGGATGAATTACATATTCTGGATATGATAGAGCAGGTAAGCATGATTAGAAAGGGTACATCCCTGACTTCCTTTGTCCAGAAACAGTTGTTAACCTTTGTTTTCACTATGGTTCCTTGAATAACATGCTAACCTAGTGATTTATACTGTGTTTTTAGAAGAAAGGAAAAAAAATGGGGAGGGTACATACAAATTAGTAAATAAAGGAATAAAAAGTTTATAACCCACCTGCAGGGGAAAGCTAGACTAGCAATAGAGCAGCCCTGCAGGCGTTTCCCTGTTTCCCTTTCTCTTTCTTCTCCACACCCTCTTCAAGGAAGAAAAAGGAAAATCACCAGGAGCAATGAAATCGTTGTGTAGGCACTGAACCCTGTGACAAAAAACAAACAAACAAAAAAAATCCAAACACCCTATCAGCTGGAAATTTTCACTATATCCCTTAAACTGTTTTCAGGCTTTAACTGTAAATGAAAGCTGAACATAAATACATTCCCTGAAAAGACTTCAAATACCACCAGAAAAGTAATGTGGCTTAATCTCATTGGATTGTGTATTGTAAGTGAAATAGCATTATTTTTTAATAAAAAAGCTACTTAAACCTGGTTGTTAGCATGAAATATCTACAAAAATATTAATGTAGAACAGTTTTTTTCTTTGATTCCTGATAGTAGTCACATACCTATAATTTGAAGATTCAATAAGAATAATAAGAAAGTATTAAAACAACTGAATTTTCTTGCCCATGAAAATTCTTAACTGAGATGATTTCATTAACAGTTCATTGTTTAAATATAACATATAGAAATTTTGTCAGCTAATGCATATTATTCCTTTGTTAATAGTTTAGCATTCATGTAATTGTCATATGTTTCCTCACTTTATAACTACATTAAAACATATATTTTAACTAAAATACATAGTTAGCTACAATTTAAAGTTGTTGCCTCTGGTTTTCATCCAATGCCAGTTGGAACTGAAAAACAATTAAAATGACATATGCTCTTCAAAATTTTTGTATTTTGAACACAGTGCTTTGTGTTAAGAGCTGAGTAAGGCATGGTTCCTATAGTCATACTGTTTTTAATCCATTGGAGAAGTTGGACACTAAACTCAGGGCAAACACACCTGTCTGTTAGAATTCAAACTCTTTCACATATTTATGTGACCTTGGGCAAGTTATTTTCATCATTCTAAAATGGTAATAATGAGCACCTGTAAGTTATATGAGTCTTATGAAAATAAAACCATTATTTAAAAATCTGGAAAAATAAAGGGCTGGGTGGTGGCACACCTGGTTGACTGCATGTATTACAATGTGCAAGGACCCAGGTTCAAGCCCTCATCCCCACCTGTAGGGGGAAAGCTTTGCAAGTGGTGAAGCAGTGCTACAGGTGGCTCTCTGTCTCTCTCCCTCCCTATGACCCTCTTGATTTCTCTATCCAATAAATAAAGATAAAAATAATTAAAAAAAAAAAAAGAAAAATGATAGGCATACAGGGAATACCATCCGTTAGCAGTACGTAAGTAGCCTATGCTAATGAGTGCTGTATTTCTGAGGGGGCATTTATCTAAACAAGACAGAAGTGATGTTTGCATGGTGTCAAAGCATGAGTAGGAATTAGAAACTTTAAATTACCTTAGGGGAAAAATGTGTGTGTGTGTGTGTGTGTGTGTGTGTGTGTGTGTGTGTGTGTGTGTGTGTGCTTTTTTCGTTAGAAGAAAAATAAGGCATTCAAATTCCATTTTCCCAATAGGGTTCAACCTGCAAGGTGACTTCAGAATATGAAGAAACTGAGAAGGAAAAGCTTGCTCGACAACGGCAGCTTTACAAATTGCACAATCAGTGTGAAGTAAGTACTTTTCATTTGAAGCAAGCAAGCTATGAGTAACTCAAGTGAGGGAGATAACTAACTATATGTTCATGCAGAAAAAGACTCATGCCTAAGGCTCTTAGGTCCCAGGTTCAGCCCCCCACACCACCATAAGTCAGGGCTGAGCAGTGCTCTGGGAAAAACAACATCAACAACAATGAAGTAGCTCAGATGTTAAATTCAAGTATATTTGCTTGTGTTGGGAAGATAGCTAACCTGGTAGGATAAGTGCTTGGCCATGTGTATGACCTCAGCTCAAGCCTTTGCACCATGTGGGAGTGATACAACACTGGACAGAGCTCTGGTGCTGTGGTGTCTTCCGATTTATATGTGTCTCTAGCAAAAGTAAATGAATGAAAAAATACTTGTATTTTCATTTTTCAAAAACAGTTCCTAGTCATTTGCACAGAATTAACTGTGAAGTAATATTTTTCATTGATCAGGATTTCAAAAGGCAATTGAAAACAATGACTTTTCGGTGGCAAGAAAACCAAATGCAGATTAAAAAGAAAGACAAAATCATTGCATCTCTTAACCAGCAAGTCGCTTTTGGAATCAGTAAGGTTTCCAAGTAAGTGTAAATCTGTTAATAAAATAAAATTCTGGGTTTGCTCTATTATGGACACTTTTAAAATTTCATTGAGGAGTTGTCTCAGCATACTATTTAACTTCACTCTCCAACTTCACCTCAACTACTACCAAATTGTTGTCTCTTTCCACCATAGGGGGAAAATAAACCTGAGGGAAAAAAGGGTAATTTCTGTTTAGCCACTAGGTGGCATTGTGACTACACTTTAGGACTAGCTTAAAAATCTACTGTATGTTTGCCTAACCAGAAATTGAGAAATAAAGAACATTTAACTCAGTATATCAAGCTTTTCCTATAATGACTGAGTAAATGTGAGGATATAATTACATGAGAAAGATAATTTTCAGGTTATGTCTATAATATGTAAAAATATGACCAGTAATTAACTGTTGGTAACGTATAAGCTGTGTTCCTCAAAAATATAGAATTACTTGAATACCTTTATATATTAGTCCCTCAAAAGTATTTGTATTTTACGATCAAGATATTAAAAACAAAGTGTCTAGAAAATGTTCCCACCTCTACCAATCTCCTTTCTTTTACAGTTTAAAATACTAAGTGTATTTAAACTTAAAGTATTAAGTGCCCAAGACTTAAAATTATAACTAGGTAAAAGGAAGTAATCTACTTTATTTTGTACTGATCACTGCCTCCAACAAGTATTAGTTGAAATAGTGATTTATAGCACATTATTTTGATAAACAGCACTACATGATAACCAGTTGTTCGTGAAGTCTAATTTGAAATTAAATGCAGATCTGAGGCTAATAGGAAAAATGAACACATTTATGAAATGCCTTAGCATGTGGAGTCCAAGATACTACTTGTAAAATTAGAGACTTACTTGGCAGAGATTTAAGTCTTAAATTTTTTTGCTCATGACCTATATTCCAAATTGAAGGGGATTTTAGGAAGGCTTGGAAGCCATATATCTGGAAACCTACTATTAGTTATAATTTCAGGCTTCTCTCTAATGGAGTTAGATCCTTCAAGTTCACAAGGAGGTGAGAATCTACAATAGTGTTAACAGACTAAACTAGCTGTGGTCACTTAAGAACCTATGCTTCAGGATTAAAAAATGTTGTCTTTTTTAGCCTAAGAGGTAATAACATATTTAAAAATATGTTATATAATGTTAGAAATCAGAAAAGTAATGTCATCTATGCAGATGTGTTACCTCTCTCTTTTAAAGATGTCTCTCCTCACCTCCGGTAGCTGAGTACCTTGTTTGCTTAACATTACAAATAGACCACTTTATAGATGCATATATCTTCATATAATGAGCATTCAGTGCTGAACATTCATCAGGCATTTACCAGGGAGGTCCACTGTGAAAAGAAATATGTAAGGTACTCTATTATATAGAAGATACTAAAACATGTCAGGCACAGTAAGTTAATGGAGAGAGATTAATATGAAGAGTTTAAATTTGCATATAATTTAAGGACTTCCAGTTCCTGGAATATGTAGTAACTTTATTCCTTGAAAGTGCTCTTTACAACTAAAGCACTCTGTCCACAACACAACAAAGAAAAAACTGTGGAAGGTAGAAGAATACAGCAGACTGTCTAGAGACATTGGGACTTAAGGAGTAAACCAGTAGTGATTTCCTAATTGCCACCATATACCCTGTAGCAGGTACTATAGATATTTCCAACCTGAAACTGTCTATAGGTATAAGAGAAACCCCCAAGAAAAGCAGTTCTCTCTAATCAAATTCATGAAGAAAATAGCAATAGAAAACTACCTACTGGGGCCAGATGGTGGCACACCTGGTTAAGAGCTCACATTACAGTGTGTAAGGATGCAGGTTCAAGCCCCTGGTCCCCACATGTAGAGGGAAAACTTCACAAGTGGTGAAGCAGGGCTGCAGGTCTCTCTCTCTGTCTCCCTCTCCCCCCCCCCAATTTCTCTCTGTCTCTATCCAATGAAGGAAAAGAAAAGAAGGGAAAAGAAGAGAAAAACTACCTGCTTACCCTAGCCAACCACCAAAGATGCCCTGTGATTCATTCTTTAGAAGCAGGCATATGACAAATCAGATTTCCCTGCTTAGATAGTGGCCTCTACTTAGAAAACTGGTCTAAGACAGAAGTAGTTAATATGAGATCTGATGTCTACTTTCCTCAGAGGGAACTGAGTTTCTACCCTGGAGCTATTTGCCTTCTATTTTCTTGCCTCCCCAACCATCCCCATCCCCAAAACGATAGAAGTTCAACTGGAAGTTTCTAGTTGTCTCTGCCTGAATCAACAAAGCATTGAGTCCTCCTTTATTCTTTCCCAGCTTTCAGTAAGACCTAGCAGGAAGCTGGTCTTTAATACCATAGTAGGTGTGTGTCACTGTCCCACTTTCATGGGAAGATACCGTTAAGCTAAGACAGAGCTGAATTTCCATACCTCTTATCTATATTTAGACAGTGAGTTGGTGTTTACTTTGCTGAGATGCTATTGGAAAGACCAAGTGAAATATTGCATACCCAGACCCACGTAGTGGTTACATTCCTTCAGAACAGAGTATGCATACTTAAAAAGTATTAACTCGACCAAAGAGCCATATATCTAGGGTACAAGAGAAGAATACTTGCCAGATCAAGAACCAAGGCAGTCACAATATGAGAAATGATAATTAAGATAGTCCAGATTTGAGAATTATCTGATTACTTTAAAACAATCTTCATATAAATTTTTCAACAAGCACTATGGAAGATAGAAACAAACTGGGAGTATGGATTGACCAGCTAACATCCATAAGCAGTTACAGAAGGCAGAACTCCTGCCTTCTGCACCCAAAAGAGAACTTTGGACTCCCAAAAGGTTCAAGGATAAGGGAAGAATACCAAAGAGATCTGAATCCCAGTTCCACCAGGATCTGAAGAGTTTATCACCAGGAATCTTGTTTTTGTACCATTGCAGGAAGGGAAGCAAATCTGGAAAATACCAGAGGAAGCCTCACACTATTTTCCTTATCAGAGAGAAGAGTAAAAAAGGAAAGAAGAACATTTGAAAGTAGTAATAGATGTGGGTGTGAAAGAACATAGAAAAAAATGTCATATATATATCTATCTGTATCATTATAGATAAAGTCAGTCCATATCTGTGACCATGGGATAACTATGCAGTTTCCAATGGAGTGGATGAAGACACAGAACTCTGGTGGTGGCAATGTTATGGAATTATACCCCTATTGTTTTACAATTTTGTAAATAAATATTAAATCACTAATAAAAGTAAAATTTTCAGTAAGAAAATTGATTTTGAAACAAATGAGAACTTAGAAAATCTCAATAGAGAAATATTAGAGAAAACCTAGGAAGTTATAATTTAAAATATAGTAACTAATAAAAACTTGTTGGATCTAAGAGTAGGATTGACAAGATTAAGTAAATGAATCTGAGGGCAGATCAGTAGAAATTTCCCAGTCTTTACAGTAGACAGGAAATAGACAGAGAAGGTAATATAAGAGTCTTGGCCTTCTCTGAAACAGTAACAGGAGTTAAAATTCTCATCAGAAGAGAGCAGAGAGTATATATGAGAAAATATTCAAGGTAATTATGACTAAAAATTTTCCAAATTTGTTGAGATGCACAAATGTACAGATTCAAGAAGGTGAATAAACTCCAAATAAACTTAAACCCATGCCAACACATCATAACTAAAGTTTTGAAAACGAAAGACTTAAGAAAAAAATTGGAAATAAGTAGACATCAGTATGGAAACAATAACATCAGATTTCTGATCTGAAACTGGAGACCAGAAAATAGTGCCACATTATTCAGGTACTATAAGGAAATAATTGAAAGAAAAAGATGAAACCAGAATCTTGAATCCTATATCTAGCAAAAAGATCATTTAATTGAAAGGAATAAATGTGATTACAAAGATAAAATATAAGAGCTTGTTGTTCATAAACCTACCCTCAAAGATTGACTAAAGGAAAGTCTCCAAACACAAAGGCATGACAATAGAAGGTTGGAACTTTGGAAAAAGAACAGAGGACAGAGTTAAGAGGAATAAGAGTCTATTTTTCTTATTAATGAGTTGACAAGATAGCTCACTCAAATAGTGCATCCGCTTTGTAGTGCATGTGACCCAGTTTCCAACTGGCACTTAGCATACTTAGGGAAATTTCAGTGCTGTGGTATCTTTCCCTTTCTCCCTCTGCTTCTGTCTTTTTCTTTTCCCTCTCATTCTGTTTGGGGAAGAAAAGAAAAGTTAATTGAATGTTTGAAGGAAAAATTATAACATTCTGATGTAGAGTTCAATGTATATGAAGGGAATAAAACAATTATAACAACTAGCATATCTGTTTCACTGGAAGTAGTAAAAACACCAACTAGTACACTATGTATGCATCTTGTAATCCCTGCTATTAAGAAATCTGCAGAAA
Source organism: Erinaceus europaeus (assembly GCF_950295315.1). Lineage (NCBI taxonomy): Eukaryota > Metazoa > Chordata > Mammalia > Eulipotyphla > Erinaceidae > Erinaceus > Erinaceus europaeus. The sequence continues at coordinate 93,966,953 of NC_080170.1, read as the reverse complement.
GAGATATTCAGAAACCCTATAAACACATCAAAATGAAATTCTAAAAATTTTCAAATAACCCAGTATAGGGTAAGAAAAGAAAAACAGGAAATATATAAGTCATAAATTTAATCCCTCAGTGTGTCAGTTAGTGTGTATTGTCTTTTTCCTTGCCTTTCTGATTGGTAAGGTGAGAACTTAGTTCTTTCTTTTGGATACCAGTAAATCAGACATCAGAAGAGATCTGACTTTCGGAAGGACTAGACATAGGAGTCCAGTTACTTTCAGGTTTACAACTTCTGACCTGGAATGGATAATACTGCAATAATTGTTCCTCTTTAGCTACAGAGAGAATTGTTTTGACTACATTAATAAAAAATAATTTCTAACATTATGATTGTCTTTCTTCTTATAGATTACAGCATCAGAACCATGCTAAAGATAATGAAATCAGAAACCTTAAAGAGCAGTTTTCCATGAAAAGGTACAAGCGACTTTTGCTTTGGATAAGTATACTTTCTTTGGAATTATTTTTTCACTCAGCTTGTTCTGACTAGGGCAGTGATAGAATTTATCTCCTGAAATGTGTGTGGGGAGAGGGGAATTTTGAGTTGGAAATTAAAACAGTTTCTAAGACTTGACAACTTTTATATATTTCTATTATTTCAATATTTTACCCAGATCTAGAAATTAATACTTCTAGAAACATTAATAAATACACTGGGATAATAGCTATAAACTGAAAGTGTCCTGAGCAAACTGGGAAGTGTGTTCACATTAGCTCTAGCCCAAGAAAACTAGTGAGACATTAAATTAGCAAAATTAGGCTCCCTATTGAGCTTATCAGTTCTTATCTCTTGACCCCTAACTAATCAATGCTACTAGGTGTGACAGTTTTATGTAACTGGTTGTTACTTTTGCCTGTTCATGATGTTTTTAATGACAGTTTTTCAGATTTAGTTCATTATCATAAGATTCACCCTATTAAGCTATATTACTGTAACTCATTGCTTTGTAGTTTATTCACAAAGATATACAATTACCACTCCTGATTTCAGAACACTTATATCACACTCAGAAAGAAAGCCTTGTGGTGGCAAGGGGCTCATTCAGTAAAGGTGAGAACCTGGGTTTGAGCCCTGGACCACCAGGTGGAAGCACCTATAAGGTGAAAGCTTCTCCAGCAGTGGAATTGTGCTGTGGTATCTCTTCTCTTTGTGTCTCTCCCCTCCCTCTCCTTCTCCTTGTTCTTGTGTGTCTCTCTCTTTCTGTCTCTCGCCCTCTGTCTAGAAGGAAAAGAATAACCACTGGAAGCGTAGAGTCATGCAAGCACCAAACCCCAGTGATAACCTTGGTGGCAAAAATTAAAATAAAATAATAATAATAACCAGATCAAAGAAGCCTTAAATCCTTTAGAATCTTTTCTTTCTTCTCTTCTTTCTTACCTTCTAGCTATCCCTAGTCTATTTTTTGAATATGAATCCTATTATGAACATTTCACAGACATGATAGGATTTGTGGCCTGTTGTCATTTACGCATTTAATTAATTTTGTGGAACTGGGCCTCATACATGCAATTTTTTCATTCAGGCAAAGAGAGAGACAGGAAGAGATACCATAGCACATCACTAGAAATTCCTCTCTTACCATAGACCTCCTCCCATAGGGCCCCAGGACTGTGACCTGCCTGGGTTGCATGCATGGCAGGGCATATGCTCTACTGGTAAACTGTCCCTCATCCATGCAGATCCTATGTTCTGTCACTGAGCTACCTCTTTGGTCAAGACGTGCCAAATTTTGCTTACATTTTTATCAGTTAATGAACATTTAGTTTGTGTGCATTTTCTATCTATTGTGAAAATGCTGTTACAGACATTGTATACATTTTTGATGTGGATATATTTTTGATATGGATATATGTTTTCAGTCTAAACTCTTTAATGTTCTGAAGAACTGTTTTCTATTAACTGAGCCATTATACACTCTCAACAAAAACATATGAGGATTCTGATTTCTCTACATCTTCATTAATATTTGTTAAATTATCTTTATTTTACTCATTGTAGTGGATGTAAGATGATGTTCCTTATATCCAAAACAGAGGTTATTTACTTTTCATTTTCCTAATGATTATTTGAGACTTTTAATGTTTGATTAGAGAAATATCTGTAAGACTCCTTTTACCACTTTTAAAAAATTGAAATATCTTAATTTTTATTTTATTATAAGAGAAGATAGAACACAGTACTTTTTTTTTTTTTATCAGAGCACTGTTCAGCTCTGGTTTATGGTGGTATAGGGGATTAAACCTGGGACTTTGGAGCCTCAGGCATGAGAGTCTGTCTGCATGACCATTCTGCTATCTACCCTCCATCATTTTTTTAATGATATATATATATATATGAGAGAGAGGGAGAGGGAGAGGGGGGAGAGGGAGAGAGAGAAAGAGGGAGAGAGAGAGAGAGAGAACAGAGCTCCATTCATCATTCAGCTCTGGCTGATTGTAGTGTGAGAGAATGAACCTGGGACATTGGAACCTCTGGCATGAGAGTCTTTTTGCATAACCATTATGCTATCTCCCTAGCCTAAGTTGGTTTTATTTTTATTGTTAATTGTCTTATCAGAGATTTGATTTGCAAATATTCCCTACCCCATTCTGTGAGCTATCTTTTTTACTTTTATGATGATTATCTTTTGAAGAACAAATTTTTTTTAAAGATTTATTTGCGAGGAAAAAGATTGATAGAAACAGAGCATTACTGTCTCACATGCAGTAATAGGGACTGAACTCAAGACCCCATGCTTCAGGGTCCATTGCTTAATTTATTGCATCACTTCCCAAGTTACAGAAGGACAAAAGTTATTTTGATGAGATCCAGTTTAATTGTGTCCTCTTGTTCTTAGTAAATCAATTTGTACAATATTCAAGGCCATTATGATTCCTCTTGGATGAGTTAATATATCACCCTGTATATTTTATGATTTTTTTTACCTTAAGATCCTCTAAGTTTATTGCTATTTTTAACTGTATATATTTTTTTAGTATTTATTTATTTGCATAGAGACAGAGAAATCAAGAGGGTAGTGGAAAGAGAGAGGGAGAGAGAAAGTTCCGCAGCACAGTTTCACCACTTGTGAAATGTTCCCCCTACAACAGTGCGGACCAGGGGCTTGAACCCAAGTCCTTGTGCTCTGGAACATGTGGCTTCAACCCGGTCCCAACAGTATATTGTTTTTTTATATTTCTCTTAAATGTTTGCCAGGGATACAAACATCCAAGTGTTTCTCATTATAAAACATTGAGGGTGATCTTTGTAAAAATCCCTATTATATTTCCAATTCATTATTTTCATTAGGGACATGGTTTGACTTATATACTTTATCGTCCTGGGACTCAAGACTATGAAGCTGACATAAGACAGAAAAAGAAAAGCCAAATATATAGTCACTTTTCATTATGTCTTTATAAATAAGATCTTCATCTTCATCCACCTCTCTTCCTCTTGAAGTAAATATTTTAGCATTCTAAGCTGTTGAATGAACACTGAGGTAACCAGTCAAATATTTTAATGCACTTATCTTAGTTCAATGACAATCCAGTAAAAGCCACTCTGGTTACTATTAATGGGATACAGAAAGGTTTGTAGGAACTTTGTTTTAGGTAAAATTTACTAATAATGATAATAGCTAATATTTAGTATTTAATGTGACATACACAAACTACATTATGTATGCTATCTTAATGAACTTTCGGAGCATCTCTTTGAAGTAGTTATATAGTTTTCCAACTATGATGAAACAGAAGAATAAAGAATCTAAGCAACTTATCTAAGGTTTCACATTTAATAAATTGTTACCATAACCCCAGGAACCAATTTCAAATTAATAGTCTCCAGAGAAGAAAGTTTACAATCAGTGGAACAGTGCTGCACCTATTTCTACTCTCTGTGTCTCTTTGCTCTCTTTCTCTATCTCTGTTTCTAGATCCTCTTCCCCCTCCCCCCATATATATTGTCACTAGGAATAGTTGAGTCAATCAGACACTGACCACCAGTGATAAACCTTGATGGAAGAAAAAAAAATGCTGTGGAACTCAGATTTATTTTCAGACAACTTGATTTTAGAACTAACTTTATATTAGTACTCTTTTATTGACAAATTTAAAATGTTCACACTCTTCTTGATAAAGGATAACAATAAGAGATAAGTAATATCCTCTCATTTGTGTATGCTATGTACTATTCTAAGAAATCATTTCCTTTTTTCTTTTTCCTTAATTTGGGGGTTGATGATTTACAGTATGGCTGTTGACACATGGGTACAATTTCTCATCTCCCTGTGATGAGACCTAAGTTAGGTCTTTTTCACCATTCTGCCCCAAGACCCTCAAACCCCCTCCACCTTCCTCTCCTTTCCTAGAGTCTTTTGCTTTGGTGCAACACACCACATCAAGTCCAAGTTTCACTTTGTGTTTTTTGTTTGTTTGATTGTTTTGGTTTTGGTTTTTGGTTTTGGTTTTTTTCCTACTCACACATTTTTCCTGAGTAAGGTAGATAAGCCTGTCCTTGCTGCTGTGTTACTGACTCTTTAATGCTTATATATTTCAGATCTCAGTGGGAAATGGAGAAGCATAATCTGGAAAGTACAGTTAAAACATACTTAAACAAACTGAATGGAGAAACTAGCAGAGCTATAACAGCTGAGGTAAAAGTACAAAGAAATGGGCTCAAACTTTGGTGCTCTGTTTTGATGCATTGACATTTTTAAATGATTGCTTCAGTGTTCATGCTCTTATATTTTCTCCAGAATGACTTCACAAATTGATCTGCTTTGATTATGCAAAGGATATTAGGAAAATATAATAGAGAAAATTCTGATAATACTAAGCTACCAATTCAAACATCTGAGAATAATGTTTTACTGCTGCCATGCTCTTTTCTTAGAAACTTGCAACAGAGTATTCCAGAATGTATGCATATTGTTCACTCCAGTGTCAAAATCAATTTATACCTTAAAGAACCCTCAAAAATCACCTAGTTTCTACTCAGGTGGCTTAAGAACTGTCTTAAAAAATGACTATAGGGAGTCGGGCGGTAGTGCAGTGGGTTAAGTGCACGTGATGCAAAGCACAAGAACCAGAGTAAGAATCCGGGTTCAAGCCCCAGCTCCCCACCTGCAGAAGAGTCACTTCACAGTCGGTGAAGCAGGTCTGCAAGTGTCTCTGTCTTTCTCTCCCCCTCTGTCTTCCACTCCTCTCTCCATTTCTCTCTGTCCTATCCAACAATAACAACAACAACAATAAAAACAAGGGCAACAAAAGGGAAAATAAATATAATAAAATAAAAAAATGATTATAATTTTATTCTAGAAAATGTTTTTAAAATATAGAACTAGTGACCAATGTGATAGCTCCTTGCTAGAGTTCGGGACTTGTATGCCTGAGGCTCCAGATTCTTTGGGGTTAATCACCAGTGTGATCATATGCCAGAGTTTAGCAGTGGTGTGTCATTTCTCTTCTCTCTCTCTCTTTTCTCTCTCTCTCTCATATTTATTTATTTGATACAGACAGAAAGAAACTAAGATGGAAGGAGACAAAGAGAGAGAGAGAGATAAGAGATACATGCAGCACTGCTTCATCACTTTTTGAAGCTTCCCCCATACACACAAAGGTGGAGAACAGGGGCATAAATCCTGGTCCTTGCACATTGTAATAAGTACACTCAACCAAGTGCACTACCACCTGGCCCATCTTTCTCTCTCTCTATTCTACTTTCATTAAAAATAAATAAATAAATAAAAGATACCATATAGCAGATTCAATCCCTAGCAACACCATAAGCAGTGTTCTGGTAAAGAAAAAAGAAAGGAAGGAAGGAAAAAAAAGTTAGAGAAAGAGGAAGAGAAACATGTTAGGGGGCTGAGAGGTGGCATACCTGGCCAAGTGCATACATTACAGTGAACAAGGAAACAGGTTTAGGTCCTCACCTGTAGGTGGGAAGCTTTATAAGTGGTGAAGCAGTGCTGCAAGCATCTCTCTTGCTCATCCCCTGTGTCCCCATCCCCATCGATTTCTCTCTGTCTTATCAAAAATAAATAAAGAAGAAGAAGAAGAAGAAGAAAGGGAAAAGTGGCTTCCAGGAGGTGTGGATTCATCTTGTGGGCACCAAGCACCAGCAATAATCCTGAAGCCAATTAAAAAAAAAAGAAGAATGTTAGCTTATTAAAGGTCAACAGTTTACATTTTATAGTTTAACTGGCAAAACAAATTGCTTGCTGGTAAAACCACTATTACTTTTCTTTGCATGTGCTAATATATCATGAAAAAATGTATATATCTAGCTTACTTATGCACTTGTATATGAATTTCCCTAATAAGCACAACTAATATGAATTATAGAATATGAATGAGTTAGTCTAATATTTGCAGCTTTGGGATGACAAAATCATCTTGTGTCCAGGTGATCCTTGGAAGAAACTTTAGGTTCTAAGTATCATTTTAGTATGGTCATTTAAAGAATTATTTATGGTTATATATATATATATATATATATATATATATATATATATATATATATATTTTTTTTTTTTTCCCTCCAGGGTTATTGCTGGGCTCGGTGCCTGCAGCATGAATCCACCGCTCCTGGAGGCCATTTTTCCTCCTTTTTGTTGCCCTAGTTGTTGCAGCCTCGTTGCGGTTATTATTGCCATTGTTGACGTTGCTTTGTTGTTGGATAGGACAGAGAGAAATGGAGAGAGGAGGGGAAGACAGAGAGAGAGGGGAGAGAAAGATAGACACCTGCAGACCTGCTTCACCGCCAGTGAAGCGACTCCCCTGCAGGTGGGGAGCCGGGGGCTCGAACCGGGATCCTTACGCCGGTCCCTGCACTTTGCGATTTATGGTTATATTTATAAGAGAAAGAGCCCAGGCCTCTTCTCTGCTCTGTCATACAGTGATATCTGGAACCTTTGGGACACCAGGAATGCAAAATCTGTGCTTTCACACATTAAACTATTACCTCTGACCCACTTTTTGAGAACTGTTATTTAGTGTTCTATGACAGCAATTAAGTTACTGTTAAGATTTGGGAGTCCTGTGGTAGCACAGTGGGTTAAGCGCAGGTGCAAAGCGCAAGGACCGCTGTAAGGACTCCGGGTCGAGCCCCTGGCTCCCCACCTGCAGGGGAGTTGCTTCACAGGTGGTGAAGCAGGTCTGCAGGTGTCGTGGCAAAGCGCAAGGGCCGGCTTAAGGATCCAGGTTCGAGCCCTCAGCTCCCCATCAGCAGGGGAGTCACTTCACAGTCGGTGAAGCAGGTCTGCAGGTGTCTTTCTTTCTCTTCCCCCTTTGTCTTTCCCTCCTCTCTCCATTTCTCTCTGTCCTATCCAACAATGACGATATCAACAACAATAATAACTGCAACAACAATAGAAAACAACAAGGGCAACAAAAAAGGGAAAAATAAATATTAAAAAATTAAAAAAAAGACAATACGCAAGGACACACGTTGGAGCCCCAGGTCCCCAAGTGTGGTAGGGAAACTTTTTAAGTGATGAAGCAGTGCTGCAGGTGTCTCTCTCCCCCTGCCCTCTCAACTTCTGGCTATCTGTATCCAATAAATAAAGATTATGAAAATTTAAAATAAATAAAAGAGTAGAACTTTGGTGGTGGGTGTGGTATGGGACTAAGTACCCTATAGTACTGCATTCTCTAACCCATATATTCACAAATAAAAAATTTAAAGTAAAATTCAAATGCATTTTTTGCTAAAACACTAAAAGAAATGCAGTTGTATGTGTGCATGTAATTTTAATTATTAGGTCAAGCTTAATACAATTAAGATTATCTGTGTGTGGCTTAGCTCTGTTCTGTAGCAGAATATTCAGGGATTTGGCAGTTATCAGTCAAGGAGTGATATTTGAACCAAATATTCCTGTATTAGGTGTTGGATGCTAGCAGCAGAAAGTTCAGATTACCTTAATAACTCGTTTGTACATTTTTTTTTAGTGCTTTAGGTCGGCAGGTTTCTTTCTACTTTCATTTTTAATTTTAGAAGTACCTGATGCTGCCAATAAGTATAGTAAACTCTTTTCAATGAAAAAATGGTAAGTGACCATATATCAGTAAAGATGGAGAAGGGATTCTTATTGTGGGAAGGACATTAGACTAAGCATCCTCCAAGGTCCCTTTGCACTATATAGGCTGCCATATAGTCATGTACTTATAAGAGCTCTATTTAACATTCTTTTGACTTTCCAGTGACATGAAATCATTATGCATCAAGAAGTAACTGGTAGGATATTCTCCAGTGATAATGGACAATGACAGTGAGCCACAGTGTCTAGTTAGCATTTTCAAAGCTTGAGTATTTTAAAACTTAAAACGGCTTTATTTAATTTATTTATTCATGTGTGTTTGTTTATTTTGTTTGTGATCTTGTTAATCAAGGAAAAAATTTTTTACATCTGCTTTCATTAATTAAGACTATTAATATTTCTTTAAGTGTCCTTAAATTTCACAGCATTTACCTGCGAGCTTTGAAAAATCCCAGTATCTATGTAAAAAAAAAAAGCTATCACTGTATTGGGTAGGTTAATGGTTTAGAATACAGTTGTTGACACATAGAAAAGTACTACCTCTCTCCTCTTTATGCCATGTGAAACTATACCCCTGAAATTTTCTAATTTTGTAAAAGTCCTGAAATACTAATAAAAAAGGAAGGAAAAAAAATCCCAATACCCAAGCCATACTGATTTCCAGTTAAATTAGAATTCTGAGATCAAAGTATCATTTTCATTTATTTTATTTTCTGCGATGATTTCAGTACAGGTCATAAAACTAATTTTCTACACTGTTTACCAAATCCAGGAGCTATTTAATATAAAATTAGAATTACAAAATTGACTTGAGAACTTTTATAGTGCATTGTGAATAGTCAAGGAACAGGAGTGATGTCAAAACAGATTTGAAAATAGTTTAAAATTTACTTGAAATGACTGGGGAAAAGAATGTTTTCATTTACAAAGACACAGCCACCTCTAACTTCTCTGTCTCTCAAAAATCTGTAGGTATATTTCTTACAGTGTCGTAGAGATTTTGGTTTGCTTCAGCTAGAGCAAACTGAAAAAGAATGCCTCAGTCAGCTTACCAGAGTGACTCATATGGCAGCAAGGTAACCTTTCCCTCTTAATGCTTCTTGATTGCAAGTGCTCCAAGGATAGAAATAATCTGTATATATATATATATATATACACACACACACACACACACATACATACATACAGAGTCTTTGGGGGTATGGAAACCCTTGTGTTTTTAAACTTAAAAAAATATTTAGTCACTTTGATGCTTTCCCTTTGTTGCTGCTACTGCAACAAACTGAAACACTGAAAAGTCTTCTGAATACAACACTAAAAGCCACTGACAGATTTTTCTCTGTAGCAAAATAATTCAGAAGTCCTCAGAGGCACTCATGAAGCCAAATGTTTGCAAAACAGAATGTGTTCTAATCGGATGACTTTTTTTCTAATTGTTTTCTAATGCTTGATTTTAAATATTTGTGGCTTACGCTGGGGAGGAAATCAGTATCAACACCTGAAATCATATGACAAAAGCAGTTTCCTGTTGTGCTATAAATTAATGGATTTCCAACAATGTCCAGGTTATATGAGATTCTCCTTAAAAATTTAACATTTCATGGGGAATTCACCCTCAAATTTATTTAAATGAGGATCTCTGAGACCATGACATCATTATTTTATAATGATTTTTCTTTTAATGATCATCATTATTCATTTCTAAAGAATCAGAATCTCTGATATTTTATACAATTCCAGGATGCACTGATGTTTGTAAGGTTGAAGGAGGCATTATTGCAAGTGATTACTCTGTCTTTACTTGCAAGAGAGAGAACCCGGCACTCTGTAAATTAGAATGTTTTTAAGCCTCATTGTATGAAATATAACTTGTTATACTCTACTGTATCTGTTGTGATGGTTGATGCTAGGCTAGGGTGGAGATTTATAATTCACACTCATAAGCTTTGATGAAGACCATAGGAGAAGGAAGACCCTAAATATTTTGAAGCTCTATTTAACTAATATGGTTGACAAAGCTGCTGTGTTTGTGCAGTTTATTCTCTGCATAGAGGTGGTAATTAAATTCTTCTCTATGGAAGAGGTGCTTTTTTCTGATTTGTCCTCCCCTGGGGAATTATTTAACTTGCAAAAGAACCTCATAGGCCAACTGTAGCTCCATTGTATCAGGATTAATGAAAAAATAGTTAAAAATCTGTTTCTAAGCTGTGTCAGCACATTTGTTCCTTCTTTGAATAGCTAAGACAAATTTCCTCGTTTGGCCTTTTCTGCCTCCATACTTAAAGGGATGAATTCCTATGCAAAGGGTTTATGACATGTTCTTACAAGTATTACCAACATAGAAAAAAATTGCTGTTCTGTAAGTATAAATGGCATCTACTTTTAGAAAAAATATATATCCTATATTTCTGCTGCTTCTTTTTCTTCTTCTTCTTCGTCTTTTCTACCCCATAGCCCCTTGGTAACCTCCTTCTTATATTATTATTATTATTACTATTAGCAAGGTCTTCTATATAACTTTGTGCAAAATTGGGGTAGTTATAGGATACGTTGTGTTTACATATAATGAAAAATGTTGGCAATTTAAGTGATAAATAAAACGAAATAACTTTTTCTTATTATTTCTTTCATATTCCAGTAACTTAGAGTCACTTCAGTTAAAGGCCGCAGTGGACAGTTGGAATGCCATTGTGGCAGATGTTAGAAACAAGATTGCATTCCTCAGGGTAAGTTGTGAAATATATCTAGAGGATCTTGACTGAATGCTGTAGAGGTAAAGAAAACCTAACATTAAAACAATTTTTTTTTTAAATTTCTATTTATAAAAAGGAAACACAAAAACCATAGGATAAGAGGGGTACAACTCCATACAGTTCTCACCACCAGAACTCAATATCCCCTCCCCTCCCCTGATAGCTTTCCTATTCTTTATCCCCTTGGGAGTATGGACCCAGAGTCATTATGGGGTGCAGACGGTGGAAAGTCTGGCTTCTATAATTGCTTCCCTGCTGAACATGGGTGTTGACAGGTCGATCCATACTCCCAGCCTGTCTCTCTCTTTCCCTAGTGGGGCGGGGCTCTGGGGAAGTGGGGCTAGAGGACACACTGATGAGATTGTCTGTCTAGGGAAGTCAGGTTGGCATCATGTTAGCATCTGGAACCTGGTGGCTGAAAAAAGAGTTAACATATAAAGCCAAACAAATTGTTGACTAATCATGAACCTAAAGTCTGGAATAGTTGAGATGATGAGTTGGGGGAATCTCCATTTTATAGATAATAGGCCTATTATAGTTATATTCCAAAGAACCCATGACTATACTAGTTTTTTTTTTTTTTTTACATTAAAACAATTTCTACAGATATTTATGGAAGAACATTTTTTTCCCATTTCTGTTACTATGATTATGCTTTTTTAAGGTTTTACATTGATTGCCTGCATATAGTTAGTTGTAGATAGTATTCTAGACTCATATCTGGTCTTTTGAATCCTTAGTATGGTAAATGATAAACACAAAAACTTTGAACTCACTGTAAATTTTCATAGAATTTGAAAACTAACTCTACTTCAATGAGAAATAAATGTCTCAACTTAATCTGAATAGTTATATATTCATGGAATTAAAAGATCAAATGGGCCTATATTCATTTTTGAAATGTTTTTCAATAATAATTTCCTTGTTTGAAATAACCTTGGATGACAAACTATAAATGTTTCAGTAGTGCAATTTCGTACCTCTTCAAATCGTATTACCACTTCTCACGTGCCACCACATGCCATCATTCCTGTACCAAAATGTATTGGGTCAGCTCCACCTTTGTAACCCACTCTAGCTCTTTCTTACCCCATATCCCCTTGGTTACCTCAATTCTGTCACCCAAGTGCTTTTCTCATTTGATTTTGTTTGTTCCCTTGATTTTTTTTTTTTATCGTATATGAGTGACCCATCAGTGTTTTCCTTTTATACTAGTATCTTTAGTATTTCTTATAAGACTAATTTAGTGGTACTGAATTTCTTTAGATTTTGCTTCTCTGAAAAGCTCTTTACCACTCCTTCAGACATGATTGATAATCTAGCTGGAAGAATATTCTAGGGCAAAGGTCTTTTCCATTAAAACTTTGACTGTGTTGTGCTGCTTCTTTCTAGCCTTAAGAGTTTCTGTTGAGAAATATACTAATAATTTTAAGTCACCTTAAGAGAAAGACTCACTTTCTTTCTCTTGCTTCATTTAATTCTCTTTTTATCATTGATCTTTACCATTTTAATTATTAAATGCCTTGGTGAGCTTAGTTTTTATTTACTTTTCTTGGGGTTCTTAGAGCTTTCAGAACCCAAGGATCCATCTTTTTTTTTTTTCCAATTGGGAAAATTCTCAGCTAGTAGTTCTTCAATAAGAATTATATCCTTCAGAAAGGAGAAACATGAAATGAAACCTGAACTGGATATGGTGACTTATACCAGAATAAAGGACTCTAGGAAAGGAAGGGACTGAGAAGGCATTGGGCCTGGTGTGTGATGGTGAAAATGAACGATACCCCAGGTTCCCACCTGTAAGGAGAAAGCTTTGTGAGTGGTCAGACAGTGCTAAAGGTGTCTTTCACTCTCCCTCTATACCCACCCCTTCACTCTCGAATTCTCTATGCCTCGATCCATAAATAAATATTTTTAAAAAGGAAAGAAAGACAAAGTCCAGATCTATTATCTCTATGTAGTGTTTTCTATGAATGTTGCAGAGCTGTTGTAATTAAAATAAAAACAGGTCCCACTAGTCCACTGACTTCAAAATGATAAATTCTTATTTATTTATTTGGGAGACAGAAATTTAAGATTAAGAAAGGTGAGAGAGAGAGAGAAAGAGAGAGAGCACGCACTGTTGCTCATGAAGCTTCTCCTACTCCACAGGTAGGGACCAGGGTTTTTTTTTTTTTTTCCTTGTTCTAGATAGGGTGAAAATAGAGGGCATGGACATTGGCACACTGGGTTAAGGACACATAGAACGAAGTATAAGGATCCCAGTTCAAGCCTCTGGTTTCCTACCTGCAAGGGGATCACTTCACAAGCAGTGAAGCAGCTTTGCAGGTGTCTTTCTCACCCCATCTGTCTTTCTCTCTCAATTTCTTTCTGTTCTATCTAAAAAAAATCGAAATAATGGCCACAGAAGCAGTGGATTTATAGTGCAGGCATCAAGCCCTAACGATAACGCTGGAAGCAAAAATAAAAATAAAAAAGGAAAGACAGCATAGCATTGATTTAGTGAGGCTTTCCACTCCATGATGTTTCTATGTGATCACTAGGAGCTCACTGCTGGATCCACATAGTATAGTCTCACTCTACCAGATGAGTTATCTCCCAGCCCAATAGATCTTTCTAAAAAATTCAACTGTTTATACCTGAGGGAAGTTGATAGTTTGTTTTTTCTTATCTCAATACATTTTAAATATTGTTTCTGATATCATAGTTTAAGGATTACTGTTCTGTGTTTCATTCTTTGGAACTATGCAGGTGTTCCCAGTTGCTATTTTTTATTAGTGTTTTGATTCACAAAATTATGGGACAAAGGGTATAATTCCATACTGTTCCCCACCACCAGAGATCCAAGTCCTTATTTCCTCCCTTGGAAACTGCAGTTGCCCTCCCAAGGTCACAGATGTGGGTGGACTATTATTTTTATAACTGTCTGTCTGTATTTAATGTAGATTTACCCATTTCTTCCCTCTCCTCCCCTCTAAGTCAAACCTATACCACACTGCCACTTCTGAATGCCCCTTTTTTCCTCTTTCTCTGGGCCCTGATGGAATTGGAGTTCAAAACCTTCTGGTTGTCTTCCCCTAACATTTCTCTTCCTCTGGGAGTATGGATCAAAAAAAAAAAAAAATTTTTTTTTTTTTTTGCCTGTTGTTTGCACACATATCCACTGCTCCTGGTGGCCATCTTTTTCCATTTTTGTTGTTCTTGGATAACACAGAGAGAAATTGAGACAGGAGGGGAAGACAGAGCAGAGGCTCAAACCAGGATCCTTGCACTGGTCCTTGTGTTTCGTACTATGTATGCTTAACCTAGTGTGCTGCCTGGCCCCCTGGATCAAACTTCTTTATGGGGTGCAGACGGTGGGAGTTCTGGCTTCTGTAATTTCTTCTCTGCTGGACATGGATGTTGAAAGATCAATCATATCACCAGCCTGTGGGGTGGGGCTCTGGAGAGGTGAGATTCTGGTACACTTTGGTGAGGTTATCTACCCAGGAAAGTCAGTATGGAATCATAGTAGCATCTGCAACTTTGTGGCTGAAAGGTGGTAAGATAAAGCAGGACAGAGTATTCAATAAACAAGAACCAAAAAGTAGGAATAGAGCAGATACGAATAGGGGTCTTGGGGTGGAAATAAGCTAGAAAATACATTTTAGGTATGTTCCAAGTGACCCATGATTTTTTTTTTTTTGTCTCCAGGGTTATTGCTGGGGCTCAGTGCCTGCACCATGAATCCACTGCTCCTGGAGGCCATTTCTTTCCCCTTTTGTTGCCCTTGTTGTTGTAGCCTTGTTGTGGTTATTATTGTTGTTGTCGTTTGTTGTTGGATAGGACAGAGAGAATTGGAGAGAGGAGGGGAAACAGAGGGGAAGAGAAAGATAGACACCTGCAGACCTGCTTCACCACCTGCGAAGTGACACCCCCCACCCCCCGCACGTGGGGGCCCGGGGGCTTGAACCAGGATCCTTATGCCGGTCCTTGTGCTTTGTGCCATGTGCGCTTAACCTGCTGTGCTACCGCCCAACTCCCCATGACTAGTATTTTTTGCCTAAGCTTGGTAGATAATATGCAGGTGGACTAAAATATTGTCTGGAAAGATGGTATCAGAGTTGAGAACAGACCTAGAAAGCTGGATTAGGGCAGAGAGTAGCTCCCAAACTTGAAGAAAGTATATAAATACAATTAATGTTTACCCTGTATGTTGATTTAGCTCTAAAATATTGTTGTTGTTTTTTTCTGTTAGACACAGTACAATGAACAAATTAACAAGGTGAAACAAGGATTTGCCTTAAGTACCTTGCCTCCCATTCAGCTACCTCCTCCACCACCCAGTCCTGACATACTGGTAAGAAGTAATGAGATTTTGAAAAATTATTGATCTTAATATTTATAAAGTGATAAAGACTAAAAACACTGAACATGAAGTATGTTATGTTAAATGTGTGTTCCAAATTGAACAGGCACATGTGTATCTATCTAAAATATGCCTATTCCTGCTGTATTATCTCTAGATGATATGACTAATGACTGACTTAGCAGAGAAAAGTATATAAGTTGGATCACTGGATTGTAGGGATATAGTTGATAGCTGTAGAGGTAATATATTTTCATTTTTCCTATCAGTTTCACCCCCAACATAAGAGAAAACTGATGAATACTCAGAATTCTGTGTTAATCTCTATATGACAGAAACATCTTAGAATAATATTGTAACAAGCTAGATTTCACACCTTGATTTCTACTTTGGACATTCTTTTCATTACCTTTTTTCTTCAAGCTTTTAACAGTTTCCATTTCCTTCTTCCTGCTTTTTGTTAACAATCAATGACTCTTAACCAGACAGACTAATTTTTTTTAATGATTTAATACAGATTTACAAAATCAGAAGATAATAGGGGCATTATTCCACACTGTTCCCACCACTAAAGTCCTCTGTACCAATTTCCTCCATTGGAAATTGCAGTAGTTCTCCCAAGATCACAGATATGGGTTGATTATTACTTCTATAATTGTCTATATTTATATGTATTCCCCCCCCTTTTTTTTTCCTGTAGTCTTTTTTTTTTCCTTTCTAAGTCATACCTACACCTCTTACTACTTCTGAATGTCCTTCCCTTTTTCTTCCTCTACTTTCTCTGGGTGCTAATGGAATGGAGTTGAGTCCTCTGGTAATCTTCCCCTAACATTTCTCTCCCTCTGGGAGTATGGGCCAAAATTATTTTTGGGGGTGCAGAAGGTGGAAGTTCTGACTTCTGTAGTTTTCCCATGGGACATGGATGTTGGCAAGTCAGTTCATACTCCCAGCCTGTTACTATCTTTCCCTAGTGGGGTACAGTTCTGGAGAGGTGAGGTTTCAGGACACATTGGTGAGATCTTCTTCCCAGGCTAGTTAAGATGGAATCATAGTAGCATCTACCTGCAACTTGGTGGTTGAAAGGCGGTAAGATATAAAGCAGGACAAAGTGTTCAATAAAAGGAACCAAAAAAAAAAAAGGAGTAGAGATCTTAGCTAGCAAGTCTATTTTAGGTATATTCCTAGGGGCCCATGACTTTGGTAATTATTGCTTGAGCTTGATAGTTAACATAGAGAAAGACTAAAAATACTGTCTGGGAAGATGGTGTCAGAGTTGAGAGCAGGCCTAAAAAGCTGGATTAGGGCAGAGAGTAACTCCCAAACTTGAAAAAATATAAATGCAGTTAACTGTTGACACATTCCATCTGACTAAGGCCCATATGCATTCATATTTAGCACAGGAGCCTTTATCAGCCTGAGTGCACAGTCTATGGTCACAGCTGGGAACATTCTAAGTTGGACTCATTGCAGGACCAGTCTTTCTCAAGTGACAGAAGGTGATGAGAGTGGGGCAGTCCAGAGAGTGGGGCACTTCAGAGAGTGGGGCTGTCCCTACCATTGATACTTTATAGTGAAGGCAAGGTCATAGGCCCACAGGAGAGCTTCTGATGTTTTTCCTTATGGAAGTGACCAGTGATGGTGGAAAGAGGGATCTACTGGAGGTCTAGGCCTATATTGTCTATGGAGAATTTAAGGATTCCCTAACAAAGGCCCCAGATAATGAGGTACCTTGTATTTACCAAAAAGGCCATCACTAAGTGAGCCAGTCTCTTGCCCTTATTTAGATTTTGTACTCCCTTCTTTATCTGATAAGCTTAGACTTTCTCCCAGTTGTTAAAGCATTGAATGTCATTTGTTGTATCCAAACTGGTACTAGGTTTATGGGGTCTGACCTCAAGTTAGGGAGGAAATACACCTAGAATTTTAATTGGGTCTAAGTTAACAGTATTTACTTGTTTGATGGTTCTAATAAAGGTCGTCATAGTTACAAGTAAGTGTCATTTAGTTGATAGATAGCTTTTGCCAGTGTATCTCTTGGACAACTGTATACAGTGTTTCTTCTAGATATCAGGGGGCATGACAATACTGCTGATACTGTCAAAAGAGATTAGGAGATGTATTTTACTTTCTTTTGTGTAGTTAGTTGAATAGATACAGTGATTGAAGGAAATATTTGAGGTTAGGAGAGGAGCTGTCTAAGCCTAAGTAGTAAAATATTTGTTTAGAAAATATGGTGCTTTCTTTGGGCCTTCCTACTAGGTTGCTGAGCTTATTATGTCTAAGCATAATCATAGTAGACTATTAAACACATTTACTTTGAAGTATATATTTGCCCCTAACTTAGAGATATGTGTATACATGTACTCACTACCCTCGGCCCTAGTTTATATCCTGGGTCTGTAACTTTGTTAGAATGTATCATATGAAATGGAGCTAGGGAGTCCCATATGTTAGGAAAGGTCCCACCAGATTATTGCTGTTTGACATCTCAGGCTGGGTGACTCTGGATTTACAATCCAAAGTGAAAAGGCAGTGGCAGCATAATGTGGCATGGTGGCATCAATTGCATTGATTTAATGTAGAAGACAAAATAATTTCTATCCTATACTATTTAATAGTGTTCTTCTGGGAAACATAGCACTTTAATGAATTTTTATAAAAATTAAAAAAAAATTATAAGCTAATAAACCTTTCCAAAGGACCTTTTCTAGACAGAACCATTTACTAATATTTTTGTTATATAATAGAGCTGAGGGTAGGGAAAGTAAGATGTGAAATACTTAAAGGCATATAACTTTTAGCATTAGCACTTCTGTTTTAAGTAGAACTTTGAAAATGCCATTTCTACAAATAGTTGAGTATAAGGGGCTTAAAAAGTATGTGAGTGCACTAGGGAAAGGTAGAAACAGGCTGAGAATATGGATGAGAATATGGAGAAGCAATTACAGAAGCCAGAACTTCCACTTCCTGCACCCCATAAAGAATTTTAATCCATACTTCCAGAGGGAGAGAAATGTTAGGGGAAGATGACCAGAGGGCTCTGAATTCCAGTTCCATCAGGACCTGGATAGGGAAGACAAAAGAAAAGGGAAGGACACTCAGACGTAGTAAGAAGTGTAGGGGGGACTTAGAAAGGAAGAGAAGGCTAGATATAGAAAAAAAATGGGCAAATATATATAAATACAGATAGACAGTTATAAAACTAATAGTCAACCCAGTTCTGTGATCTACTGCAGTTTCCAATGGAAGGAATAGGGACACAGAACTCTGGTGATGGGTGTAGAATTATTACCCATTATCTTATAATTTTGTAAATATTAAATCACTAACAAAAAAAAATTTAAGTATGTTGTGTGCAAAGTTACACTATATTTTAAAAGGAGACTCAAAAGCTAAAAAAATTATGTGGTAATACACTGTGGGAACTAGTTTAAGAGTGTTATATATTTCTTTCTTCTGTGCTTGGGACACAGTCATCCCCAAATACCTTAGATAGAATATGTCAGATTAGTGAAAGTTCTGTGATTATGAATATAAAATGACTCCAGACACTTAGGAATAGATATCAAATTATTCTTTGGAGTTTTCCTGGAGCCAGACCAGCATAACATGTCTAGTACAAGTGACATTTTTCTGATATCATCAAACCTTGACCTCTACATCATTTTTATCTTTATCCCTACAGAAACTTCTTATTTCTGATAGGGATTACCCAGATTTTGTTAAGGGCAAAAAAAGCCATGAACAGGCCTTTTGGGGTTCACAAATACCCTTCTGGTAACATCTGAGTGATAATCCATTTATCTTTTGTACTTCCTAACCAAAGTCAGTGCTGTGTTTGATTAAAATCAGCAGTTAAAGTAAATCAATGACCTTGAACATTAGATAGTTTAAAGGCACAAATGCCAGCAGTGTTGCAATGCTATTTAATTTAAATTTAAGTGGCACAATGAAATACACTGTAAATCTGGACTGGTTCCTAATGCAGAAGTAGTATGTTGATCTTAGAAATATCAGCTCCTCAGTACTTTGTTTTTCCCATTTATAAATGCAGCTGAAATACTAGGTGGTTTGATTACTAATCAATTACTCATCTATCCTTGAGATATTGGTAGTAATCACCAGACTTTAAATATGTGCTAGTATAACTGAAGAAGTCTGGAGCATTGTGTACAGTTTAACCTAGTGTTATTGTCTCATTCTGCCTTGATCTTACACACATTCTTTTTTTTTAATTTCTTTATTGGGGAATTAATGTTTTACATTCAACAGTAAATACAGTAGTTTGTACATGCATAACATTCCCCAGTTTCCCATATAACAATATAACCCCCACTCCACTAGGTCCTCTGTCATCCTTTTTGGATCTGTATTCTCCCCCCCACCCACCCCAGAGTCTTTTATTTTGGTGCAATACGCCAACACTGATTCTTTTGTTTTTTTTTAATATTTATTTATTTATTCATTTTTTATTGCCCTTGCTGTTTTTTATTGTTGTAGTTATTATTGCTGCTGTTATTGATGTCGTCGTTGTTGGACAGGACAGAGAGAAATGAAGAGAGGGGGAGAGAAAGAGAGACACCTGCAGACCTGCTTTACGACCTGTGAAGCGACCCCCCTGCAGGTGGGGAGCCGGGGCCTCAAACCGAGATCCTATGCCGGTCCTTGTGTTTTGCACCACTTGAACACTAATTCTTAATAATGTTATAGGTAGTAATTGTTCTCAAAAAAAAAAAAGCAGTACTGTTAACTCAGTATCTAACATTTATTCTTTAAATTTTTACACTATGAAAAATTTAAATACATTTTAAAAAAGAGAATAGTATAATGAATCATTGCAAGCTCAAGAATGACCTTTAACACTGTCAGATTTTTGCCAGTGTGTGTCATATAACCCTTCTGTCTTCCGTCTCTACCGGAATAGTTTAAAGTGTAGCCTAGATAATCTGTAGTCTCATCCATTTGTCTTTTAATATATATTCTTAAACAGGATAACTCAACATTGGATATAACCATACTATTTCTTACCTAAGAAAATTACAATTTTTAGTATCCATGATGAAAAGAAAGTAGATCTATATCTCAGTTCTCTTCACTCTCATTTTCCATTAGTACATTTCCTTAACTTTGGTTTTTCCAAAAATTAACTAATGTCATGACAGCATTATTTCCGGTGTGCTTTGTATCTAGATTTAAAATTACTATCCTACACATTGTTCGATGGGGTCAGATCATTGCCTGTATCAGTATGTGGGATCTTGCTGTTATTTATTTATTTTACTTTTCTGTTTTTAGATGCAGCAGTTCTTGGGACGACCACTTATGAAAGAATCCTTCTTTAGACCCATAATCACTGTTCCTCAAATGCCAGCTGTTTGCCCTGGAGTCATCTCAGCACCTGGGCAACCTCGAGCCCCACTGGTACAGAACCCTTCTTGGTGGGATTAACATATAACTAATTACCTCCACAGCACAGTGGTCTTAAGAAATAAGTGTTAGGGAGTCGGGCAGTAGTGCAGCAGGTTAAGCACATGTGGCGCAAAGCGCAAGGACCAGCGTAAGGATCACGGTTTAGGATCCTCGTTCGAGCCCTTGGCTCTCCACCTGCAGGGTGTCAAGACTAAATTATGCCACAAAGTTAAATAAAAATGTTATTTACATTCATGTTTAACAGGCATATGTGCAAGTGATTTGCATATATATATGTAGTAAGGGGAATGTTTCAGTGTTTCCTATAAATAGATAGTGTAAATGGCATCGTCTTGGAGTATACAATACTGAAAAAGTATATAAATCTCCCTAGCCACAAATTGCCAGATAAGCAAGCATTATCTAAACCTGAAAAAGCAGTAAAGAAGTTTTAAATTAATAGGATTATTAGTAGTAATCCTGGCTAAGCTAAACTCTTTTAAGTGTTTCTTTTTAAAATATGCATTTACTTATTCATTTTGAGAGAAAAAAAAGTGAGAGATTGAGACCAGAGCACTCCTCAGTTCAGGCTTATTTTGAACCTGTAGCATCTAGAGCCACACGCTTGAGTACTTTAATAGACTGACCTGTCTCCCTAGCCTAAACAATTATTTTTTATTAAAAAAAAATAGTGAGTACTTTCAGGACCAGCTGGCAGCTCACTTGGTAGAGTGCATACCTTTACCATGCATGAGGATCCAGGTATCTTTCCTTCCCTCTGTTTCTCTCTCCTGCTCTCTTCTTTGTTTCTCTGTCTCATCCTCTATCAAAAAAAGAAAAAGGGGGAAAATGAAAAATCTTCTAGAGAATTAAGGTTAAATATAATTAATGAAAAAAAACTGTAATCTTGACTTTTCCCCAAAATGCATCTTTTCATAAACATTTTTTAATGAGCAAGGAAGACCAGAATACGGGGGCTGGGTGGTGGCGCACCTGGTTGAGTGCACATGTTACAGTGCACAAGGACCCGGGTTCAAGCCCCCAGTCCCCACCTGCAGGGGGAAAGCTTTGCGAGTGGTGAAGCAGGGCTGCAGGTGTCTTTGTCTCTTCTTCTCTATCTTCCCCTTCCCTTTAGATTTCTGCCTGTCTCTATCCAATAAATAAAATAAAGATAATAATAAAAATAAAGTTTCCTTTAAAAAAAATAAAGTGAACGTGACCAGACTTTAAAAAAAAAAAGAAGACCAGAATACTCAGGTCTGATATATGCTGTTACTATGCATGCAAGATCTGTGCTGTAATACAGAAATAAATACTTGACCCTCTGACAAATACACTCTAATGAGTTATTTCTTGTGTGTGTGTTTATACATTGTTTACACTCCCCATCTGAAACTTGTGACAAGAGGGACTTTGATTTTTTTTTTTTTGTAGAGAGCACCAGCAAATATATACATATGCTTAAACTTCTAAAGTCCTACATTTTTAATCAGCACAATATCAAAGCTGTCATACTGATCTATAAAAAGCTATAGAACAATGATCTATAATAAAATTGTAAACACTAAGGTTTCTTAACCTTCTATTAAGATTATTTTCTGATTCTTAGATTTTGTGTGTGTATATGTGACCAGGGTTATCGCCTGGACTTGGTGCCTACACAAAAATCCATAGCTCCCTGCAGCCATATATATTGACAGGACAGAGAGAAATTGAGAGGGGTGGGAGAGATTAAAGGGGGAGGGAGATAGACACCTGAAGAATTCCTTCACTGTGAACCACCACCCTTGCTGGTGGGGAGTGAGTGCTAGAACACAGATCCTTAAGCATTGTGATATTTGCACTTGGGTGTGCCACCACCCAGCCCCCCCCAAAATGACTTATATTGAGGCAAACTCAGATTTATGAGTAGTATTCTGTTCTTTTCCTAACTTACTAAATTTTTATGAGTTATTCCCGTGACTTCACTAATTAGTTGTTAATTTTTTAAGTATTTGTTCCTTTTTGTTGCCCTTGTTGTTTCGTTGTTGTAGTTATTATTATTGTTGTCATTGTTGGATAGGACAGAGAGAAATGGGGAAGACAGAGAGGGGTAGAGAAAGACACCTGCAGACCTGCTTCACCACCTGTGAAGCGATTCCCCTGCAGGTAGGGTTCTGGTAAGAAGGAAGGAAGGGAGGGAGGGAAAGGAAAGGGAGAGAGAGAGAGAGAGAACACAGCATAGCTTCTCCCAGAGTAGTAAAAGCCGATGGATGAGTAACTCTTTTATTTAGCACTGGATTATATATGCTATAATTTGTTTAGTCATTAACCGAATTTAAATTGTTCTACTGTTAAAAAGTACGGCAATAAATACATAAAATACCCTACATTTATTTTTGTATATGGTTGCAGTTATGGAAAATTGTGTGCCCTATTTAAATATGAAAATAATTATAAACAATTAGAAATGTACTGGTTAACAAATACTACTCTTTTCATAAGGGAATACATATGCCATTATTCTGTTTATCACCCTAATTCCTGAGATACGGAAATATGTTGGTATGGACAGTTTCTTCCTGATAATTGAAGCTGACGGGTTATAACTCTGTTCCTTATAGATGACTAGTGTGGCCTGGGCGGTGCCTGCACCTGTGAGAGAGGCTGTGCTTCCTGGTGCAGTTATGGGAAGTGATCCCACCTTCATGAATTGGGAGAGTATTACAGACAGACTGAAAACTGTCTTTCCACAACAGACCAGGTAGCTTTAGTTTTTATTTAGTGTTGGGTACAGATTTCTATAGATTCTACAGACACAAATACTGTGATCAAATATAATACACCTCAATTAGTGCAGATATTTCTTAACATGACCTTGGTAAGGAAAGTATAATTTATCAAGAAGGGGTACTGTGCAGTCCTGTGAGAATACTTTTTAAATGTATATTTGTTCATGTACTGAACGTACAGTTATTTATAGATGTAGCCAATTATAATGTCAGTTGCAATACCAATCTTAATAACCTGTTTACAAAGTATATTTTAAGTTGATATATGTTAAGTAAGCCTAGCATCAGGTTTTACTTTCCCATTTTGTTAATTCATAGAAGGTCCTTATAGTTTCTTTGATATGGAAAATAGTGAAATATAAGAAATCATAATTTTATTGTAGTTTTCATAATTTTAATTTTAGGTGAAAGCTATTTTACTCTTTTCTAAGAAGGGCCCTTTTTATCTATTATTCAAGGAAATATTTTTATTGCTCACCAATATTTTTCATTATAATATCAAAATTTTTACATACTCCTTATAATATTGTGTACATATTGATATTCTTCCTGATTAGATAAGATTATAACTATAAATGTAATAGTCAATAAAGAAAATAAATCTAGTAAAGTTGTAAATATATATATATATGCTAAATAAAAAGGTCAATAATATGATACTTAGTTTAGAAAGAAAAATATTTTATTCTGTCAATTTTGGCAAAAATGTATATGAAGGTTATGGATCAAGGAAACTGGGAAGGATCTGATTAAGATATTTCTAGGTTTTTTTTTTTTTTTTTGCTAGCAGGGTTATCACTGGGGCAGGGTGCTAGCACTATGAATCCACCACTCCCATCTGCTTTTTTTTTTTTCTATTATATTTAATAGGACAGAGAGAAATTGATAAGAGGAATGGAAGATACAGAGAAAGATAGATAGATAGCTGCAGACATGCTTCATAGCTCATGAAGCTTTTCTTCCCCCCCCCCCCCCCACTGCACCCCAAACCCTCAGGTGAGGAGTTGGATCAGGAACCTGGGTCCTTGTACATGGTAATGTGTGTGCTCAACCTGGTACACTACCACCCAGCCCCCCTTCTAGGACTTTTTGTTTAAATCATATATTTTTTTCTTTTTTTTTTTTCCTCTGAGTGCTGCTTACCTCTGGTTTATGGTAGTGCAGGGAATTGAACCTGGGACTTTGGAGCCTCAGGCATAAAAGTCTCTTTCCATATCATTGTACTATCTACTCTCACCTTCTTAAAAATCATAATTAATAAATATTTTAATCTTTTATATATAATAATTTTGTGTTTGTGAGTTTTACAAAAACTAATACTATTAATACTAATAGAGGACAAATAGCAGTACAGTTAAAAAGAGAACTAAAGAAACCATTAAGGTGGCTAGGTGATGGCACATCTAGTTGAAAGCACATGTTACAATGTGTAAAGACCCGGATTCAAACTCCCCACCTGTAGGGGGAAGTTTCATAAGTGCTGAAGCATTGCTGCAAGTCTCTCTCTATTTATATCTATCTGTCTCCCCCATTTCAATTTCTCTCTGTCTCTAATAAATAAAATATTAAAAAAATGAGAAGTTAAAAAAAGAACAGTAAGAAGTCTGATGTAAAAAGAACAAACTTAATTTTTGCACAGTATATTTTCAAAAACAGTTTGTATCTTTTTCAAAATCAAAGTCTTTATTTGGAGAGAAATAAAATTTGTCTTTCATGAACATGAACAAATTAAATATTATTAAAAAAAATAGAAGTATTAGTTTAAGATAAATTCAGATGGTCTGTGAATACTACTTCAGATCAATCAGACAAGTAAAGAGTCACATACCTATCTACATATCAGTCATATGGTAGAGTTTTACATCTTGTTCGGAGGGTAGATCCTTAGAAAAATCACGATTACCTTTCCCTTGGTCTCTTCCAGAAAGGAGCTTTCAGATTTCTTATGGAAATTGAAGGATACCCATGGGAAGTCCTTATCTGGATTAACATTTGATGAAATTGTTTATAAGATTTCCCAATTTATTGACCCCAAGAGATCGCAGGTAAAAAATAAAATAAAATAACCTGTATATCTGATATACAGATATACCTGTATATCTCTATAGAGATATATCTCTATAACATGTTGAAAAAATCAGTAATCTTTAATTGTATTAAATCATCTATTAACAGTAAACAAACTTCAACTTGTCAAATGTTATGGAAACTTTTTAAATATTTGAAATTTAAGCTGAGATACCTTGAATACTTGTAAGATTTTTTTCTAATTTTCTATAAAGACTTGTTTTAATTAAAAGAGCATATAGTTTTATTTTTGTCTTTAGATGCTCTGAATATATATGTTATAGTGCCTTCATTTTATTTCAAGATTTCTCATTAATCTGATTGACCTTTTACTAATCTTTACTATATACCACTATGTGGTCTTTTATCAGTTTTCCCTGTTTTGGAACATTACTTTAAAAAAAAATAAATAAGTATAACATTTTTATTTTCAGAGTCAGGGAAAATCAGTGCCAAATAGCAATTGTGTTTCACCCAGCCAGACTCCACCACAGGCTAGTGCTACCCAGCCCTCAAAAACAGCCTGGAAGTCCCTCAGTTCACAAGACTCTGCTACATGGGAAAAAGCCAATACTCTGGTGAGACTGGAGTTATTCATTCTAAATGCATTAAATATGGGAAAGAGAAATGAACTGAAACAGCTTTTGTGTGTTTTTTTAGAATGAAGAAGAAGAGGAAGAGGAACCTTGCGTGATATGTCATGAAAATCTTTCTCCAGAAAAACTCTCAGTTTTGCCTTGTGCTCATAAATTCCACTCTCAGGTAACTTTTCAAATGTACCTTTTTAAATATTTTACCATTAATTGACTGAGTGAGATTTATAACTTTGCTTGAAATCATATGCATGCATCATCATTTCTTGCTCTTATGAGTTCCACTGGATATAACGCTGGGCTTTGGGTACCACATAGAAACACTTAACACCTTTTCCCATAACTAGCCATAGTGCTTAAACCACACAGCAGAAGAGGAGGTGGCACAGTGGGTAAAGCATTGGACTCTCAAGCATAAGGTCTTGAGTTCAATCCCTGTTATTCCATGTGCCAAAGTGTCATTCCCTTCCCCCAGTCCCATTATAAATAAATAAATCTTATTAAGAAATTGTAGAAGGAGGAGATAGCAATAGGATGAAAGCAGTACTATGAAACCCTCCTCCAGCTAAGTTCCTTTTCCATCATCATGCACTAGGACTTTGGTGCATTTCTTGATCCTTACATGTCATTTTTCACGGAACATAATTTGCTATAGTATTTGTTTTGAATACACAGCAAGTGTTCCTAAGATTTAATAGGGGAAGTTTTCACATATTTTGAGTGTATTGTACTATAATGTTAAGAACACTGATTCTGGAGTAAAAATGTTAAAATTTGAATTTTGACTCCAGTGTGACAAGCTATGCAACTATAGGCAATATACTTAATGTTTCTGGACTTTTAATTTCTTTAGTTACATACTGATTAAAACAATATCTAGACAAAGTTAAAAATAAAGTGCCACTGTGTAGGCACTGAATAGTTTAACAGTGGTAATATTTTATCCTGACACACTATAAATAAGACCTAGTAAGTATCCTTTATCCATCTCTAATTATGATCCCCTATATTATAAAGCATATGACCTAATTGTATTTATTTACTTACTTGTTATTACCAGCTCTACACCACTCAGGGGTGACCTTTTAAAGTCTGTCTAGGCTCCTCTATTT
Organism: Erinaceus europaeus; assembly: GCF_950295315.1. Taxonomy (NCBI): domain Eukaryota; kingdom Metazoa; phylum Chordata; class Mammalia; order Eulipotyphla; family Erinaceidae; genus Erinaceus; species Erinaceus europaeus. Next base: position 93,939,833 of record NC_080170.1, on the reverse strand, counting down.
ACTTTTGGAGGTGTTCATGCCTGGGTTTTAAATATTAGAGGAATGTGAGGCTGGAATATATTTGTTGATTCTGACATTTTCTAGATATCTATTTATTTATTAATGAGAGAGATGTGGAGGAGACATAGAAAGAACCAGGTCATTGCAGGCATATGCAGTGTCTGGGATCAAGCTTGGAACCACATGTATGCAAATCTAAGTCCATTACTATAGCCACTGCCCAACTTTCTGGCCTGCAATTCTGCCATTTTTATAGATTAACTTATATTTTGGGTGCTGTTTAAGTACCATTGGTATATAGTTTATGATCCAAGTTTTCTTTAGTAGAGATAGACTTTTACATGAGAAAAGGGAAGCCGACAAGTTCATTGAAACTATATGTAAAATATCATTTCAAAGATATGTGATACCTGATACAGAATTATATTTTGTATCTTCTTTGGTATGAAGAAGTAGCATAGATTGACTAATCTCAAAAGTTTTTCAGGGAAAAATACTTAGCAACTTGATTTTTCACTTGAAGTTTTTAAAGTCATATCCATGTAGAAAATAAATGTCTCACAAACTTATTCTATTCTTTACCATTGGTCATTGAATACAAAGTAGTTACTTCATTCATTTAGACTTAGAGTTAATGGATCTTATTTATGCTGGTTATTCTTAATCCTCATGAGACCTGGCTTTTCATTATTTTCATTATTCATAGATGAAAAATGATTTGTTTTATAGAACCAGTACTAAAGCCAATGACTTAACAGATAATTCATAACTAAAGAATATTGCTACTGTCACCAAAGAAAAAAACATCTAAAAAGTGTATTCATTGTTATGTCAAAACACTGTAAGCACTTCATATAAACTATTGGCATCCTTTAAATACTTTGTTGTGATTTTTTTTCTAGATTATAAATGAGAACAATATAGAATAAAGTAGAGAAAAATATAGTAGATTTTCTCAACTTCCTTGTTGAAAGGAACTGCTAGCCATCCTGAAAGTTGGGGCTGAGGAAAAGATCCTAATACAGTAAACTGGCTGAAAGGTATTCTGCCATTACCAGCAATCCCTCAGCAAACCACAAAGATGGTACCATGATCTCATCGGTTGGCTTGGCAATCTACTTTACCATCCACCAGAAGAGTACTGACTGGTGACACTGAGAAACAGATTATCAGCTCCCTCTTCTAGGCTAAATCTGAGAGGATGACATGAATCTTTTTATTCCTTAGTGCATTAGACCGTGGTTGATGCAGCAGGGGACATGCCCAACTTGCAGGCTTCATGTTTCACTACCAGAAGTATTTCCTGGCCACCCCAGTCAGCACTTGCCTAAGATTTGATTCAAGGGGGTGACTATTCCTAAGGAAATTCAGTTTTCAGACTCTAGAATTTAGTTTTGCCTTTTGCTGTGATCTGATAGTGTGAGTGGTATGAAATTATATGTTCCTCATCAATACTACACAAACGAAGCTAACTCATCTCATCAAAGCTGTGGCCAAAGAGGAAAGAGGACAGGACAAATCTTCAGGATTTGTAATTCAACTAAAGGATTTAAAATTGGATTTAATAAATTGCATTTTATTTGCTTTTAGTAGGTTTTTTTTTTGCAATATGATAATACCCATCTGAGAATGTTTTGTAGTTACTTGTTCTTTACTTTCATTATATATATTAAATTTTAATTTCCTAACAGAAATTAAAGCAAAATAAAAAGTATAATAATGATCAAGTAGGAAAATTTCAGCTTTAAGTGGTTCTTATTTTAATCCTTCTTACCAAAAATTGAATTGAGCTATTCAAATTTTATCTACAATTTTATATGTTCTAAAATATATACCTATCAAGATATGAGGTACCTGAAGGTGGGGTCCACATATTAGAGCTGACTTAAAATGTTTTCTTAGAAGTGATTATTAAAGGTTTAGTAGTTTTGTGAGCCAGTTACCAAATTATTGGTAGGCTGATCTACCATACTGGGGATATTTATACCATAGAAGTTGTTAAGTAAGGGACTCTTTTTTCCTCTCAAGAACTTTGTTATACATTCACCAGCACACTACTGGGGCCATGTCTGAGCCTTCTTTGGGTTCCCAGCTTGCACAGTAGATGCAATGTCAACATTCCCAAAATCAGGAGATAGTTAAAAAGGCGTTGTCATGCAAATTAAGTAACTTGTTTGAGTAGTTGAGACCTTATTTTAATTTGTAAGCATGTTTTTGAACATTAATCATTTTACTTTGGGAGGACATTTTTCCTGCCTCAAAATTTTCTACTTTTATTTTTTCTTACTTGGGGAGTATAGGAAACAGTGTGTAGTTGCTTCTTATGGCCAAGTTGGTATCCACTGGCCTATGTTGCATATCTAAAATTTTTCAGTGACAATTTTAATTCTTAGAGGTCAAAACCCTATTTTGAAAATAATGCTGTGTAAATGCTGTGTTGTTACATACTTCTATTTATAAAATTAATTCAGTTATCTTGTATAATACATGTTACTTGGTTCATTCTTTTCTATACATTAATGAAATTGAATAAATGTTTCTTGGCTCAACAAATATGTTATTTGTAAATTTCAGTGTAAATGTATCTTGAATTTACTTTAAGCCTCTATTTAAAGCTGCCATTTAAATAATTGTGTGCTAAATGTTTTCTGTAATGAAAATAGACTGGAAGATGTCAAAAAATGAAGGCAGTCATCTAGACATGTGAAATGACAAGTTTATCTAGTTATCTTGTCTAGTACCTCACCATAATGGTTATATGGCATATTATCTTCTGAGATAAATGTTTCTAAGGTTTTGTTTACAACTGTAATTTACTTTCATGTGAGAAAAATAAATCTTTCTTAATTGAATGACTATTATATCTCTGTGTTTAAATATAACTCAAACCTACTTTATATTTCTTATTTCAAACATCTATTTCTATATAATTATGCTTATTTTTTTCAGTTGTGAAAAGAGAACTATCCAATAAGGTGACCATCTAGTCTTGTAAAAGGATTTCTTACAATAATAAAATATCAGAGCAGATTAGTAACCTTAATGATATTTAGACTTCCCCCTAATTGTACATGTATATCTTGCCCAAAGACATACAGCTAAGTAATAGATGCAGTCTTAATTCTTGAAGGCACTAACATTTGATTATATGCTTTCTCCTCATGTCACTACATTATATTGGTGCTCACCTGCCATTTTTGACACCAGTTAATATTGGACATGACACAATAGCTGATTTACAGTGAAAGTGTCATGCCCATTTCTATAGATGTAAAAAAAAATGACTTTTTCTCTTTGATGTGTAATTTGAGAATAAAGATCATATAACAATAAAATAAGGATCATTCTCCTACCATCAATAATGATAATTGTCATGTCTTTGAATATGGATGGATCCAGACCACCATTCTGTTCAGAAATCCAGACAGCAAATTGGCAGTATTCACAGCCTAACAACCTGTAAGTATCCAGCAGTATCCTTGTACTTTTATTGAAAACTTTTATTTTATTTTCCTTCATCTTTATTTTTTCCATGTTTATGACATTTTCCTCTCTCTTTCTTTCTCTCTTTCTTTCTTTCTTTCTTTTTTTCTTTCTTTCTTTCTTACCAGAGCACTGGTCAGCTCTGGCTTATGATGATGTGGGAGATTGAATCTGGGATTTCATAGCCTCAGGCATAACTGTTTATTTGCATAACCTAATTATGCTATCTACCCCCACCCCCATTTTCCAGTTTATATTGGGAAACCCCTAATATATTTTTGCCTCCTTTTATCCACTAAAAATGCAGAAGTGGATATTACTCTCTCTTTGCATATAGTGAAACATTCAAATAAGAAAAATTAATTAGTCCGAGATCATAATAATGCAAAGTAGCACTCTGGGATTTGAATTCAGATCTTTCATCCCTTACCTGGGTATTCTCTCAGCACTTTACCTGCATCCCCCCCTTTTTTTTTTTCTTTTTAAAGAAGTTTATTGGTGATTTAATAATGGTTAACAAAATTGTAAGATAATGGATACAATTCCACACAGATCCCACCACCAGAGTTCCATATCCCACCCTCTCCATTGGATTGACTTTGTGCACAACTATGCATACACACACACACACACACACACAGTAATTTTTTTTCTTTCTCTTATCTAATATTCTTCAAAGACAGAGAATGAAATAAATGATAGAGCTTGTGACTGTTTTGGACTAGGAATGTGGTTTTAATGTATAAGGATGTATAATAGAACACGGTGAGAAAAAGTTTTATTTTTACTTCATATGTCCTCATTTGCTTGGAATGGTTCTAATTAAATGGTCTCAGTTTTTTTTAAAAAAAAATCTCCCTCTCCAGATAGAACAGTCAAAATAGCTATCAAGAAGAAATTTAGAGATTTTGAAAAATGCAAGAAAATAAGTCAAGAAGAGATAAGAAACTTTAGAAAGGCAACTTAATAAACTCAGGATAATTCATAATTAGAAGATAAAAATTGAAGCTTTCAATAAGAAACTGACAGATACTCAGAATTATGAAAAATAAAAATGACATTAAGAATGCTATAAAATGCTGTGGAAATAGAGAAATAGGGGAACAAATCAGTGTGCTTCAACATAAAACAGATATGAACCAGGTAGAAGAAAACAAGGAATTTTTTAAATGGAGAACAAAAGAATTACCCAACCTTATTCAGAAAAGCTACATAAGATGAGGAGAGGGAGAAAACATATTCCTAAAGATAATAGTAAAGAACATTCTAAACCTGAGAAAATAATTTAACATTCAAGCTACTTTTATAAAAATTAAAAAAAAAAATCAAAGGGAGTCGGGCTGTAGCGCAGCGGGTTAAGCGCAGGTGGCGCAAAGCACAAGGACCGGCATAAGGATCCCGGTTCGAACCCCAGCTCCCCACCTGCAGGGGAGTCACTTCACAGGCGGTGAAGCAGGTCTGCAGGTGTCTGTCTTTCTCTCCTCCTCTCTGTCTTCCCCTCCTCTCTCCCTTTCTCTCTGTCCTATCCAACAACGACAACAACAATAATAACTACAACAATAAAACAACAAGGACAACAAAAGGGAATAAATAAATAAATATAAAAAAAAAATTAAAAAAAAAAAATCAGGTTCCTCAATTTATAAACATCCCCTTATCAAAGTTATACCAGGTTTCTCAGCAGGAACTTTACAGACAGGCCAGGAAGTAGCTGGTCCAGTAATGTATATGCCTTACAGTTCATAAAACCCTTGTTTGAGTCCATAAACATGCCATTTTAGCATTGAGAATAGCTCTAAAGATGGTGGAGCGGTGCTGTGGTGTCTTTTCTACCCCTTTCCCTTTTTCAGTATTTTCCTCACTCTTAAAAAATAATAATTAAAATGTTTAAGAAAAATTACAGGCCAGGAAAAAAAATGGAGTAGTGTTTTCAAAATACTCAAAAGATGCAATATATATATACTGCATTTCTGTGGTCCGGAAGGTGGCACAGTGGATAAAACATTAAATCTCAAGCATGAAGTCCCAAGTTCAATCCCAATCAGCACATGTACCAGAGTGGTGACTGGTTCTTTCACTCTCTCCTCTTTCACTCTCTCCTCTCTCTCACTCTCTCCTCTTTTATTTATTTATCTAGATAAATAAGATCTTTTTAAAAAAAAACTACCACATTTTTATATTAAATAATGAACTAGCAGAAATAAAAATCAGTAGTGTACTGTCTAGACATAAAGATAGACATGCCATTTTCAGTATAGATAAACCTAGAAGATATTATGACTGCAAAATCAGAAAAACAAACATTGTGTAATATATATAGAGAAAGCAAACATAGGAACTAAAATAAAAATAAGCTTTTAGACTCTAATGCCAATCAGTGACTATCTAAAGGGCGGGTGAGGGGAGTTGATCCTAAGTCAAGACAAAGTAGACACTTGTTCATTTCGCAGTGATACACATGTGAAATTCATGTCTCATTTTATATGTAAACCTTTTTAAAGAAAAATAGAATAACCACACCCAAGATAAACAATATTGAAAAGGATGTGTGGAATTTAAGTATGTGAAAACTATATGGGAAACGGGGCCAGGTGCTGGCGTGCATGGTTGAACACACATGTTACAATAAGCAAGGACCTGGGTACAAGCCCCCCAGTCCCCACCTGCAGGGGGAAAGCTTCATGAGTGGTGAAGCATGGCTTCAGGTGTCTCTCTGTCTCTCTGCCTCTCTATCTCCTCTTCCCCTTCAATATCTGGCTGTCTCTATCCAATAAATAAAAGATAATAAAAAAATCTTTATGGGAACCAGTGATGATGCTAAAAATAAAATCAAAGAGCTACTTCATATAACCTAGTTGCTATACTTTTGGGTATTTACCTCCCAAATACAAAAATGTTAACTTGGAAAAAAGGTATGTGCCTTTTTCTATCCCCCATGTTTACTGTGGCATCATTTACAATAGCTAGAAACTAAAAACACCTAAGTACCGACTGACAAATTATTGGACAAAGAAGATGGTGAATATATACAGTGGAGCATAAACTATGAAAAAAAAAGATGAAACCCTACCATTTGTAACATTATGAACACCTTTGAGGATTTTATGCTTAGTGAAATATTTCAAAAAAGGCAAAATCAAGTTGATTTTGCTTATGCATAGTACATAAACAAAACAATGAACTAAATAAACTTTTCAATTATAAAACCAAAGTAGTAAGCAAGAAGGGAATGGCCAAATCAGGTAAAATGGGTCCACTATAGTGTGTAGGAGACAATTAGATTTGTAACGTTGACATTAAACGTAGCATTTCTTTATGATGATTCACACCTGAGACTAGTATACTGTCATACCACAATGCCACTTGAAAAATTAAAGTATTTGGAAAAAGGCAAAGCGTGATCTATGCAATAATTTAGATAAGTCTAAATATGCTGGTTGAAACTCAGAAGAAAATGGGTGTATAGTAGGGTTGTATTTCATAGAAAATGGGACCAGGGCCATCACTCACTAGGCCGCATGCATGCTTTGCCATGTATCAGTCTGGGTTCAAGTCTCAGGATATGAGAGGTGCTAAAGCATATGAGAGTTGCTAAAGGAAGCTCCATGCTGTTGTATCCCTCCCTCTGACTCTGACTATATTAAAAAATGGCCTGGAGTAATGAAGTCATGCATATGCAAGGCTCTGAATCCATTAGGTACATAAACACTTAAATAAAATTGTAGGTAATAAAAAATATGTATTCATAAGAAGCAGTTATCTACCTAGAATGGAGAGAGGAGAGGAAGGAAAGAAAGTTACTACAGGGGAGTCGGGTGGTAGCGCAATGTGTTAAGCTCAAGTGGCGCAAAGCACAAGGACTGGCATAAGGATCCCGGTTCAAGCCCCAGGCTCCCCACCTTCAGGGGAGTCGCTTCACAAGCGGTGAAGCAGGTCTGCAGGTGTCTGTCTTTCTCTCCCCCTCTGTCTCCCCTCCTCTTTCCATCCAACAACGAAGACATCGATAACTATTAATAGCTATAACAAAACAAGGGCAACAAAAAGGGAATAAATATAAAAATAAAAAAAGTTACTACAAAGAGATACTAGGAAAATTTTGAATGTTTAATTGAATCCATGGTACCAGTGGACATGGTGTTATTTATAATCCCTCTCATATTGATTAAATAGTGATTTATAAGACTATAAGTTTTTTTAATTTTTTAAATTATTTATTGGGTAGAGACAGCCAGAAACCGAGAGGGAAGGGGGAGATAGTCACCTGCAGCCCTGCTTCACCACTTGCAAAGCTTTCCCCCTGCAGGTGGAGACTGGAGGCTCGAACCCAGGTCCTTGCACACTGTAACCTGTGCACAACCACCTGGCCCCAAGCCTGTAAGTTAATGGTGTATATTAACATCATTCCCGCCACAAAAGGTCTGTGTCCCTACCTCCACCCACCTATAGTGAAGCTGAAAACCTACCTTCACCCTCCCCCTAGAGTTTTTTTTTTTTATTATTATTTTGGTGCTATACTTCTAGAGGTGTTCAAATGCTGCTCAAATGTTAATGTGCATTAAGTCACTGGGGGTTTCCTTAAAAATTTATACTCTTATTCTGACCCCAAAGGACTGAGGTTCTGCATTTCTAATACACTCCCAGTACATAATGATGTGTCCTGTGATGGCACTTTGAGTGACAAGGCTAAACGTTAAGTGAACATCAGAATTGTCTAGGGATCTTTGAAAACCAGGGATTCTCAGTTTCTGCCCTAAGATGGAGTTCTTAGGCCCTCTTGATTTATAGAGTGGCTCCTCTGTTACTGGAAATTGTGGTTTTTATTCTGACCTTCTTACATATGACGACACAATTCCCAGGTTGCTATGTGACCTCTGTGCTGATGTAACTTTCTGCCAGGAAAGTCAGTGAATGAAATGTTCAATGGAACATTTTCCTGTGTGTAGTTCCCCAGTGCTATTTGGGACTGCAATCTGTGTGTGTAGAGCGTGAAGATCTCATTAAAGACACAGCTCAGAGCCTAGACCAGAAGTAACCTGTGTGATGAATGGGGTCCTGGGTTCTACTTGAAGCATTATCACATAATATATCAGTTTTATGTCAAATGAACTGATGGTTTTATGGCCTTTCTTTTTAGTTTGATAGGCCTCTAGTCATGGGCTCTTTTTAATATCACTAGAGGGCATATTTTGGCGGTGATGACATGCTGATTTATAAAACCCCCTTCATGCATCAGCCATTCATATGTAAATTGGAGACATTTCTTTCTGGAAAAATTGTCATCACCACCCTGTGACAAATAGGTGCATATTTAATGAGCAGGCATTCATCAATACACAGATTAGAAATTTGACATTCTATATAACACATGACTGAGCAATTAGCACCATGTCTACGAAGGAAATAGTTTGGTAAAACAGGATCTTTCCACAGGATGATTTGCAATGACTGAAGTTGTTGCCAAGTTGACCCTCGCTGTGATGAATCAAGGTGTCTTAGGTGCCCAGTTGGGATTACCAGAGGAAAATTAGCCTAGGCCAGCAGAATTTGAATTGGCAAAAAGCAAAACAGCAAATCTGTCCACACAGAGATGGCTAATAGGAGTTACCAAATATTAAAATAATATTAAAATAAATCTGGGGGTCAAGAGATAACTTAGTAGAAAGCACATTCTGCCCTGTACAATTATCCAGGCTTCATTGTTCAGCACTACTTGGGAGCACCGTGCAAGGCACCAAGGGGAAAGCTACATGAAGAGTAGAGTGTTAACTGTCTCTCCTCTCTCTGCCTTGCACTCTCCTTTATCTCCTTCTAACCAAAATTAAAAGGAACAAAAAAAAGTCTATGAGAACAAAAAAAATCAATTATGCAGATACAAGGCCCTAGCAGCATAAAGAGAAAAAAAATCTAAGTGATTTATTGTATGAATATGTCATATTTTATCATATCCTGGTCCATGTCTGAGTGAGGAAACCAGATATGAGCTAAGAATAGCTACAGGTGCATCTGCATGATGCTATGTCAACATTTTTTTTTTTATCAAACAAAGGTCAATTTTATTTTTATCTGATTGTAGAGATAAGGTGTCTTTTGTAGAACAAATTTTAAATATTCTAAATCAATCAAAATTAAAATGACCATAATTACAAAATCTGAATATAACTAATTTTCACATAAATATCTAGAGCACTGTCAATATACCATCATGCGTTGGCATCTCCATTTAATTTAATTACCTGGAATTCTCTTCTTTGAAAGTCCTTCCCTAAACTCTGCTCAAGATTTAATCTCCAGGATATTTACTTCTTTAAGACCCTGCCAACTTCCTTCCTAACACCTAACTTGTACTTGTTTTGTGTTACAAGCATAGTTAATTATATTGGGTTTGCCTCTAGTTCTTGCTGACTAACATAGGATGGCATATAAATGACTAAAGGATTATTTGTTAATGAAATACAGCCTCAATTCATGAGAATGAGCTATGTGAAGAATATTGGAAACAGGAAAGGTTGGCAAGGGTGTAAAGAAAAAACTTTGGTACATAGTTGGTGGAATTGTAAATTGGTATATAAGCCCTTTGGAAACTTCTTTAAAAAAAAACCTGAAAGTAGAAATGCCATATGATCCAGCAGTAATGAGGCAGGAATGCTAAGCAAATGGGGAATATAAAAGAGGGTCATGTTATTAAATATTTTTTAAAAAATCAAATGGGACCATGCAGAGAGCAGATTAGGTTGTGCACATGGTCTTTTAAGAACTCGGGAGCCAGGAGGTAGTGCACCTGGTAAAGCAGACACATTCCCATGTGCAAGGACCCAGGTTCAAACCCCTTACCCCCACCTGCAGAGGAATGCTTCATGAGCAGTGGAGCAGTGCTGCAGATGTCTCTCCTTTTTTCGCCCTCTATCTTGGCCTCCCCTCCTAGTCTCCATCAAATAAGTAAATAAATAAACAAACGAATAAATAAGAAACCCCAACTCCACTGCTCCCTTTCTGAAATCTCTGGCTTTGGTGGGAGAAGTGACTCCTCCCGGACATGGAAAGAATCCTTATCCTACCCTACCAACATCCTGTTTACAATAGTTCTCTAGACACAAGAAGAGCAGAAGCTGAAGCATTTGCAAAACCCACAGAACCATGTAAAGTAACTCAGAATCTCTAACACATTTCACATCCAAAGTTATATGATAGGGCTAATGTTGATGTTCAATGGATTGGGAGCTCTGTAGTTTGAAGAGTCTCAAGACTTCTTTTCGCAAACTGTTCCTAATTCCTATATAAACTCACATAGCAAAAAGATCCACTACAGTTGTCCTAGTTCAGGGAGCAGTTGACTCACTGTATTTTCAGTCTTCTGAATCTCTTTTACTAATAAAGCTGCTTTTATGGTTATATTTTGTGGCTAAATGAATATTCTTAATCCACATGAGAAGTGAACTCATGATATAGTCAACCTAGCCCATTACAATACCACTCCAGTGCCTTTATCTTAGGAAAAAGAGACCACTAATTTAAAAATGATACTTGCATATTCATAGCAACATTATTTAAAATACCCACCAGCATATGACTGGATAAAAAAAAAAACTGATGAGTTTTTTTTTTAATCATGTACATACATTCAATCAAGTGTCAGTCAACAACCAAAAAGATGGGATAGTGCCTCTCACTACAACATAGATGGAACTTGAAATGATTATATTGGGTGAAATAAGAAGTGAGTGAAAAGCAATTAATGGTTATATGTGGGATATAACTTTCAAATAGCAAACTAAAAAACAAACAACAACCAAAAAAACCCTGTCAGTCTTGGTGAATATCATAGTAGCTACCAAAGGGAAAGAGAAAAGGAGGTGAGGTAAATGGGTAGAAGGATCTTTTATATATATATATATATATAGTGAGAGGATACTAGTGGGAGCAGTGAGGCTCTTACACATAAACAAAAGCCAGATCCCCCACCTTCTGCTCCCCATAATGATCTTCAGTCCATACTCCCAGAGGGATAAAGAATAGAGAACATTCCAATGGAGAGGATGAGATGTGGAACTCTGGTGGTGGGAATTGTACACCTCTATCCCACAACACTGTTGATCATTATTAAAGCACTAATAAATAAAAAGAGGCAGGGGGAACACAGCAAAATAACTCACCTGGATAGTGTACCCTCTTTGCTCTGTGTGTAAGCCAGGTTCAAACCCAACCCTTACTACATTGGAGGAAAGCCTTGCCTTTCTTTCTTTTCATCTGAAAAAGTCTACCTGAAGAGGTAAAACCCCAGTGATGACAGACAAAACAAAATATGAGGTACAACTTAGACTTCCCTAGTTTTATGCTATTATAGCCTAGTTGTGACATAATAAAATTTGATTTCAAAAGGAAATATCTGCTAAATTGAAATAGAAAAAGAGTTACAGATTTTAGATGGCATGAAAATTCATATGATTATGTTTCATGAAAAGGCAATCAAAAACTGACTTGGGTTCCGTTTTTGCAGGAAAATTGCTTTATATGCATGGCAAAACATTGGAAATATATCTTCGACAGTGATTTTTCTGGTTGGTAGATGACATATTTTTTACTTCATTTTTCCTTGAGTTTATTTCTTCTTTATAATGATTAAATATTTTACTTATGTTAAAGAGAAGTGTCATGAATAGACTATTTTTAAACTCAACAGAGGACCAAGTCTCCTTCAAATGTGAAGAGTGACAGATGATTAGCCCAGGCTGTCTGACCACTATGCATGCCACTCTCAGAAGGAAGTAGGTTCAAGTGTAGGGCAGGTTGCAAGGAGACCAGAGATAATCTAGAAGAAAGAGGAGGACACAGAAGAGTGAAAGGTAGTCACGGAAGTAAGAAGATATCCAGTTCTTTAAGAGCTTAAATAATCAACTGACAGAATCAATCCTTAATGATCATATATAATAATAAACAACATAATACATATATATTGTGTTTTTTTGAAAGGTTAATGGCTTACAGTACAAGTGTTCAAACATAGGTACAATTTCTAATTTCCCCGTGATAGGATGATAGGTGTATGCAAAACACACTAACCATCCTATAGCAGGACCCCAAAGGCCACCCCATCAGCAACCACCCCTACTTTCTTCACTGGAGTTCTTGATTACAAAGATATTCCTGCCCAGATATATATATGATTTGAATAAGGTCAGTTTAAAGCAAAGTAATGGTATCCTATGTTCTACTGACCTTATTAAACATCATTGACTTCATTTTTTTAAATCAACAGATTACACATTTCTAGAATGTGGTTCACACATTACACAGAAAAATGTGGCTTCTTAGATTTCTTAATTAAAATTCTAAAACCAGGGGAAGTAACTATGGTTTTTAAAAAGCACGTATAAGTTTACTTTTCTCATCCTTGCATTGATTATAGAGGATAGTTTCATAGTGATTCTGAGCAGAGAAACATGAGAAAGAAAAAAAAAACAGAAGAAGATGGTGTTAGTTCTAGGTCACTAAGGTAATGTAGTTTCTTCTGTTTGACTTATTTGTACCACACACACACACACCCCACCAGGTGGTTTCCATTTCCTTTCAGTCACTTGTGTTTTTTTTTCTTGTTGTTATTTGTTTTTCTCAGTACTTGCCAGCTACTAAATAGCAGCTTAATTTAAAACAAAAAACATTTTCAATATATATGTATATATATATATATATTATATTTCTGGGAGGTGTGGTATATGGAGTAGCTGCAATCAGACTTTTGCTCTCCTGGATACAATTATTAAACACAGCAAGAGACTGAATTGGACACATAATCTACTGCTGAAAAAAAAATCCACAGCCTCAGGTGGGTGCCGGCACGCGCAGTTAGGGAAACAGGAGTGGGTTGGAAGACACGGTTGGTCAAAATGAGAGCTCTGGGCTGACAGCGCTCGACCACTGACCCACACCATCTTGGATAGTAACGCAGTTAGCAGACTACCCCGAAGAAAAGAAATTGGGGCTTAAAACCTCTCAATCTTTGACTAAGGTTTCTGTTCGCATTTGTTTTTCTCAGTCTGAATTTAAGACAAAGACAAAACTCAGCCCACAAAGCAGCCCAAAATACCCCTCTCCCCACCCACCACTGCAGATTCAAATAAGTGGAAAGCAAAGACCACAACAGCACGGCCTGCTGGCCAACACAACCAACACCATACATGAGAAAGTGAAGAGGCAGAAAGTTAAATAGCATGTCACATAAAACAGAGAAAAGTAAATCAGATGAAATCCAAGAAATTCCAGATACAGAGAGTCTATCAGAGACAGACTATAGACATCTTATGAGAGCTTTACAAGAATATAAGCAAAAGTTGAAAGAGCATTTTTCTTTGGAATTTGATAAGAAGCTACAAAGTGTGAAAGACGAACTCAAAGCAGAGTTCACTAAGCAGTTAAACAGCATAGGGGAAAAATTTCAAACACAATGGCAAGGACTGAAAGACATCTTTGCAGTTCAAACTCAGGTAGAAAGCTTAGGTAACAGACTCACACATACAGAAGGAAGAATTTTATAATCTAGAAGACACAATTAGCCCACTCTTTCAATTTAAAGATGAGGGAGAGGAAAGGTTTAGAAAGAATGAAACTACTCTCTGTAAAATTGCAGACGCCATAAAAAGGTATACAAACATACAAGTTATAGGGATACCTGAGGAAGTAGACCGGATCAAAGGTTCAGAGCTAATTTTCAGAGAAATTTTAGATGAAATTTCCCTCCATCCTCTGAAGGGAGGATGGACAACATACTCTGTGATACACCTGAGGAGGATGGGTCAATACTGGGGCAGCATGGAATGTTCCTACTCATGACCACAAAATGTGAGCTCAGATCTAGAGGGATGTAGTGGTCACACAAGTTCCTAACCTAATTATGGGCCCCAGATCACATCAAATTGATGGGATTTACAGTAATATTTATACCCCTTTGCCTTACTAGGGAGCTACTCTCTTCCCTGATCCAGCCTTCTGGTCCTTTTCCCAGCCATGACATCATCTCCCCAGACAATAATTAGGATTCACCTGCATATCAGATTTCAGGCTCAGGTAAAACAAACAAACAAACAAAAACACTAGTATAGCTACAGGCCGTTTGAAATATAATTAAAATATGCCTACTAGCTATCTACAAAATGGAGGACCCCCCCCAATGCCTCACCTGCACTATTCCAGCCTGAGATCCATAATTGTCCAACAGTTTGTTTGGCTTTGTATATTAACTCTCTTTTTAGCCACCAGGTTCCAGATGCTAGTAGGATGCAACCAGACTTCCCTGGACAGACAACCCCACCAATGTGCCTTGGAGCTCTGCTTCCCCAGAGCCCTTCCCCACGAGGGAAAGAGAGAGACTGGATGGGAGTATGGATCGACCTGTCAATACCCATGTTCAGAGGGGAAGCAATTACAGAAGCCAGACTTTCAACCTTCTGTATCCCACAGTGATCTTGGGTCCATACTCCCAGAGGGTTAAAGAGTAGGAAAGCTATCAGGGGAGGGTTGGTATACGGAGGTCTGGTGGTGGGAATTGTGCGAAGCTGTACCTCTCTTATCCTATGGTTTTGTCAATGTTTCCTTTCTATAAATAAAAAAAAAAAAGAAAGAAAATTTCCCTCACCTAGGCAATCCTCAGAATATACCTATTTTGGAGGCAGATCGATCACCCCTGTTCACAAATCTAAAACAGCCAACACCAAGGCACATTATTGTAAAATTATTAAAACTCAATGACAAGGAGAAAATTTTGCAGGCTGCTAGGGAAAGGAAAGAAGTTACATATAAAGGGAGAAATATCAGACTTTCATCAGACTTTTCTTTACAAACCCTAGAGGCAAGGAAAGAGTGGAATGACATATTGAAAGCACTAAAGGAGAGGGAATTTCAGCCACAAATTTTGTATCCTGCAAAATTATCTTTTAAGTATGAGGGAGAAATAAAGGTATTCCCAAATACTCAAAAACTAAAGGAATTTACCACAATCAACCCCACCTTACAAGAAATACTGAATGTAGTCCTACAGGAAAAGAGGAAACAAAGGAACCCACATTCTCAGCAAGGTGAACAACAGTAGACTAGAAAAATAAACACAATAAAATAGGAAAGAACAACAAGCAAATAGGGGAGGGAATTAAAAGACAAAAAATCAAATGTTTGTTAATCAATATCAACTTAATAAAGACTTTTCTAGACACAATGCTAGCTATTACACACAGGGTAACCACAAAACAAAACAGTGAACAGAGATTTGCAGAAAACACAAGAAAAATTGGTGAGGAATTCACTACAGAAACTCATCCACACAAAAGATTAGATAGAAACAAATGGACAAAGACTCAACAATTTAAAATAAACTTAAAACAAAAATTAGAATGGATATAAGTAAACCACATATAGCAATAATCACCTTAAATGTGAATGGCTTAAATTTACTTGTCAAAAGACTCAGAGTAGCTAAATGGATTAAAGAAGAGAATCCATCCATTATATGTCTTCAGGAAACATACATCCAAAGAAAAGACAAACAGAAACTGATTATAAGAGGTTGGAGCGAGATGTTCCAACATAATAACTCACAGAAGAGAGCAGGGACAGCTATTCTGTTCTCTGATAAAATAAATTTTCAAGTAAAGAAAGTAATCAAAGGTAGAGAAGGACATTGCATAATGTTTAAAGGTTCAATCCAACTAGAAGATATAACCATCATTAATATATATGTCCCCAACTTAGGAGCACCCAAATATATACAACAAACTTACTGAATTCAATGGAGACATTGATAGTAACACAATATTAGTAGGAGATTTCAACACACCACTCACAGCAAGAGACAGAACATCTGGAAAAAAAAAATCAATAGAGAAATATTGAACTTAAATGAAACCATAAATGAAATGGACCTAATATATACAGAATTTTCCATCCCAAAAGGAATGAATACACATTCTCCTCAAGTACACATGGAAAATTTATAAGGATTGACCATATGCTGGGCCACAAAGACAGTCTAAACAGATATGTAAATATTACAATTATAAAATGCATCCTCTCAGACCATGAAGGCATGAAACTAGAAATCAACCAAAAAAAGGAAAATAAATTTCCCAAAGCCTGGAGACTACACAGTATGCTGCTGAACAATAAATGAGTCATTGAAGAGATCAAAAAAGAAATTAAGAATTATCTTGATACCAATATAAATAAACCAGTTACCAGAACCTATGGGATGCAGCAAAAGCAGTGCTGAGAGGGAAGTTCATAGCAATACAGGTCCACATTAATAAACAGGGGAAATCACTAGTAAACCATCTAACAACCCACCTCAGTCAACTAGTAGTGGAGCAAAAAAAGAACCAACAGTCAGCAGGAGGCAGGAAATAGTCAAAATCAGAACAGAAATCAATGAAATTGAAAACAAAAAGACCATTAGGAAGATTAATGAAACCAAGAGATGGTCCTTTGAAAGGATAAATAAAATAGATGAGCCACTAGCTACACTCACCAAGAGAAAAAGAGAGAATGCTGTGGTAAAAATCACTCAATGAAATGAAAGAGGAGATACTACAACAGATAAGGTAGAGATTCAAAAGATTATACATGAATATTATGGACACCTGTATGGAACCAAGTGTGACAACTTAGGAGAAATGGACACATTCTTGGAGTGACACCCACTACCAACCTTGACACAAGAAAAAGTAAATAAATTTAACAGGCCAATCACTAATAAGGAAATTGAAACAGTAATCAAAAGCCTACCCAAGGACAAAAGCCCGGGTCCTGATGTCTATACTAATGAAATTTACAAAACATGCAAAAAAAGAACTAACACTCATCCTCTTCAAACTCTTCCAGAAAATAGAAGAGGAGGGAACACTCCCAAATGCATCCTATGAGGCTAACATCACCCTCATCCCCAAAGCAGGAAAGGACCCCACCAAAAAAGAAAACTATAGACCTATATCCCTGATGAATATCGATGCAAAGATCCTGAACAAAATCTTGGCTAATCGAATATAACAATATATTAAGAGAATAATCCACCAAGATCAAGTGGGATTCATCCCTAGTAGACAGGGATGGTTTAATATCCGTAAGTCAATAAACATAATCCACTATATCAACAAAAGTAAAGATAAAAATCATGTGATTCTATCAATCGATGCAGGAAAAGCATTCGACGAGGTACCACAGCCATTTATGATAAAGGCCTTTGAGAAACTGGGAGTGGAAGGAAAATTCCTTAACATAATAAAGGTTATATATGATAAACCCATGGCTAACGTCATAGTCAATGGGGAAAAATTGAAAGCTTTCCCCTAAAATCTGGAACTAGACAAGAGTGCCCACTCTCACCATTTTTATTCAACATAGTCCTAGGAATCCTTGCCATAGCAATCAGAAAAGAAAGAGATATCAAAGGACTACAAATTGGAAAGGATGAAGTTAAACTCTTGTTATTTGCAGGTGATATGTTGATATACCTAGAAGACCCCAGAAACTCTGCCAAGAAACTACTGGAAATCATCAACCAATTCAGTAAAGTAGCAGGCTACAAAATCAATAGTCATAAATCCATGGCACTTATTTATGCAAAAGATAGGTCAGAAGAAATGAAACTGAAGGAAGCAATATCATTTATAATTGGACCCAACCCAAGAAGATCAAATATCTAGGAATAAATCTAAGAAAGGATATAAAGGATCTTTTCAAGGAAAATTATAAGACACTGTTAAAAGAAATAGAGGATGACACAAAGAAATGGAAGAGCATTTCCTGTTCATGAACTGGGTGAATAAATATCATTAAAATGGCAATTTTGCCAAAAGCAATCTATACAGATTCAATGCAATCCCTATTAAAATCCCAATGATATATTTCAAGGTAATTGAACAGATTATTCAAAAATTTCTGTAGAACTCTAAAAAACCACGAATAGCAAAAACACTCCTAAGGAAAAAGAAGAAAAATGGAGGCATCACAATGCCAAACTTTAGGTTATACTACAAAGAAGTAGCAATCAAAACAGTATGGTACTGGAACAAAAATGGTCATATGGATCAATGGAATAAGATAGAGAGCCCAGAACTCAATTCATACGTATACAGATATCTTACATATGACCGAGGGGCCAAATCTGCCCAATGAGGAAAAGAAAATCTCTTTAACAAATGGTGTTGGCAGAATTGGACAGCTACATGTAGAAAAACAAAACTAGACCACCAGTTAACACCATACACCAAAATTAACTCAAAACGGATCAAAGATCTGAATATCAGACTGAAAGTATAAAATACATAGAAGAATATATCAGTGAAAGATTTCATGACATTAACAGTAAAGACATTTGGAGACTTCACCCCATGGGCAAAGGAAACAAAACAAGATTGAACAAGTGGGACTATATCAAATTAAAAAGCTTCCATACATCAAAAGAAAACTCCATAAACAGGAAACCCAGCAAATGGGAGAACATATTCGCACATCATACTTCAGACAGACTTGATATGAAGCATCTATATAGATAGAACTCATTCAGCTCAACAAAAAGAAAAAGGACAACCCAATAAAAAAAAGTGGGCAGAGGACATGCATAGTTCTCCAAAGAAGAGATATGCATGACCCACAGACATATGTTGCTTCCTGGGCCGGTGGGGGGTGGGGGTGTGTGGGTGGGATGGGACACAGTCTTTTGGTGGTGGGAATGGTGTTTATGTACACTCCTAGTAAAGTGTAGTCATATAAATCACTAGTTAATTAATATGAGAGGGGGAAAATTAATTGTAAGTCTTGAAATTTTTAAAACACAGACCGAGTCTTTTTAATATATAGGCTGTGTATTTGATATGCAGACTCTCTCAAAAGCCCAGACCAAGTAGATCAGAAGCAACCAGTGGCACAGCTATATACAAGATACTGGGTACTGTACAGCAAACCCTAACAAAAGGACTTTACAAAGTTAACCCAATTACCAAATAATGTGATGATAACATTAACTATCCATTGTCTTTTTAAACCCTAAAACAACAGGAATCTCACATCTCCACTATAGAGCCTATATTTCCCCCAGTCCTGGAACCTTAGGATAGGACCCACTTTCCCGCATGCCTCTCCCAATCCATATCAAATATTACATCAGCCAATCGCAACCTAATCAATGCAACGATTGCCACCTCAAAATGCTTCAGCTCAGACTGTGTCCAGAGACTCCAGGTGTGGAATGACAACCCTTCAGCTTCATCACTTGGGTGAGACCTTTTCTTTCATAGTATTCTCTAATTCTATCCCAGGTGGATCACTTTCTAACAAAGTCCCAAAACCTAGATATAGACCAGGTTCTGTAAGAGAGAGAATATGTTCACATGTATCCATAAACTACTGCAAAATATATACCTGAAAGCAGAAGTACACTAGAATTTGCAGTGAGTACCCCCCCAACACTTCCTCTCCACTATTCTCCACTTGGGTCCATGATTGCTCAACAATTTGTTTGGCTTTGTATGTTAACTCTCTTTTCAGCCACCAGGTTCCAGGATGCCGGCCAGGCTTCCCTGGACTGAAGACCCCACCAATGTGCCCTGGAGCTCCGCTTCCCCGGAGACCCACCCTACTAGGGAAAGAGAGAGGCAGACTGGGAGTATGGACCAACCAGTCAACGTCCATGTTCAGCGGGGAAGCAATTACAGAAGCCAGACCTTCCACCTTCTGCAACCCACAACGACCCTGGGTCCATGCTCCCAGAGGGACAGAGAATGGGAAAGCTATCAGGGGAGGGGATGGGATATGGAAATTGAGTGGTGGGAATTGTGTGGAGTTGTACCCCTCCTACCCTATGGTTTAGTTAATTTATCCTTTCTTAAATAAAAAAAAAATTATCCTTTCTTAAATAAAAAATAAATTAAAAAAACAAATAAAGTTCTAAAGTTAAAAAAAAAGAAATGCTCTAATTCACTCATCACCAGAGAAATACAAATTAAAACCACACTGAGATACCACCTCACACATATAAGAATGGCCTTCATCGACAAAACAGGAGAAGATAAATGTTGGAAAGGACAGGGAGACAAAGGAACTCTAATATACTGCTGGTGGGAATGTAAAATGGTACAACCATTATGGAGGACAGTATGGAGAATCCTTAAGCAAATACAGATGGAAATACCTTACAACTCAGCAATCCCACTCCTAGGCATTTATCCAAAAGAGATATCACTAATTTGAAGGGATATATGCACTCCCATGTTCATAGCTGCATTATCTACAATAGCATAAATTTGGAAGCAACCAAAATGTCCCTCTACAGATTTATTGGTTTAAAAAATTATGGAACATATACTCATTGGAATATTACTCAGCAATAAAAAATATGATTTTACATTTTTTGGGGATAAAATGGATGGAATCTGAGAACGTTATGCTTAGTGAAATAAGCAAGGAGGTAAAGGAAAACTATAAGATGGTCTCACTCATATGTGGAATTTACAGAACTGAACACCCATACATAAAATGCAACCAGACACAACACAACCCGTATTTAAAATATAAAACTATTGTGGTTACCTGGAGTGGGATGCGGGGGAGGGCACAGACTTTCAGTGGCAGGGATAAAAAAATAAAAAATAAAAAATAGGGAGCCTGGCGGTAGCAGCAAGTTAAGCGCACGTGGCTCAAAGCACAAGGATCGGTGTAAGGATCCCGGTTCAGAGCCCCCGGCTCCCCCACCTTCAGGGGAGTCACTTCACAAGTGGTGAAACAGGTCTCCAGGTGTCTATTTTTCTCTCCCTCTCTGTATCTTCCCCTCCCTTCTCAATTTCTCTGTCCTACCCAATAAAATGGAAAGAAATGGCCTCCAGGAGCAGTGGGTTCATAGTACTGACTGCCACCCAGCCCCAGCAATAATGCTGGAGGCAAAAAAAAAAAAAATTCTCTTTTAAACATAATTGTTTTTCCTGAGGAAAGAAAGACCAGAAAAGAAAAGAAGAGAGAAAAGAAGAAATACATCACTTTAAAAGTGCCCAGGGACTGACAAAATATCTCACTTGGATAGTGTGTTACTTTGCTATGTGCATGACCCAGATTTGAACCCAGCCTCACCCCATTAAGAAAGACTCTGGGGCTGTAGTCCCTCCCTCCCCACCCCCCCTCCATCTCTCTCTCCCTTTCCATCTCCACTTGTCTTTCCTTCTTTACCTTATGTCTCTATCTCATAAAACAATAAATAAATGAAAACTTCCAAAGCCAGAAAAACAAAGTGTGACCAGAGAATTTCCTGTCACTGGCACTTTCATTTCCTATCCAAATTAGACAACAGAAATTTATCATCTGATAAAATACCTGGAACTGATTTAGAGTGGTCAATGCTTCTTCAGCAGTCTTGATCATCGGTGTTAATTCTGGGATCTCTGCCATCCATGGGGCCCTTGCTGATAAACAACACCATTAGTCTTCAACCCCTCCAGCTCAGAAATAAGTCTCACTAAAGAGAGTTTAGATTTATAAATGATGTAATTTAGAATTCTAGGCTCATAAGTTAATGCTGCAGATATGTCTTCTTTATCTTTTGCAGAATGATAAATGGATAGATCCCTGATTCAGCTCCCTATCTCCTTGCTTGATCTCCTTGCTTTTGATGAAGGCCTTATTCTTCTCAGGTTCACTGCTATTTGCAGTGGAGAAGGAGCATTGATTTGATGTAGACAAGAGATTAATGACAGTGGCAGAACAATATTTTTGAGGTAGTAGCTTTAGAGAAATATTCTAGAATACCTGCTATGTAGTTGGCCCTGAATTAGTACTTAGGAAAAATATTTTAAGTATATTTGACTTTTTATATACATTTATATACAATATAGATACATATGTATTTTATATAAATATGTTTAGTTAACTATTGATTCCTCCTTTCAGACTTATATAAACAAAATTAATATTTGCATGACTTTTTGCATAGTCTATTTGATCCTTTTAGGACTCCTGTTAGGTATGCATTATGTGTCTCTATTTTATAGATGAAACATCTGAAGATATATAACTATTGTTTTTTTCCCCAACATTTAGGTTATTTGCATTCCTCATATTGATTGTAGAGGATTTTTGGTAGTATTTTTGAGCAGAGAGATGTAAGATGAAACACAGGAAAATGGTCAGTTCTTTTTTTTTAAAAAAAAATTTATTTATAAAAAGGAAACACTGACAAGAACCATAGGATAAAAGGAGTACAACTCCACACAATTCCTATCACCAGAACTCTGTATTCCATCCCTCCTCTGATAACTTTCCTATTCTTTAACCTTCTGGGAGTATGGAACTAGGGTGGGGTACAGTAGATGTAATTGCTACAGTAGATGTAATTGTACAGTAGATGTAATTAATTCTGTAATTGCTTCCCTGCTGAACATGGGTGTTGACAGGTCGATCCATACTCTCAGTCTCTCTCTCTCTTTCCCTAGTGTGGCAGATGACTGGGGAAGTGGGGCTTCAGGACACATTGGTGGGGCCATCTGCCCAGAGAAGTCTGGTTGGCATCATGGTAGCATCTGGAACCTGGTGGCTGAAAACAGAGTTAACATATAAAGCCAAATAAATTGTTGACTAATCATAAAACTAAAGGCTGGAATATTAAAGATGAAGATTTGGGGGTCTCTGTTTTTGAAGATAGCTAGTAGAACTATTTTAGTTATATTCCAAAGGGCCCATGACTATACTAGCTTTTTTCTGAGCCTGACATCTGATATGCAAGTGGACCCAAGTTATTGTCTGAAGAGATGTCATGGCTGGAAAAAGAGCTAGAAAGTGGGATCATCATACATAATGTCAAAGGACAAATTATGGTGATGTTGTGTATGATATGGCAAATCCTAACAATGGGATTTTCAAAGTCAACCCAACTGCCAAATAATTTGATTATAGCAATAACTACCTAATGCCTTCTTAAACCCTAAGACAGCAGGAACCTCCAGTGTTGTTAAAATTCGGAGGCTCTTGCCGGCCGGGCTAGCTTCACGGGTGGGTAACAGAGACGACCAGAGACATACGGCTGGGCAGGGAAGCTGTATTTCTTTATTCAGGAACAACGATTCATAAACTAAACCAAACTAATCACCAAACAGAACTCTACTGTCTCTTTGCGGCGGTGGAAGCACTCTCTCTCTTACTCTGCAACTCAGGAACCCTCTAACTCCCGAACTCTCAAACTCTGGAACTCTTCAACCCTCCAACTGTGGAACTCTCTAACTCAGGCGGGGTTCCTAGGGGCGGGGCCAAACGGGCCGCGAAACTAACTGGACTGATCCAATTCTCTTGGCGGGGGAGAACTACCCAATGTAAAGCATACAACAATTCCCCCTTTTCTTTTTAACTAAATGACTATAGTATCAAGGGTGTGGGGTGAACAGAAACATATATCATACAGGCATTTTTAAAAAAGAAACTGGCACAAACATGGAGAAACATGTAAGCAAGTAACAAGAACCAGTGTGCTGCCAAGGGAAGGCCTGAGGGGGCCATTTCTGCCTCTGTGGGCTAAACTTTATCAGCTTAAAAAAAAAACATTTCTTGCCTCTGGGGGGCTACTTGCCTCAACGGGCATTTGCATGGGGGCGAGGAACGGCCTAGAGTCCCAAAGGCAGCTGGCTGCAATTTACTTACTATGAAACAAAACTTGTTATTAGCATATTTCTAATAGAGAAGGAATTTGAGACTTTTACATATCAACAACGTCTTTTAACCTTTTGTTACACCCATTCAAGATGGAGTCACGTTGTACTCAGGAAAGGAAACCTCAGGCATGAGAATAATTAGCATAGCCATTGTGCGATCTACCATTTCTAATAGAGAAGGTAATGAAGAGTTTTACACATCAACAAGTCTATTTAACCTTTTGTTTAGACCAACTTAGTTGAAATATATTGATTGTTAACTAATTTTTACCTCAGACTTTAAATGTAAGTTAATTTTATCTTTATGAGAATTACGTTGAAAACTTTTTTCATTTAACTTTGACTAGTAAGAATTTAGCCTTAAAGTTACTGTTTACCAAACTTTAAACATACACATAAACATGGTCATTAATACACAAGGAGAGAAACCTTTGTTATGAAGACATGTCATTTCAAACACGAATTTAGATATGTACTGTCTTAGTTGTTGGGGGGGGGTTCACCATCTGGAGGTGGCTTCTCGCGCAGCTCCACTTCTAGGAATTGCAGGTTGCGATCTCTGCACAAATCTCTGCGTACTCCAGCTTGTCTGCCTTCAGACCAGACTGGCAGCTGGAGATCTCCTGTGCCCAGTTTCGGCAGGGAGCCCGGGGGTCCAGGAGGTCCGGGATTGTTCCAGAATTCATAGCAAGAGGGCAGGCGGGCCAGCTTTGTAGAAGGCTTGGGCCTAGGTGCCCAGGGGTGGCGGCCATGATAGGCCGCTGTGGTCCTGCCCCATGGCCCTGCCATGTCTGCTGCCCTGCTCGCAGTGGCTGAGCAGCGTGGAGGGATCACGCGTCCAGTGCCCTGCGCCACGCGGTAGAGAGCCAGCTCCTGTGGGCTGGCCTCGGGCTCTTGCGTGTTGGCATCGGGCTCCAGCGTGTTGGCATCGGGCTCCTGCGTGCTGGCGTCGGGCTCCTGCGGGCTGCGGGGCTGCGGGGCTGCTGGCGTGGTGCACAGGGTTGTTTGGGCGCAGCTGGCTGGCTGGCTGTTTAACCAGGTGGAAACAGCAGCTCCATGCCTCGCCTCCCACCCGCTGGCTATTCCTGCTGGCTGTTCTGAGTTCGCCCGAGCAAGTGGAAACCACAGAGTGGTCCAGAGATAAATGTTCCAGAAACAGCAAAACAGTCTCATGAAGAAAGAGCAGAGGCCTTTGGAGATCTCTTCACAAGCATAAGAGAAGGCCATAGTACATAGGTAGCCAAATTGTCTTTACTTATCTGAGAGATGCGCAGGTCAGGTCCACGTGGGCGCCATTTGTTGTTAAAATTCGGACGGCTCCAGCTGGCTGGGCTAGCTTCACGGGTGGGTAACAGAGACGACCAGAAACGACCAGAGACATACGGCTGGGCAGGGAAGCTGTATTTCTTTATTCAGGAACAACAATTCATAAACTAAACCAAGCTAATCACCAAACAGAACTCTGCTGTCTCTTTGTGGTGGCGCAAGCACTCTCTTGAACTGTGTAACTCTCCAACTCTGCAACTCTCCAACTCTGGAACTCTCCAACTCTGCAACTCTCCAACTCTGGAACTCTGGAACTCTGGCGGGGTCCTAGGGGCGGGGCCAAGCGGGCCCCTGAAACTAACTGGACTGATCCAATTCTCTTGGCGGGGGAGAACTAGAACAACCTAATGTAAAGCATACAACACTCCAGCTTTCTTTATAAAGCCCATATTTCTCCCAGTCCTGAAACCTCTAGGGTGGGACTCATTTTCCTGCATGCTTCTCTCAATTCATACCAACTGATACTGCGTCTGCTGATCCCAACCTAATCAGTGCAATGCGTACCACCTCGGCTTGCTTCACTTCAGACTGTATCCAGAGACATCAGGCATGGAATGTCAACCCTTTAGCCTCATTACTTGGGTGAGGCCTTTCCTTTCTCATAGGATTCTCTAATTCCATTTCAGGTGGTTCACTTCCTAACAAAGCCCTAAACCATAGATATAGACCAGGTCTCATGAAATAGGGCATATGTACACATGTATCCATAAATTAGGGCAAAGTATATACCAGAAAGCAAAAGTTTACAACAGTCTGCAGTGAGTCAATAAATGAAGCAAGCAAGTAGAAAGACCTAAAAAGACACCATAAAGTTCCTTTATGACTCTTTAGTTACTATCAGGCTACCCCATCAGCTAGGGCTCCAGTTGGCGAGTCCTGAGATTCCCACACAGACATGATGGGCCTAGACCTTGAATAGATCTCTCTCTCCATTGTCACTGGCAATCACGCCAGGAACAACACAATAGACCCCTTTGTGGGCCCCCATAGGACCTTGCCCTCAATGTGTATCAACAATGGTAGAGAATGTTCCATCCTCCGAAGGGACACTGGACAACATACTCTATGCTACACCTGAGGAAGATGGGTTGATATTGGTGCAGCTTGGAATGTTCCTACTGGTGACCACAGAATGTGAGCTCAGCTCTACAGGGATGCAGAGGTTACACAGGCACCTAAGATGAATATGGGTCCCAGATCAAATTGATGAGGTTTACAGTCAACAATATTTATACACCTTTCCCATATTTAGGAGCTACTCTCTTACCGGAAAATGTTTAGTTCTAGGTCACTGAGGCAAGAGGTGTTATCTTTTCTTGTTACTTATAACCTCACCTCTCTCTGTCTCTCACTCTTTCACACACACACACACACACACACACACACACACACACACACACACACACACACACTCCAAGATATCCAGCTTCTTTTTTCCTTTGGAATAAGTCACAGGGGTCATTTAAGTTTCTGTCTACCCATAGACACATAATTCACTCTCACTTCCCACACTTTCTGCCTCTCCACCCCCCCACCCCCATCCTCATGGTGAAGTATGAAGGTTGAAATGATGATTTGTAATGTTAAACTTTGCTGGCTTTGGGGGCCAGGGAGAACTGATGCCATTAAAGTGAAAATGTTTCTTTTTTATTTTTACTGGAGGGAGGGGGCTAATGGATTGCAGTTGTTGCCACTTGGATTCAGTCTTTCATCTCCCTTTGATAGGTGTCTGCAAAACACTCTCACCCCAGTGTAGATCTTATTCCACTAAGTGAAATAGCTCTTCTTCTCCTTTTGGTACAGCTTTCAAGCTTTGTGCTCATCTGGATTATTGAAACTCCTTGATTGGATTCTGGGCTTCTCATCAAGGCATTTTCATATGTATGTGACTATTCCACAGCTTTTCTTGACACTGACCTCTATAAACACCAGAACACCTATTTAAATGCTGACAAAGTTATGCAAGTGAAAGAATTAAATAACATATTTTCCAAAGATTTATATAAAAATCTTGATTACTGAGTGAGCTATCAAAGCTGATCTGTGCAGTTAAACCAAATAAACTTATATATACACTTATATTGATTTTGACACTAATAAGGGCAACTGGGCAGTTCTTTTGAAGATGACTAAAAGTTTATTCCTCAGTGTGGGGTTATCAAGTATCTTCCCACAGGTATGTTGAAGCTATCCATTGCTGTTAAGAATAACACAAAAGTGGTGTGCCCATCTCAGTGTATCACAGAAGACTAAACTGATGTTCATTTGATCACTGAGTTGAGGAGATGAACTCCAATCTTATCTACTATTCAGTTACTATTCCTCTTTGTAATTAGTACGTATCATAGGAAGGATTCTTTGGAAATGGTCCTCCTCTTATTGACTGTATCTACCCCCAGGTAAATCAGATTTTGTATTTTCACGTATCTCCTCCAGACGGTATTGCTTCTTAATTAAGGCTTTGGGTTGGGTTTTTATTCTGCCATTTGTCTAGTTCAAAAAAAGGCTATGAATTTTCCAATTTCCCAGCCTTTTTCTAGTTGAAAGTGTGAAAAGGACACCCATTTTTGTTCTTTATGTCCCTGAGCCAAAGCCAGATTTCTATATCAATTCTGTACTATTATAAGAGAAAGATTAGTGTCTAGAGTATAGTTTCCAATAGAAAGAAAAGTTTAGAAATAAAAATTTCAGGGTGGTCAATATCTATTTTGAAAAAAAATTAAATATCCCTCACTAGAATATGTTTTTGACAAGAGAGATAGAGTGTAAAATAGAAAGAATACTGGGTTGGGAAATCAAATGCCTGTCTGCTAGTGCTTGCTGTCCTACTAGTTATTTTGTGACTTTAATCAAGGCTCCTGCCCTTCAGGTTTCTATAAAAATAATGGCAGTGGGCTGAGTAAAGGTTGTACTTTCTGGCTGCAGATTTTTCTGATTGTCTGATAATACTTCACCTACTTAAAAAGAATGACTTATGAGACAGAGACAGAGAAATCAAGAGGAAAGGAGGATATAGGGAGAGAGGAAGAGAGACACCCTAATTCATCACTCATGAAGCTTTCCCTTTGCAGATGAGTAGTAGGGACTTGAACCTGAGTTCCTGAGCACTGTAACATGTGTTCTCAATAAATTGCACCACTACCCAGCACCCTTCATCCCCTTTTGATGGATCCAGACTGATTATACTTACTGAGGAAGAGAATCAATAAAACATATGCAGATAGTGAGAGAAATAAGATGTAAAGTTCTATCTGTCTAATAAGAGAGGAGTAGTAACCAAGGTTAGAAGGGTGAACTGGAACTGATGGCAGAAGGTACCAGGGCAAAGTTGAAGATAACAGGCCTAGTTCAATTGACAGTGGTCGGACTGGGAGAGAAGCTAAGAAAATTTTCAAGTAGGAGGAGAGTGAGGCCTGGTAGAGTGCACACATTATCATGTACAAGGACTAGGGTTTAAGGCCCCAGTCCTCACCTATGGGTGGGGGACTTTGTGAGCAGTGGAGTAGTGCTGCAGGTGTCTCTCTCCCTTTCTATCCCTGCCTTTCCCTCACAACTTCTTTCAGTCTTTATGAAAAAGGGGGAAGAGAATGTCTACTAGACTCAGTGCAGGCATTGAGCTCTAGGGATAACCTGGATGGTAACAACAACAATAAAAAGGAAGAAAATCATGGTAAGAGATAAAAGCCAATAAAAGAAAAACAATACCAGATTACCTGGTAATCTTATAGGTGGAACTTAAGAAATAAAAACGGAAAGGGAAAATGCAAGGTAAAACTTGGATTGGTGTAGTATATTGGACTAAAGCAGAGGACTCTGGGGGAAGGAGTAGGAAGAAGGGGATGGAGACAATTTGGGGTCTGGTACATGGCAGTGGACAATGACTGAATTGGGAGTGAGAGTGTTCTGAAGACACCTGTCCTAGGGAGGTAAGTTTCAACAACTGCACTATAAACCATTAACCCCCCCTAATAAAATGATTTTATGAAAGAGAATACATGAATGGGTAGAGTATGTTGATAAAGGTGGCAGGGTTAAAAGGAAGGGAAAAATGAAGGAAGAAAGAAAAGGAGGGGGGAAGGAGGACAAGAAAGAGAGGAAAGAGAAGGCAAAAAAGAAGAAAGAAAGGAAGGGAGGGAGGGAGGGAGAAAGGAAGGAAGCTTAATGTAGAAAATCACTTTGAGGTACATCCTGGTCTTGGGAAAAGAAGCCTTGAAATCATACAAAATAGAGTTAAAGTTCCTGAACTCTGAATCTTTCTGGTTTTATCGCCTTAGGTGGCTTTCTAATAGTCTTGACCTGCAAAATATAATAATCAATTTGTTTTTGTTTGCTTTCATTTATAGAGTACCTCCCTTGTGAGTCAGACAAGAAAAAGAGAAGAGAAATCAAGGATGACCCCTATCATTTTAATTTCTGTGACTTTGACTAATTTCTATGTAAAACTCCAGCCACTGTGCTTGGTGTAGAGCAATAATTACTAATTCCCTTTGAACTAAGTACCTGGACTTAGTTTATGACACTTATAGAAATGAATATAGTGGCACACCTGGCAGAGCTATGTATTACAAAAGCTCAAGGAACCAGGTTCAAGCCCTTATCCCCACCTGCAGGAGAGGAAACCACACAAGCAGGGAAGCAGCGCTATAGGGCTCTCTCTTTCTATCTCTCTCTCTCCCTTCCTTTCCCTCCTAATTTCTTTTTCCTTTTCCCTCTCCCTCCCCCTCCCTCTATAGCTCCCCCTTCTCTTGCTGTTTCTCTCTGTCTCTATCAAATAAATAAATAATATTTTTTAAAAAGAAGATAAGGCAGACAGAATAATGGTTATGCAAATGACATTCATGCTTGGACTTCTGAAGTGTAGCCAGAGCTGAGAAGTGCTCTGGTCTTGGTCTCTCTCTCTCTCTCTGTGTGTATCTGTGTCTGTCATTAAAATAAAATTATGAATTTTAAAAAGAAATGAAGTATGAGTTTTTAACAGTGAGGACTCAAGATCAAGTACATGATTATTTGGAATACATGTGCTCTGTGGAATTTCTAACCCCATAAAGTGATTCTAATCTTCTGAAATATAGCAGGGGGCAGATGCATACTCAAGCAGGATCCCTGAGGAATATGTAATAAAGAGGTGTGTAAAAGAGCATACTCTGAAATCAGGAGAGAGAAACACTTAGAAATGAACCCCTGACAGAAGCTCTAGATTTAGCAGAGCACAGTAAGAGAAATCAATATAAAGAGAGAAAGGTAGAAAGACAGAGTGCCACTCTTCATTGGGACATGCAAGATGTTGAACCACCTTCTCCAGTCACAAAGCATTTCTCCTTTGGATATTAGAACCTCTGTGTTTGTGGAGCTCAGGGTTAAAGAGTGGTGTGAAAAAGTTCTACAATGTGTCATTAGACACAACAGTATAGAGCCATACTTGGTCCTTAGTTCTCAGACATGTGAATTATGGATGTTGGCCTAGTTATAGACCTACACTCATCCTACAGAACTATAGTAATAAGAAAATATAAATATGGAGAGATGAAAAGTTGTCTTTATTATATGAGGAAAGTTGGAATTGGGTTTCCTGTTTGAGGTTATGGTTTCATTGCTGTCATGATCAGACAGCTGGGATCTCATTTTTTTTTTAATATTTAACCATTGTGCTTTATTTCTTTTATTTCTTTTATTTATTTAAGAAAGGAGACATTAACAAAATCATAGGATAGAGGGGTATTCCTGCCATCCAATCTCCATATCCCATCCCCTTCCCAATAGCTTTCCCATTATCTATCCCTCTGGGAGCATGGACCCAGGGTCGTTGTGGGTTGCAGAAGGTGGAAAGTCTGGCTTCTGTAATTGCTTCCCCGCTAAACATGGGCATTGACAGGTTGATCCATACTCCCAGTCTGCCTCTCTCTTTCCCCAGTAGGGTGGGTCTCTGGGGAAGCAGGGAATCTCATTTTCAACTTGTTTAGGTCAGGCGGCAGCATCGGGCAGTGGTCCAGTCCATTCCACTACACTGGCAGTGGCATGTGTTTCCTGACTGGACATCCCAGGAACCACAGCCATAACCACAAGCACAGCCAGTGACAACAGTTCCTGCATGGGCACATGAGACATAGACATGGAACCATTAGAGAATAGAGGTCCACCGATAACCATCTTCCCTTCCTGTGCAGCTCAGGAATAGATTCACATGGGGTTTAAATTCATAACCTTTTATCTATTTTAATATTCAACAACTTCTTAAAGAATAAAAGGCAGAAGTTATGCTGCTACTGAAATATTTTAGAATATTTTAACTTGTTTATTGGATAGAGATAGCAAGAAATTGAGAGGGGAGGTAGTTATAGAGAAGGAGAAAAACAGAGAGACACCTGCAGCCCTGCTTCAACACTTGTGAAGCTTCCCCCCCCCTGCAGGTGGGGACTGGAGGCTTGAACCTAGCTCCTTGCACTTTGTAACATATGAGCTTAACCAGGTATGCCATCACCCAGCACCCTGCTACTAAATTCTTACTGCAGATTGTCGCCAGAGACACGGAGCCTGATGTCAACCTCCCAACTCCTCTAATTTCATGAGATCTTGCCTAACACATGGGACTACCTAGATCTGCTTTAGATGGCACATTATTTAACAAAGTTATACATTGTAGATATAGGCTAGGGCACGCTAGGGTTTAGGGTACAGAGTACAGGTGTACAGGCATTGACTTAGACCTAATAAGCCTGGAATCCTAGTAGACGTGCCTAAAGAAGGCATCATAAATTCTCTAATTGACCAGACTTAGACCAAATTAGATTGGTAATTTAGCAGAAAGGCCCAAAGAAGACAAACCTTATAAACCTAATTCTGGTTGGATACAACAAATGACAATCAATACTTCAACAACTTAGAGAAAGTCTAAGTTCATCAGATAAAGAAAGGATACAAAAGCTGGATAAGAGCAAGAGACTGGCTCACTTAATGATTGCCTTTTTGGTTAATACCAGGCTATCCTATCATCTGGGGCCCTATTTAGGGAATCCTTGGATTCCCACATAGATAATAGGAGCCTAACCTCTAATAGGTCCCTCTCCACCATCACAGGTCACTTCCATAAAGAACATCAACATAAGCTCTCCTGTGGGCCACTCCAGGAATTTGTCCTCTCTATAAAGTAGCAATGGTAGGGACTGCCCCTTCTCCAAAGAGAGACTGAGTCATCCCACTTTGCTACTCCAGGAAGACTGGTCCTGAAATGAGTGCAGTCTAGAATGCTCTCATCTGTGACCATGGACTGTGAACACAGACCAGCAGGAACTCAAAGGTTACACAGGCTCCTGTGCTGAATATGAATATATACATGGGCACTAGGTCAGGTGGATGAGGTAAAACATTAATGTATATATAATTTTTATTTATTATATATTATAACTTTATATATTATTTATTATATATAAAATAGATATAATTTTTATTTATAAAAATTGAAATAAGAGTTGATTTTATTCATAGCTTTTCTTCAAGTCTGAGAGCTACTCTCTGTCCTAATGCAACTTTACAGCCCTCTTCTTAACTCTCACAGCAGTCCTTTCAGACAATATTTTTGTCCACTCAAGCAAATCTACAAAACTATCAAACTCAAGCAAAAACTACAATAGTCATAGGCAGCTAGAAACATACCTAAAACAGATTTCCTCGCTTCTTTTTCACCCTAAGATCCCTAGTCTCATCTGCAATATTCCTACTTTTTGGTTCCTGTTCATTAATCATTTGGTCCCACTTTAACTCCTTTCAGCCACCAAGCTGAAGATGCTACTAGGATTCCATCATGACTTCCCTAGGCAGATGAGTTCACTCATGTGTCCTGGAACTTCACCTCTCCAGAGCCCTACCCCACTGTGAGTATGGACTGACCTGCCAACACCCAAGTCCACTGGAGAAGCATTTATGGATGTCACAACTCCCCCTTCTGTACCCCCCCAAACAATTTTTATCCATACTCCTAGTGGGGGGAAAATGATAGGGGGAGATGATCAGAGGGCTCTGAACTCCAATTTCATTGGGGCTCAAAGAGAGAAGAGGAAAAAGGAATGGACATTTGGATATAGTAATAGATGTATATGTGACTTGGAAAGGAAAAGAAGATGGGGAAAAAATAGGCAAAAACATACAAATATAGACTGATAGTTGTAGAAACAATTATTAGCCCCTATCTGCAACCTATTCTAACTTACAGTGAAGGACTTGGGAATTCAGCACTCTGGTGGTGGGAATGGTGCAGAGATGTACTCCTGTTATCTTGTGATTTTGTAAATCAATATTAAATTACTAATAAAAAGTATTTTAAAAAGAGAATAGAGGCCCACTCCTAACCATCTTCCTTTCCTGTGCATCTCAGAAATAGATTCACATGAGTCTTAAAGCCATAACCTTTTCTCTATTTCAATTTTGATCAACTTCCTAAAGAATAAAAGGCAGATGTTACTAAAACAAATGTCAGTATAGGGCCTTCAAAGCAGTCCATGAATGTGACGTACCAGAAAATTTCTTTCTCATTAGATTCATGACAGATTCACATTTGTGTTTGTGTATACCTATCATAGCAAGGGAATATATTCAGAAAGGGAGATGAATGATAGGAAGCGGTAGTTGGTATCATGAACACTGTAGGATAGCTGAGGGGAG
The DNA here is from genome assembly GCF_950295315.1 of Erinaceus europaeus. Taxonomy (NCBI): domain Eukaryota; kingdom Metazoa; phylum Chordata; class Mammalia; order Eulipotyphla; family Erinaceidae; genus Erinaceus; species Erinaceus europaeus. The sequence continues at coordinate 93,905,706 of NC_080170.1, read as the reverse complement.
GAATGGTTGGTACATGTTGTCATGAATGGAAAGCAGGATGAGAAGAGACAAATACCCTAGATCCCTCAACAGCAACTGGGAAATAATATGGGGCAGGGGCTCTCCAAAAACCAGCAGATATGACTCAGCTTCAGGTTAATACAAACATGTAGTGAGGGGAGGTGTGTAGGGGCCGGGGAAAGGATGAGGGTAAGTAGTGTGTCTTACCTCCTATTTCTGCTCATGAAGTTACTTACCTGCTGGGCAAGTGGACAGTTTTCCTGAGTTGGTGACACTGGTACATGACATCTCTCTTTTTGGTGATGAGTTGATCTCTGCATTGGAGAGAAGGAGTATTTCTCATAAATTTTTACTTCTTTTTTTTTATTTTCCCTTTAGTTGTCCTTGTTTTTTTTTTAAATTGCTGTTGTAGTTATTATTGTTGCAGTTTTTGATGTTGTCGTTGTTAGAACAGAGAGAAATGGAGAGAGGAGGGGAAGACAGAGAAGGAGGAGAGAAAGATAGACACCTGCAGACCTGCTTCAGCACCTGTGAAGCGATTCGCCTGCAGGTGGGGAGCCGGGGGCTCAAACCAGGATTCTTAAGCCGGTCCTTGTGCTTTGCACCACGTGCGCTTAACCTGCTGCGCTACCGCCCGACTCCCAAAACTTTACTTCTATATCCTTTCTCAGTCTTAATTCAGAGGAGTCATAGTCTGTAGCCAGATTACCTTTCAGGTTTTTTTTTTCTTTATTGGGGATTAATGGTTTACAGTCAACAGTAAAATACAGTATCTTGTACATGTGTAACATCTCTCAGTTTTCCACATAACAATTCAACCCCTTCTAGGTCCTCCTCTGCCATCATGTTCCAAGACATGAACCCTCCCCCCCACCCCACTGCAGAGTCTTTTGCTTTGGTGCAATAAACTTCCAGGTTTTAAAGTTTAGTTTTCTCTTTTGTAAAATGTTTGTAATACCTGTATTTCCCTCATCATCCCTTTGCACATTTAAATGAAGTATTTATGTAAAAAAGTCGCATTACATATGACTGTAATGCTCATAAACTATTACTATCCTCTGTCACTTCATTATCATCAGAGAAACTTAAACTTTTAACAAAGAGTTAAAAAAGTGATAGTAAAAAAAAAAGTAACTGATTAGAAAGATTGGACTTGAGTGGGCTAATAAAAGGTTGGCATCTAGAGATGAGGAATAGGAGAAGTTAGGGGTTAGTAGCAGGAGGCATAATAAGAAGTTACCCATGAGCTCCCGACCCCCATCCAAACCCAGATAGTTACCTAGATTATTGAGAATTTCCATGACCTTTTTATCCACAACTGATTCTAAGGAACATTGATTACTCCCTGAGATTATCAGCTGGAGAAGGAGAATGAAGGTGAGCATGAAGCAAGCAGTTGACTTCATCCTTTGGAAAGCCAGTGTCCTGGAGATAGGGAAAAAAACAGAAAGAAGCTGAAATCTCTGAGCTCCAGCAGGGCTGAGGAGGAAAGGACAAGGGAAAGTGGAGAACCTTGTGAGAGTATAGAGGAGATTGATTTCCTTTAGGCAGTTTGGAGAAGCAGGGAGGGTATCAGCAGAGCAGATTTACTTGCAGGAAGGATCAATAAATGTCTGCAAGGTCACATTAGATGGGTATTTTATACCCTGATGTTGAGCTGGGCACCAATAACATGTCAAACACACTCCCAGTATATTTGCAAAGAATTATGCCAGACAGGGTGATATGAAACTGTGATTAACTTTTTGTATTCATAATACACAGTAACTGTGATTGTTCTGAATCCTGGCCAAGGGTGGTCCTCTTGCCTTTTTTGTTCTTTCCTCTTTCTTCTTGGCAGAACACTAAGGCAAACATTGCACAACATTATTGACCTCTGGTTTTATTCTTAATCAGGAAGAGGGGGTTTTATGATCTTTTAGATGAGAACCTCACTTGGCACCTGTTTTAACAATGATCTTAACAATGATCTGGCTAATTCCATATTTGAGAAAGTAACAGAAATCTTGATTAGTGCTACCTTGAAAACAAGGTAGTGTACTATTTCCTTAACCAGGGATTTATTGTCCTATTGCAGTGTAATTTAAGAGGCTCAGCAGAGTGGCACATGGCCCTAAGTTCCCCTATTTCTTCATCATTCTTCATTCATTGCTTTTACTCTTCGTTATGTCTCCTCGTGGTCACAGGCTGAAAGACACGCCTTCAGCTCAAACCCTAAACAGGACAGAAAGGTCAGGGTAAAACGAGACTTATTGGAGGTTATGGCTTTTTATTTTAGAAGCAAGAATTTTGTTTTTTGTAGAAATTAAAGATTTTCCCCTTACAATTTATTATTTACTTCTAGGTTCCCTGAACTCCACCACCATCATATCCATCTCCATCATGTATAGTTGAAAAAGTGAGTAGGACTCTACAATTGTTATTTAAGGTTGCTAAGCCTGTTATGTCAGAATTTTTTTGATTTTATAAGGTAAGAGTGAAAATTCTGTTTTTATGATATTCTATCACTGGTGTTTGGGGCAACATCCTATAATTAAACATATCAATATTATCTGCTGTTAAGTGTATGAATAGTCCCCAAATATGGGGTAAAGACTAGACGTAGTTCAAAACCATGTCAAATCAGGGTGTGTGAGTGTGTGCGCGCACCCGTGTGTGTGTGTGTGTGTTATTGCTACAAGGGTTATTGCTGAGGATCAGTGCCTACATAGCAAGTTCACTACTTCTGGTGGCTATTTTTTTCCTTTCTTAGTTTACTTTGATAGGACAGAAAGAAATTGAGGACAGAGGGGGTTAGAGAAAGAGAGAGAAAAAGACACTTGTAGCCCTGCTGAAGCTTACCCGCTGTTGGAGAATACTTGATAGACCCCTGAATTATAATGCCAGATGAGTTTGAATTGAGAGTGTTTGCTCAGTAGCTGAAGAATTTATCTGTGCCAATTTTGACTCAGCTCAATTAGCAGTAAACAATGTAGACAAAGTCTCTACCTCTTGAAATGACACTCTCGTGTGGGAGATACATATCTGATATGTAAAATGCTGAAAAATATACTGAAAAAAGAAGAAATCAAAGCAAAACAATTAAAGCTGTCCTTATGCTTTTGCATAATGCAGTATTTTCAGTAAAGGACACTCAGAAAAGACAATCTGTGAGCTTTGACACAAAGAACTAAGGGATGAGCTTCAAGAAAATCTGGGGCAATCATTCCAGGCTAAGGGGCAAGCAATGGTATACCTAGAGACTTTTAATGAGATTTAACCAGATTTTGCAGCCTCACTCCTAGACTACCATTGGATATAAATAAAACAAAATGTCAAGTCATCAGTGGAGAATTAAATGGGGAGAGAAATTTTTTTAAAAAAAATGATTAAAACATTATCTTCACATTTGGGGTCACTGAGAAAGGAGGACTCTTTCAGGAAGAGAGTAGCTCTAGGCTGATAAAATGATGTCAAATTTTGGAGAAACAAAAATCTTGTTGAAACTTCTTTGAGAAGAATTTCCAGGAATGCTGAGGTGGAAGATTTGCCATGTGATGGCCTCTTTATATACCATAAGTAATAACTACAGAGAAACAGAATGCAGGTGTAAAGAACCTCAGGCCAGGAGGCGGCTGGGTGTTAAAAGAATAACAACAGAGAAATGTGATGAGAGTGAGTGAAATAAAGAAGAAAGAAAGAAAGAAAGAAAGAAAGAAAGAAAGAAAGAAAGAAAGAAAGAAAGAAAAAAGCCTGAAAAGAGTTCAAAAGCACAACCAGAACCAGGTTATTTGGTGCTTGTAAGCTTGCAGCAGGGTTTTGGGCTATATTAACTTGACAGGGAACTATTGGAGTGTTTTGCTCAGGGGAGCCACGTAAGATCATGATTTATATTTTCTAAAGCTTACTAAGGTCACTGCTGACCTTAGTAAAGAAAAAGACTGATGAGAAAACAGGAAAGCAAGGACACCAGGCAGCAGTGTTTACAGAGAGTTCTCAGTCTCAAATGACAAGTCAGGGAAGGAGTAAAAATTGAGTAGGGTTGGGTTTTTACATAAAAAATTGAGACTCTATAGCATTTACTAATGGACTGAATGAGAGTACATGGAAAATATCAGTGAGGTGTCAAAGTTACATCCTGAGAAACTTGTTGAAAGTGATGATTAAGGGAACTCCTAAGGGAAAAATAGATACGATGAGAACATTATATCATATTTGATCATGGTGAATTTAACATGCCTAGCAGACACTGACGTAGACCCTGTAGCAGAGAGTGTTGGGTATCCTCATCTGGGGAGTAGTGGAAAGGTGAAGATCAAAATAAAATTTTTTGAGTTTCAGGTGCACAGATTTATTTGGTGACACAGTTGGTTATCTTATTTTTTGAGGGAATTAAGTTTTAAAAAAAGGAATAGACTGGGAAATAAAAGAGCTTCTTTTGGGAATGGCATGCAAAGAGACAGGATCATACTTAAGGTTCTGGGATAAATGGGTCTGAACAGCAAGGACAATAACCATCATCACTGAGAATCACTAGTAATTGGTGATGTGCTTGGTGTACTGTCAACATCTAGAAATGACCATTTTTTTTATCCCTCTGTCCAGGAGAACACAATTATTTGAAGTACTAATTATAAAATATCAATAATATTCACTATTTGTTGATTCATTTGAGTCACAGTTCAAAGTAAGCAAATTAGATAATGTGATGGGTAAGTGTATTGAAGACCTAGAAAAAGACTTAAAGTTCTCTCCTGGATTGAATATACCTACTTATTTATTTATTTATTTAGACTGAGAAATTGAGAGGGAGGTAAGAGGAACTTCCGGAAGCATAGCCATGGAGTAAAAGTGACCAGATCAGACTCTTTCCCAAAATAACAAATATCTAAAACTACCAAACTGAACAAAATTCACCAACTACAGCTAAGACATCTGTAGAAAACACCACAGTGACCTCAAGTGGGTGCTTGCTTATGATTGAGGTAAGAAAGGGTGTGGGACTGAAACCAAACACAAACAATTTAGAGCTCTGGCAGAGCGTGATACCATTTTCCCTTTATGCACAGTAGTAGTCAAGGCAACATACAGTGCTGATTGTGAGACAGGGGAATTGTGACCTTTTAATCAATGACCTCAGGAGCGTTAGCCTACTGAATTACAGGAAAGAATACATTAAAAAAAAAAATCAGGAAGCATTTGTGACTAAAAGAAGTTCAGCCTGTCAGCAAAACCACTCATGAGGAAACAAGGAAAATAGAGATATCACAATGTTTTGGGGGACCCATGTGGACACGCACGGAGGTCCCTCCTCACGTTCATTGCCATACTGATGAAAAAATTTTCACAGGACATGAATTTAAGGGTGCGATTTCTGGATCCTTTATTTAGTTGGGCAAAGTATAGATTTTAGGGAAAGGGAAGGGACTCAGAAGAAAGGATGTCCCAAGGGTCTATGGACCCAAAAATAGAGTGAGAGAAGCAGGGAATCAAAGACGCCCCTTCATCCTTCTTTTCCCTACTCCTTCTGACATCACCCTGGCACTTGCTTTTCATTGGCTTACTGGAGTAAATCTTCTCTCTTCCTATAGTGCAAAAATAACCTTCCACCAATTAAAAATCCACTTTTCATGTGCAAATCTCTATGTTATACGCATGTGTCCCTGTTCCAAGTGTGTGAACTTAGAAAAATAATCCTCAGGAGCTCCTTTCCCTGAGTGCTCCTTTAACAACAATACCTGACCTCAGGTTATAATGTAATGGAATAGAATTATCCACACAGAAACAATACTCCACACCAAGTAAGGTGGTTGAGTACTCAGCTGAGGGCCCAGTCCAGGGAAGACTGATACAGGAACTACCCACAGACTGAACGCCTAAGCACAGTAACAAGCATCTTTTTACACTTTTTGCAGCATATGCCAGCATTGGTTACATAGAGTAGTTTTGCACAGGTTCTGGGACTTAGCTTGTTTATCTGAAATCTAATGACTGGGGGGGTTCCTAGGCTTGCACCACATCTCGGTACAAAAACATCTTGTTTTCCCAGAAGCAAACATCCTACCTTACTGAAAGCAGCAGGGTTTACAGAAGCGGAAAGTTAGCTTTATTCCTACTCTAGGTCTGGTTAATGTTTTACAGTTCTATTGTTCTGGGAGCTGACTACCATCCAGGTTTGATCTCTGACCTATGCCAGCAATTTCTTGATTATACCTGTACCCATTTTTCCCTTTGATTATACCTGTACCCATTTTAAATCCTCACAATACTACAAAGCAATAGTAGTTAAAACAGTGTGGTATTAGAACAAAAATGGATATATGGACCAGTGGAATAGGATAGAGAACCCAGAACTAAAACCACACATGTATAAGCACCTAATATACAACAAAGGGGCCAAAAATGCCCAGTGGGGAAAAGAATGTCTTTTTAACAAATGATGCTGTGAGAACTGGATAGCCACATGTAGACAATGACACTAGGCCAACAATTAACCTCATACATCTAAATTATCTCAAAATGGATCAAAAATCTGGACATTAGACTTGAAAGTATAAAATACATAGAAGAACATATCAGTGAAACATTTCATGACATTAATACTAAAGTTGTGTTTGGAGACTCCACCCCATGGGCAAGGAAAACAAAAACAAAACTGAACACATTTAAATTTTAAATTACCTAATTTAAAATCTTGTACATATCAAAAGAAAACCCAAAAGGATAAACAGGAAACCTAGCAACTGAGAGTATATGTGCACTCCATATTTTAGATAAACAGTTGATATCAAAAACATCTATAAAGAATCTATACAGTTCAACAATAAGAAAAAGAACAACTCAATAAAAAAGTGAGCTGAACATATGAATAGACATTCCTCTTCTTCTTCTTCTTCTTCTTCTTCTTCTTCTTCTTCTTCTTCTTCTTCTTCTTCTTCTTCTTCTTCTTCTTCTTCTTCTTCTTCTTCTTCTAGCGTTTGCCCTTCTTCCGTAGCCAGTCAACAGCGTCAGGTTGAGCCTGATGTCTGCTTGTTGCTGGCTTTGAAAGTGACTGGGATCCATGTGGATTCAGTCGGCTAGGAAGGATCATCAGTTTCCCCAATAAATGGGTACTCACGGGATGCACCACGAGAAGGTCGATCCAAGACATTCCTCTAAAGAAGAGAGACATATGACTCACAGATATATGTGGAATAGCTTCAGTGCACTCATCACCATAGAAATGTAAATTAAAACCATATTCTCACACTGGTGAGAATGGCCTTCATCAACAAAACAGCAGAAGATGAAAGAGGAACTCTTACAGTGTTGGTGGGAATGCAAACTGATAAACCACGGTGGAGAACAGTATGAAGAATCCTTAAACAAATTCAAATAAAGGGGCTGGGCGGTTGTGCACTGGGTAAATCACACATAGTGCTGAGCTCAAGGACCTGTGCAAGGATCCAGGTTTGAGCCTCCAGCTCCCCACCTGCAGGTGGTTGCTTTGCAAGCAGTGAAGCCTGTGTCCAGGTGTCTCCCCTTTCTGTCTTCTCCTCCTCTCTCAGTTTCTTTCTATCCTATCTAACAAAAGAAACAATAACAACAACAAAATGGGAAAAAGATGGCCACCAGGAGCAGTGGATTCGTAGTGCAGGCCCTGAGCTTCATTGATAACCCTGGAGGTAAAAAAAAAAAAAAGAAAGAAAAAGAAAAAAGAAAAAAGAAATGGAAATGCCTTATGATCCAGCAATTCCACTCCTAGGCATTTATCCAAAATAGATAATAACACTAATGCAAAGGGTTATATGTTCATAGCTGCATTATTCTCAATAGCCAGAATAGGGAAGCAACTAAAATGCCCTTTAACAAATGGCTGGGGGAGTCCGGCAGTAGCGCAGCGGGTTAAGTGCACGTGGCGCAAAACGCAAGGATGGGCGTAAGGATCCCAATTCGAGCCCCCGGCTCCCCACCTGCAAGGGAGTCGCTTCACAGGTGGTGAAGCAGGTCTGCAGGTGTCTATCTTTCTCTCCCCCTCTCTGTCTTCCCCTCCTCTCTCCATTTCTCTCTGTCCTAGCCAACAAAAATGATGACATCAATAACCACAACAATGTTAAACAACAAGGGCAACAAAAGGGAAAATAAATAAATAAAAAATAAAAAAAACCAAAACAAATGGCTGGATAAATGTTATGGGAGCTATATTCAATGTAGTACTTACTCAGCAATATACAAAGATGATATTGTATACTTTGGGGTAAAATGGATACAATTGGAGAAGATTATGCTTAGTGAAGATATAAGGAGATAAAGGATGGTTTCATTCATATGTGGAATGAAACTTGAAAACAAGCAAAAATTCAACCCATCTCCAAGACTGTAGGAAAATCATAGTGGTTATTTAGGAGCATGAGAGTGAAGGGACACAGACCTTGTGTGGTGGGGAAGGTATGATATTATAATCTTACTAATTAGTAGTCCCATAAATCATTATTGAGTTAACATGTCAGGGAGGAAAAATAGAAATAATAATTCAAGTTTTCTAACTGCCTAGACCATAGCTTGAAGTATATATATTTTCTTAAGACTAAATATTTAAAGCTTCAGATTTGTAAGATGATCAAATATCAAATTCCGACACTGGGCTTAAATTGTTCAAGGAGCTCTAAAAATATATTTGTAAATATAGTTTTAAAATATCTAAGTTACCCACAACTTTAGGGCAGATAGATTAAAACAATTTGGCCTTGTCAATATCTAAAATATAGTGATAAACAAATAGCCCTAAAGGGCACAAAACATAGTGAGGACAAGTATATTATGGTAGATCCTAACCATTGACTTTTCATAGAAAAACAATCCCCCAACTAACTTTGTTATAGTAATTGTTAACTATTGCTATTTTATTCTTTCTAAGACTACAAGGAACCCTTCCCGTTCTCTGTAAGATCCTTATTTCTCTTAGTTCTGGACTCTCTAGGGCTACGGTCATATTTCTTGATGTTTCTTCTCTCTTATCCCTTACCAACATACTTCCTCTTTTGACCTTAACTAAATGAACACTACAGTGCTTCCATGCCATGTTATGCTGTTACTGACTTATTCCTGCAGATTGTTGCCAGAGACACCAAGCCTGAAATGCCAACCTCCCAACTCCACTAATCTAGTGAGATTAGTGGGACTACTATTTCAGATGGCACATTATGTAACAAAGTTACAGATACTAGATACAGGCTAGGACCTAGGGTACTGGGTACAGGTGTACATGTATCTATAAAGAAGTGACAATCATATATCTCAAAGTAAATGTGCTTAATAGCCCTCTATGACAAAACTTAGACCTGATAAGCTTGGGATCTAAGTGGAATGGCCTAAATAAGGCATCATAAATTTTCTAACTGATTAGATTTAAACCGAATAAGCTTGGTAATATGCCCAATGAGGCAGACCCCATAAACTTGTTAGCAGTTTCAATACAAATGACACTCAACCCTTTTAACAACTGGGTGAAAGTCTAAACTCTTCAGATATAGGACTACAAAAGCTGGATAAGGGCAAGAAACTGGCTCACTTAGTGACTGCCTTTTTGGTTAATACCATGCCATCCTATCATCTGAAGCCCTAGTTAGGAAATCCTTGGATTCCCCTATACATAGACAATATAGGCCTAGAGCTCTAGTAGATCCCTCTTTCCAACATCACTGGCCACTTGCATCAGGAACAACATCATAAGATCTCCTGTGGGCCTCTCTAGGACCTTGCCCTCACTATAAAGTATCAAATGGTAGGGAGATAATAAGGGATTAACCACTACTAGATCCCTCTCTCCACCATCACAGGTCACTTCCATCGAGAAGGTCATCATAAACTCTCCTTTGGGAGACTCCAGGAGCTTGTCCTCTCTGTAAAGTAGCAATGGTAGGGACTTCCCTACTCTCCAAAGGGAGGATAGGTCATGTTACCCTGCTGCTTGAAGATTGGTCCTGAGATGAGTACAATCTAGAATGTTCCCAGTTGTGACCATGAACTGTGAGCTCAGACCAACAGGGACTCAGAGGTTACAGAGGCTCCTGTGCTAAATATGAATATATATATGGGCCCTGGATCAGACTGATGAGGTAAACAGTTAATTTTATTCATGGCTTTTCCTCAAGTTTGGAATGACTCTCTATCCTAATCCAATTTTATGGCCCTCTTCTTAACTCTGACACCAGTCCTTTCAGACAATATTTTTGTCCACCTCCATGTTAGCTATCAAAATCAGGCAAAAACTACAGTAGTCATGGATTTATAGGGATATACCTAAAATATACTTCCTTGCTTCTTTCCACCCTAAGATCTCTATTCTCATCTGCTCTATTTCTACTTTTTGGTTCCTGTTCATTGATCATTTTGTCTGCTTTATATCTTACTGCCTTTCAGTCACCAAGTTGCAGATGATATCATGATTCCATCCTGACTTCCCTGGCAAATGACCTCACTCATGTGTGCTGGGACCTCACCTCTCCAGAGCCCTACCCCAAGAGGGAAAGGTAGAAACAGACTGGGGATATGGATTGACATGCCAATGCCCACGTCTAGTAGAGAAGCAAATTTAGAAACCAGAACACCCTCCTTCTATACTCCCAAAAGAATTTTGGTTCATACTCCCAGAGTGGGTAAAATGATAGGGGGAAGATGATAAGAGGGCTCTGACCTCCAATTTCATCAGGACTCAGAGGGAAAAATGGAAGAACATTTGGAGGTAGTAATAGGTGTAGTTGTAACTTAGAAAGGAAAAGAAGGAAGGAACAAAGAAAAATAGCAAATATATGTAAATATAAACAGATAGTTATAGACATAATAGTCAAGCCATATCTGCAACCTTAGAACTACTGTAGTTTTCAATAGAGGGTATAGGAATACAGAACTCTCATGGTAGGAATGGTTTAGAATTATACCCCTCTTATCTTATGATTTTGTAAATCAATATTGAGTCCCTAATAAAATTAAGAAGAAAGGGGAGAGAGAGAAAGAGAGAGAGCTAGAGAGAGAGAGAAAGAGAGAGATGCCTGCAACACTGTGTCGCTATTTGTGAACTTTTCTCTTTGCAGGTAGGGACTTGAACTTGCATCTTTAGGCACTATAATGTGTGTGCTCTCTCTTCCAGTTTGTCACCACTGGGATCCTGTGTCTAACTTTTGATGAATGTGACGGAAAATTTAGACTATTAGAAACATACTTTAAATGTGTTTATTAGTAACTGCTTGGACAATCATAGAGATGTGCCAGATATAGGGATGCTTTGTTTAAAGGCAAGTCTTCCCCAGTGGATCTGCTTTCTCAAATAATAACATTCTAGCAACACTGGGTTGTGGGTGACATATGGTTCTAATGTTATTTGTCTGCCTTCCTCCTGCCTGCACAGCACCATGGACCTCCAGTCAACTTGGTTTCCGCATGAAATCATTTTCATGGATGTCAATAGTGTCTTCGATGATTTGAAAGGGGAACAAGGTAAATATGTTCAAAATTGCTTCCTAGAAAATTCAAAGTAAGTAAGAAACAGAGTTTGAGTGATTGTTTCCAGGAAGAATGATGGGAGCAGTCCATGCTGCCGAAGTCTTGGTGGCTCCTTGACATCCACTATGAGGTGACTGTGCTATAGGTGTCATTCTTGTTGGCTGTCATCCAGGACAAAAAACTGTGGACTTTCCCACAATAAATGTAACCAATACAGGCACATTGACCTACTACTCATTATCTGTGGTGAGGGTGATTCCCATGGGGGCTGCTACTACTACTTATCACTATTATTTAAAAATTGCTGCCAGGGTTATCACTGGAGTTTGGTGCTGTCACTACAAATACACTTCTCCTGCCTGTACTTCCTTCCTTCTTTCTTTCTTTCTTTCTTTCTTTCTTTCTTTCTTTCTTTCCTTCCTTCCTTCCTTCCTTCCTTCCATCTCTTTCTTATTTACCTTTTTTCTTTCTCCTCCCTCCCTCCCTCCTTTTTTCCTTCTTTTCTCTTTTTTAAAAGATAAGACAGAGATAGCAAGAGGACCAGGAGATAGAGGGAGAGAAAGATGGATACCTGCAGACCTGCTTCACTGCTAGGGAAGCAGTTCCCATACAGGTGGGGAATGGGAGCTCAAACCTGTGTCCTTGTGCTTGGTAATATGTGTGCTTAACCAGATGTGCCATCACCTATCTCCCCAGGACTACTCTTCATATGGCAATTCTTTCACCTTTTCCAGAAGACCAGAAGGAGTTACTGCCAATAAAACCACCTACAATGGTTGAAAGTTTATTTGTCATGAATAGATACTTTGAATGAACTGTCATAGTTTAACAGCATGAATATATGGGGGGAAAACAAACTGGAAATATCACTTTACATTTAAATGTATGACAGTTTGCTCTTTTTATTTTATTTTATTTTATTTATTTATTCCCTTTTGGACAGTATGCTCTTCATCATTCCTTGATCTACCATTGAACATGTTTTCCAAAAAGCCATATGGTTTTCCTGAAGGCAAAGGTACATGAAACACAGAGCTTTGTGACTGGCACATTTGGTTGGATAAGCATAAGGAGCAATACATTTTCTTCAAGAAGATGTGGTCTAAAGACCAAAAACAATGGAAATATCAATGCTTGAATTGAATTGAGGGAGAAGTTGGATTGTCAGTCATTTAAATGACACTTGAATCATATCTTCTCAAAAGATATCTGTGAACATCACCTACTGCCAGCAACCCATTTATATCAGTGGAGGGCCAAAACACACCAAAAATCCTTAAAAATTTATTGGAGACTGCATTACGTCCAGAGGACTAAGTGTCTGTAACTCAAATGAAAAAAGGAGGACTTTTGATTACAGTGACCCAGACTGAATCTGGATTTATAATGAAGAGCATGAAAATCAGTTTTAAATAATTTTCTTTACTTGAATATGTCAGAAACTCACTCATCTGATTCACCATAACTTACAAAATGTTATAGGTTAGGTGAGCTTAGAAATGAAGCTGTGGGATGAATAATTAACTAGACGAGCTGTAAATTGAATAGTACTTGAAAGGCTATGTTGGTCTGGTTATCTGTGGTGACTCCACCTCAAACAGTTGTTATTTCTAAGTTACTGAGAATGTCATTCTTGGGTTGAATGGTGATTATCAGGTTTTCTTCTTTGGTGGTATTTGTGAAAGGTGTGGTATTTGAAAAAAAGAATGTTGTTAGCATACATAAAACTCAACTGATATTTTAATCAGGTAGAATTGTCTTGGAGAATATCAGTTATTTTCATGTCCTACTATGAAGATGTCTAGGAAAATCAGCAGAAGTGAGACAGCAAATGCACAGAGCACCAAGTGATCACCACTAGTTGACATATATTTCACCAAGGCATTGAATTGCTATTAAGGGATATTTTGTTAATTGGTGAATGTGGATTTAACTCTATTAAGAATTGAGGGTGCTAAGTGGCAGCCCACCAGGTATGGTGCCCAGGTTACTATGCATGAGGAACTGGATTCAAGCCTGCAGGTTATAAGCTTCAAAAGTTGTGGAGCAGTGCTTCGGGACTCTCTCTCTCTCTCTTATGCCTCTCCAGGGTTATCACTGGAGCATGTTTGCCAGTACTACAAATTCACTACTCCTGGTGGCCAATTTTTCCATTTTATTAGAGAGGACAGAGAGAAATTGAGAGGACAGGGGAAGAAGGGGAGGGAAAAATAGATACCTGCAGACCTGCTTCACTGCTTCTGAAGCATCCCCCCCACACACACTGCATGTGGGGAGCCGGGGGCTCGAACACGGATCCTTGCACTTCGTTCTGTGTGAGCTTAACCTGGTGTACCTCCACTCACCCCACCCCTTTTTCCCTCTCTCTTTGTCTCTCACCCTCACCCTCTATCAAAATAAAATAATTAAATAAATGAAAGAGGAAAACAATGACTACCTGGAGAGATGTAGTTGTAGTAAAGGCACCAAGCCTCAGCAATTACCTTGGTGGAAAAAAAAAAAAAGAGAGAGGAAAGAAAGTAATAAAAGACAAAATCCAGGAAACTATTTTTTTATTCAAATGTATACATCCTTTTTTTAAAGCCACCTCCACACCTCCACTTAATAAAGAAATGCTAATTATCAGATGAGATAATTATTTTTCTATGAAGCCTTTTTTTTTGGAGGCACCCATTTTTTTTCTAGCAGAATGTTATATTCTAAATTGACTGAATCTACCTTATTTTTAACTTTAGAAGGAGGAGTCATTTATAAGGTTATATCTAAGAGGCAGTTAGCTCTTTCAATTATTTTAATGCATTATGATAGTGTCTACAATTACAATCTGAAGAAATAAAGCTATTGAATAAATGTCAATTTTAAGTCACTGTTTAAATTCACTGTATTTCTGTATGAGTGAAAAATTGCACTTACCAAACAAAAATAGTAGCACACCTCTTTCTTGGCACACTCTTTGAAATTAACTCTGAAATATCAACAGAGTTAAAGTTCATAGAATAACCAAAATGGTGTAATTCAAGTTCCATTCATTTGCCTTTATAACTTCATTGTTCATTTTGGACAGTGCTGGGGAAACATTTTTCTGTCAAAGCCCATTTGGATATTTATAACCTCATCATTCACCAGCCATGCAAAATTATAAGTTTAAAAATTAGTGCTTAGTGTTGTTATGAAAAAAGCTACAGTTGCCTTGGTAATGCCAGACCAGATGATTTTTCATTTGGTTTAGAATCCACTATTTAACTGTAGGCATTCTAGTAGAACTGGAATTTAAACACAAATACAATCTTGAATGTTTCTAAACTGTTGCAAACTTACTTTATTTATTTTTAAGATTTTATTTATTTACTAATGGGAAAATTAGGAGGAAAGAGAAAAAGAACCAGACATCATTCTAATATATGTGCTGCTGGAGATTGAATTTAGGGCCTTATGACTGAAACTTCCGTGCTTTACCCACTGCACCAGCTCCCAGACCACAGACTTTCTTTAAAAGCTGTGATAATGAGGTTAGTTTGTGGTTGAGAGCAAGCTATTAATGAAGTCTTGGTTTTCTATCCAAGTACCACATATGATGGAAAGATATTCTGGCCTTTCTTCCTGCCCATCTCTCTTTTTCTCAGAAAGCAAATATAACTTCAAATAAAAAGAGAGTATATGGGGAGTCGGGTGGTAGCGCAGCGGGTTAAGCACACATGGTGCAAAGCGCAAGGTTCTGCGCCAAGGATTCCAGTTCCAGCCCCCAGCTCCCCACCTGCAGGGAGGTCGCTTCACAGGCGGTAAAACAGGTCTGCAGGTGTCTTTCTCTCCCCCTCTCTGTCTTCCCCTCCTCTCCCCATTTCTCTCTGTCCTATCCAACAACAACGACATAACAAAAACAAAAACAAAAAAAACCAATAATAACTACAACAATAAAAAGAGAGTATATGATTGAAACTGAATATGTAGGACTTAAAAAGAAGTTCTTTGTATTAGCTTCTATGTAAAATGAAAACTATAATAAATTATATTGACTTGAAATATATATATCAACAAAACACAAAAATTGTTTAAGCAACAACATATGTAATAGTTTTTGGGAGAAGTATTTTACCATTGATGTGATTTAGAATTGTCAGTGATGATAATACAAATCATTATTATGGTCAGTGAGATAAATCTGATAAAGATAAATACCATATGATTTTACTCGTCATTAATCTACTACAACCCAGAAAGGAAAACAAAAACAAACTTTTAGACTATAAGAACAGAATAGTGGTGTCAGGAAAGATGGCAAGAGGGTTAGGCAAAGGAGCTTAGTTTGTAGTGATGACTGAACACCGGACACTAGATTTTTGGTGACAAACATGTATAGTGATACTACGCATATGCTAATTTATAATGCTGTATATCTGAAATCTACATAATGTCATGTCTGTGTTACCTCAATTAAAAAAACTGACTTCTACTCAACTTTATTATAGCTTTTAAATTCTTTGTAATCAATGTTCCTTGCTTCTCTGTAGTTGCAATATAAAGGTATTACTTGGATTGGCACCACATGGCAGAGCTTCCACTTCATCACTGCTGAAAATTCCTGCAAAGAGAAGAGAAAATGATATTTGCTAGTCAAAAAGTCATACCAAAAACAAAAAAAACCAACTAAGCAGGATTGTATGTCACTCTTCTCTCCCAAGAGCTACCATCTTTCTAAGAAACCCCCCCTTCTCACTGACCCAAGTATGAAGGTAAATTTTAATTTTTCTTATTTTCTCTCTCTATTCAATTCTCCACGGAAAACTTGACATTTTATTTTATATAAATAAAATCGAAAAGCTAGTATAGCTGGATTGAGGCTACAAAAAAAAGTGATCTGAAATCCAGTTAAAAGTTATTAGGCAACTTGGAAAAGTAAACAGAGAAGATGGTGCTGGACTGAGGGTTGTCTGTTACTTAGCTAATACTAATGCATTGCACTGCTTTCTTTTTTAAAAATATTTTTAAAATTTTTTACCTATAAAAAAGAAACACTGACCAAACCACAGGACAAGGGGGGCACAACTTCACACAATTCCCACCACCAGAACTCCGTATCCCATCCCCTCCCTTGATAGCTTTCTGTCGGGTTGTGCTCAGGAGAGAAAAGAGACCAGGAACTCATGGCGGAGCGGGAATGCAAATCTTTATTCAAGTTGGGTGTGGGCACAGTGGGTTTAAGCCATATGGAGCTAGCAAAATGGCCACCTCCCGCTGTGCCCACCAGCCCTTCTCTAGGTCGGGATGCAGAAAAGAAAAGAGAGGGGAAGGAGAGGGGGAAAGAGAGGGGGGAAAAGAGGGGAAGAGAAGAGAAAACACAAACAGGAGCGACTTTTATAGGAGAATTCTGGAAGTGGCAAGTCAGATGGGATTGGCTAGGAAAGGGATGCATTGGATCGACCTTCTCGTGGTGCATCCCGTGAGTACCCATTTATTGGGGAAACTGACGATCCTTCCTAGCCGACTGAATCCACATGGATCCCAGTCACTTTCAAAGCCAGCAACAAGCAGACATCAGGCTCAACCTGAGGCTGTTGACTGGCTACGGAAGAAGGGCAAACGCTAGAAGAAGAAGGGGTAGAGAGAGGCAAAAGGCATGCCATGCCGGGAAGGTGGAAGCTTCCTTAGCAACTGTTACAATGGTTTTAACTGAATTAGCAATACTCTGAGGGGATAACATGGTGAGGATCTGTAAATAATACTTGCATGGAAATATAGTGGTTTGTGGGCCCTGCCAATGTTCAGCCACATCTGCACAATTTCCCAACAGCTTTCCTATTCTTTTATTTTTTATTTATAGAAAGAAAATATTGACTAAACCATAGGATAAGAGGGCTACAACTCCACACAATTTCCACTACCAGAACTCTCCCATCCCCTCCCCTGATAGCTTTCCTATTCTTTAATTCTCTGGGAGTATGGACCCAAGGTCATTGTGGCATGCGGAAAGTTGAAGATCTGGCTTCTGTAATTGCTTCCCCGCTCAACATGGGCATTGACAGGTTGATCCATATTCCCAGTCTGTCTCTCTCTTTCCCTCATGGGGAAGGCCTTTGGGGAAGTGGAGCTCCAGGACACATTGGTGGGGTTGTCTGTCCAGGGAAGTCTGGTCAGCATCATGCTAGCATCTGGAACCTGGTAGTTGAAAAGAGAGTTAACATACAAAGTGAAACAAATTGTTGACTAATCATGAACCTAAAAGCTGGAGTAGTGCAGATGAAGAGTTGGGGGTGGGTCTAAGTTTTGTAGATAGCTAGTAGGTATATTTTAGTTCTATTCCAAAGGGCCTGTGACTATACTAGTTTTTTTTTTTTTCCCCTGAGCCTGAAGTCTGATATGCAAGTGGATCCAAATTATTGTCTGGAGAGATGATGACATGGCTAGAAAAAGGACCAGAAAGCTGGAACATGGTGAAGAGCTATTCAATAGATAATGTACATTTTAAATGTAAGTAAAATAATTCATTGAAACATAAGAAATAAACAGCTGAGAGGCTGGGTGATGGTGCACCCCAGGGAGTGCAGAAGTTACCATGCAAAAGGACGCAGGTTCAAACCCTTGGTCTACACCTGTGGGGCCCAGGGGTGGGGGGGAGCTTCACAAGTAATGAAGTAATGCTAATGGTGCCTTCTTCTCTCTCCCTCTCTCTCTCCTCCCCCTCTCATTCCTCTCTGTCATATCAGATAGAAGAAAAGAAAGTGAATTTTGTAGTGCAGTCACCATGCTCCAGTGATAACCCTGGTTGAAGAAAAAGAAATATATATATATATACACACACACACACACATATTTGTGTGTGTGTTTCTATTTTTATAGGAGACTAACCACAAACCACAGAAAATCTGTGGGTCTCTCAAATGCAAGCTTTTACTCCATTTTAAAAATAGAGTTAGAGATTTCTCTGATGAACTGTTAAAGTGCTATTATTTCACCTTATGGTGTGTCCATATACTTTATACTGTACATGAAATATCAATCATGTTGATATCAGCTGTGAAAACTGAGATTAAAATTGAGAGACTGACCTGATTTTACTAAGATTAGTCATCAGTTTTCTTGGAGATAGGACAAAATGTCCCTCAAAAATTATATTTAAATCTATTCAGAGGTCATATAGACAGGTACCTAGTATGATAGCAATATTGCATCATCAAACAGGGAAAATATTGGTTCTGTAAAACTTGACGAGTTGATGCATTCAATTAGCTGTAAAGGCATAAAGGTTCTTTACTTATCAAGGTTCCAATCAGGCACAAGATGGCTATAAAGAAAATTTGCATCCTGATGCCCAAAAGAAATATCCCAGAGGGGCAGGGCACATTGATTTGTCCAAAGCTGTTGTCCATTTGCAGTCTGAAAATGCCTAATAAAGACAGTTGTTTGTTCTTGGCTTTATTATTGTAAAGTTAGCTTTGATAATACTTGCCTAACAGGTTCAGCTAGTGGGGATGAACAAAAACAGGCAAGAGGCAGAGATTCTGGGTGGAAATGGTTAGAGGAGGACACAGGTAGAGAAAAATGGTATGAGAGTCTGGAGAGGAGAATAAGCAGAAAGAGCGTGTATGAGCATTGTGTAGGCCAAAGGGTACATAGGTCACACCTATTTTCATGGGAGTGTATACTGTTATAGTGGAATAGTTTACAGGTAGGAGTCAAGTTTGCATTATCAAATTTGCCTTGGGATCACCTCAGGAGCCCTCTTCCCCACTTGTTTCTCTATGTTTAAATGGCAGCTAAAGAGAAGCAGTGGAGGCTATCAGGCTTCTGGTTCAGAAGCTGGCATGGGTTTAAAGGAAACTGGCAGGAGCTTTTATAACTGAGGACAGTCATGAGAAGTTGTGAAAGGTAGTGGAGTACTGAAAATCTGTAACAGATATTATAAATGGAATGCATAGCAAATTTGCTTTATGTACAATTTAAAAAGATTGATTCATTAATGAAAGGAGAAAGAGAAAGTCCAGAGCATCAGTCTAGTAAACATGGTAAAGGGACCTCATGCTTGTAAGTCCTGTGCTCTCCCACTGTACAGCCTTCCAGGCAACTAACTTATATACCTTTTAGTCACTTAATTACTGCTGTGATATGTGTTAATTGATGGCATATGGTAAGCAGTTGGGATGCATGACTAATAAATGTAGCTTTCTAGAGCTTAACCTGGCTTTTGGATTTTGTATTCAAATAAAATGCAAATAAAATAAAATGGACCAAATTTTATATCCATTTCATATTTCAGTGATATCATGGCTATAACAGAAGACAGTCCAGAAAGTACTTAACACAAAGGCTTTATATAATATCATAAAGGTAACCTGTCTTTATGACTCCTGTCTTTGGGTGAGACTGCCTGAGACCACTGTAGACGAATAGATTTGGTCTCATAGGCTGTGTTCTCTTCAATAGACTGACTCTAAAGCCAAATGTCTTATGATAAATATTGGCTCTCTCATCTCCTACTGAGTAATTCATATTTATTATAAGACTAAACTGGAACATGTGGAGTTTATGAAAAATAATTTTGAAAACAGATAGTTTCAATATTTAAGTTTTTTGCACTTCATCCTCCCCCCAAAAATTGCTCATGATGTCACACCCACCATCATATTGCTCTGTAATCAGTTTCCTTTCTTATTATTTTGTCTCTTATATGCCAAGCTCTAGGCTGGAATACGAGCCTTCAAAGCTGAATTAACAAATACCACAATGAAGATCTATTGTCACATACCCAAAGCCAACAGTTGTACCCACAGATCAGAGTCTAAGAGTGAGTATGATTCAGAGGATTCCCTCCTCCATGCTGTATTTTCTTGAATTAAGAATTTCTGGTAAAAAAATAATGATAACCCATATCTATAAACTTGGAAGAATTATTATAGTTTACAATGGAGGGATTGGGGATCCAGAACTCTGGTGGTGGAAACAGTGTGGAGTTGTACTCCTGTTATCTTATAGTTTTGTAAATCAATATTAAATAACTAATAATAAAAAAAGAATTTCTGGTCAAGAAGTAAGGGAGGAAGTGAAACTATTTGTTCTTCCTGGAGCTTTCTGATGCCAAAATATCTGGGATGTAAGCTCAGCACTCCCTATTGGTATCGCTTTTGTACAAGGTTTATGATATCTGAACTTCCTTTAGGCCTAGTGGCCTCTAATATGTGTGTGTGTGTGTGTGTGTGTGTGTGTGTGTGTGTGTGTGTGTGTGTGTGTGTGTGTGTGTGGTGGGGGAGGGGAGCTTATGTTTCCATTCATCTCACTCTTCTGCCAGCAAGATAATAAGTTATGATCCTAGAAATCTGGCAGGATATCAGGATATTTGGAGTAGTGGCTATTGTTCATTCTTGATTGCATGGAGTAATGTCTGCTTGCTCTTTATGGGGTGGCCTGATGTCTGGAGCTAGTACCGAAGAACTGGGAAATAATAGTTCAAGAGCTGAAAGTCCTATAGAATTGCTTTAATTCTCATTTGTAGAGATGTTTTTCATTAAGGTCAAGGGCATGTTTGGCACTTAGAGCAAGAGTCAGAACCTCAGAAACCAGTAACTGAGCAGACCTGTGGCTAGGTGATGCCTCATCCAGTAGAGTGCACATGTGAACATGCAGGAAGATAAGGATTCAAGCCCTCAGCAGCAGAGGGGAAGCTTCATCAGCAGAGGACTAATGTTATAGGTATCTCTCCTTCTTACTCTCCCACTCCCCTTCTATTACACTCTGTTTCTTACTCTCTATATAAAAAAGAAGGAATAAGAAAAAATGCTTGCCAGGAATGATGGAATCATATAAGTACTGAGTCCTAGCAATAACTCTGATGTCAAAGTAAGAATAATACAAAGGATACAAATCTTGTCCAAAGAAATAATTTAATTTATAATTAAGTTAAACATAATTAAGTACCTTAGAATACATTTAACAAATGAGATTAAGGACTTGTATAACATAAATTATAAAACATATTAAAAAAATAGAAAACATAAAGAAAGACATTCTATGTTCATGGGTTGGAATAATGAACATTGTTAAAATGGTTATGCTACCCAAAGTAACATACAGATTTAGGGAAATTACTATAAACATTCCAACGATATTATCCAAGGAAATAGAACAAATACTACTAAAAATTGTTTAGAACTACAAAAGACTATAAACAGTTAAAAAATGTCTCAAGAAAAATAGAAGTATTATGTTCCTTGACTTCAAACTATACCAACACTTACTAATAGTGAAAACATAATATTAGAATAAAATAGATATGTGGATCAATGATATAGAATTGCAAAACAAGAAATCAGCCCACTTTATATAGACAGTTAATTTATAACAAAGAAGCCAAGAGCATACAGTGAAGAAAGGAGAATCTTTTCAACAAATGGTGTTTGAAAATTAAATAGCCTTTTGTAAGATAATAAGAATCACATACCATACACAAGACTAATTCCTAAAAGATTAAAGATTTGAACAAAAGTCCTGAAATCTTAAAAATAGCTAGATGAAAACATGAATGAGATACTCCACAATAATTGGCTTCAGTGATGTCTTTGGAAACTCAGTCCCAATGATGGAAGCAAAACAAAAATAAATAGAAATGTATCAAGCTACTCTCTACAAAAGGAATTTTCATACAGTGAATAAAATTACCACTAAAACAAAAAGACATATAAGTGAACAGGGCAAAATATTCATACATCATATATCAAACAAAGACATGATATTAAAGACATAAAAATAATTCATAGAAACTCAAGAATTTAGAAAATATCATTGGAAATGGAAGATAAGTTGAATAGACATTTCTCCAGAGAAAACTTGCAGTAGGCACATGAAAAAAAAATTCATTATCACTTATTGTCAAGGAAATGCAAATCAAGTAAATAATAATATACCACTCCATAGCTGTGAGAATGAGCTGTATATATAAGGCTAGAAACAAGTTATGGCAAGCATATGGAAAAAGGTTGTTGTGAATGCAAACTGATCTAGCCTCTCTGGAAAACAGTATGGGGTTTGCTCAAAATACTAAAAATAGATCTATCATATGATATAGAAATTCTACTCCTAGATATCCATGTAAAGAACAGAAGAACAGTACTCCAAAAGGATGCATGCACTCCTATGTTCATTGCAGTTCCACTCACAATAACCAAGTTATAGATAGACTCCACATGCTCAAAGATAGATGAGTGGGTAAAGAAGTTGTGGTATACTTACACAATGGAATACTATTTAACTGTAAGAAAAGATAAAGTCTTACCTTTGCAACAATATGAATGGAATTGGAGCAGCAATGATAAAAATAAGTCAAAAGGAGAAAGGCAAATATTGGGTGATTTCATCTATGGGTGAAAAAGTGCACAATGATTTTGTTTTATTAGGTCCTGCTCAGAAACTAACATGAGCAGTGAGTGTTTCAGGTGCCTGCTCTTTTCTCTTCCTCTCTATCAGTCCTTCCTATCTCAATTTCTCTCTATCCTATCAATTTAAATGAATAAAAAGAAATATAAAAATAGTAGAAAAATAATAAATAAAGATTTGCATTTAGAAAGCATTTTCTGGGTACCATGTAGAGAATGGATTATAAGGATATAAAGATACATTCAGAGAGAAGAGTAGAAGGATCAGTAGATGAAGCTAAATGTGTTTTAATTGTCTGGTGCACCAGAAAGCCAAACCCTGTCAAAAGGGGGAAATTTTTGCCTCAAAACACAAGTCAAGAGCGCAAGAAAAGTAGGAGTAATGCTCAGATCTACTTCCATGTACCTATGATTCAGAAAAATATTTGCATTGATAGAAAAGGAACTGAAAATTTCTATCTTATCTACTTCCTGAAAATAGCAGGAGTTGGATTTTGGTATATACAGGATGGGACTTTTTAATTTAATTAATTAATTTTTATCGTTGTTGTGGTTATTATTATTGTTGTTATTGATGTTGTTGTTACCAGATAGGAGAGAGAAATGGAGAAAGGGAAAGAAAGACACCTGCAGATCTGCTTCACCTCTTGTGAAGTGACCCCCTTTCAGGTGGGGAGCTGGGGGCTCAAACCAGGATCTTTATGCAGTCCTCGAGTTTTGTGCCTCCTGCGCTTAAACTGCTGTGCTACTGTTCGACTCCCTTTATTTAATTCATTTATTTATAAAATGGAAACACTGACAAGACCATATGATAAGAGGGGTACAATTCCCACCACCAGAGCTCCATATCCCATCCCCTCCCCTGATAGCTTTCCTATTCTTTCACCCAGGGAGTATGGACCAGGGAATATGGACCCAGGGTCATTATGGGGTGCAGAAAGTGGAAGGTCTGGCTTCTGTAATTGCTTCCCTGCTGAATATGGACGTTGACAGGTCGATCCATACTCCCAGCATCTCTCTCTCTCTTTCCCTAGTGGGGTGGGGCTCTGAAGAAGCAGAACTTGAGGACAGGTTGGTGGGGTCATCTGTCCAGGGAAATCCAGTTGACATCATGGCAGCATCTGGAACCTGGTGCCTGAAAAAGAGTTAATATATAAAGCCATACAAATTGTTGATTATTCATGAACCGAAAAAGCTGAGATATTGCAGATGAAGATTTGGGAAATAGCTAGTAGGTCTATTTTAGGAATATTCCAAAGGGCCCATGACTTGTTAGTTTTTGCCTGAGCCTGACATCTGATATGCAGGTGGACCAAATTATTATCTGGGGATATGATGCCATGGCTGGAAAAAGGGCTATAAAGCTGGATCAAGGAAGAAAGTAGCTCCCAAATATGGGAAAAGTATATAAATATTGTTGGCTGTAAACACCCATCGATTTGATCTGGGGCCCATATTCAGCATAGAAGCCTATGTAACCTCTACATCCCTGTAGGTCTGAACTTGCATTCTGTAGTCATCAGTAGGAACATTCCAAGTTTCATCAATTTCAGGACCCATAGGATGGGAATTTGAATCATCAGGTCATTAGGTCATTATTACTCTCCCGAGTAATAATGCTTTCTTTTGTTTCTTCTGTGTAATAGACCTTGAGTTCTGCTGGTTACCTTGAAAAGCAGGGGCAAAGGTGTATGTGTGTGCATAAGAAAGGAGGGTCTGTGTTTCTGTTTGTTCTTCCTGCAAAACCAGTTATGACCTATTTACTGTTTCTACAAAGCAATTCCTGCAAACAAAGTGCTTGTTATTGAAAGATTACTGTCTAGCCCAATATATCAAAGCTTCCTTGTCCTTCTAGGGTCATGTCAGGTACTCTGTTACTTTAGAGCCAAGATTTTATAACCTTGGTGCAAGATGATAAAAATCTTGGGGAGAGTGACAACAGGAGGGTCGAAAAGAAATATGGACTAAGAGAAATGCAAATTTAAATACATTCTAATCATTTTGACAAAAACAGCTTATGAATTCAGTGATACTTTTAAATGCTTGTCTTTATTATACCAGCATCCTCACACATTTGGAAAACACCCATTTTACATAGTTTTGGGTTCTCTGAACTGTAGCTATGAAAATGAGATTCAACATGCCATGATTTCATCAGGGGGAAAGCCTAAGAACAGGAAATAGGGAAGGAGCAGGGCATCTAGTGTAGCAGTGACCTCTCGATACAGCTCTGACCTAGAGTGAAGAAGGGTGCCTAGATAAAGGGAGTGTTTTGTGCACATCTATCACAGGAAGATGATAAGTTGTACCCATGTGTCAACAACTGTGCTGTGAATCATTAACCACCCTTCCCATGCTTTATAGTGTGGTTGGCGGTGGGGGAGAAAGAGAAGAAAAGGGGAAGAGAGAAAGAGAGAGAGAGAGAGGAGGTAGCCAGCAGCATCCTTGGATACAGGGGAGTTGCTGAGGGGATCTTCAACCAAAATCAGCCTATTAAGGAGGAGAGGTCTCTTGGGAATGGCTCTACCTTGCTCAGTCTGAAAGGAGCCAGAAAATGCTCAATCTCATCCCCCAAGTTTTGATGAATTTCCAAATGGTGTAAATGAGGTCCTCAGTCTAACACATCTCTTGGAAGAGAAAGAACTGTGAGGATATCCTGCTGGTTGTCACACACTTATATGCGTTTTCTTTCCTTTTAAAAATATATTATTCGTTCAATTTATTTGGTAAGACAGAAAAAAATGAGAGGGGGGAGGAAAAAAAGGGAGAAAGAGACAACTGCAGCACTGCTTCACCACTCATGAAGCTTTCTTTCCCTTTACAGGGGCGCACAGGGGCTTAAACTCACGTTCTTGTGCATGGTAACAGGTGCACTCAGCCAGGTACACCACCACTCGTCCCCAAATATGCAGATAGACCCTGGGGTTGTTGGGGGGAATCAATGATCTCTGTAGTAATTGAGGTGTCTCATAATTTATAAAGGCCCAGAGACTCAGTAAAGTTGAGACATACTTCGGCAGAGTACATTAATCTCATTCCTCACACTTGATCCCCCTATTTATTTGCCTCATATCATATACATTTATCTTTTGTGGGTTTTTTTTGCCTCCAAGGTTATTGCTGGGGCTTGGTGCCTCTACTACAAATCCATTGTTCCTGATGGCCATCTTTTTTCCATTGTTGTTGTTGCTGTTATTGTTGTTGTTAGACAGGACAGTACAGAGAGAAATTGAGATGGAAGGGGAAGACAAGAGAGAGGGAGAGACAGAGAGACACCTACAGACCTGTTTCACTGCTTGTGAAGTCTCCCCAGCCCACCCCCCTCCCACAGATAGGGAGCTGGGGGCTTGAACCTGGATCCTTGCTCTGGTCCTTGAGCTCTTCTTCAAACCCCAACAGAGTGACAGAGTTCGAGAGTTCTTGGCGCTGCCGCGGGGGAAGGAGGCAGGAGAGTTCTGTTTAGTGATTAGTTTGGGTTAGTTTATGAATAGTTGTTCCTGAATAAAGAAATACAGCTTCCCTGCCCAGCCGTGTGTCTCTGGTTGTCTCTGTTACCCGCCTGTGAAGCTAGCCTGGCCAGTTGGAGCCTCTGAAAATTAACAACAAATGGCGCCCACATGGACCAGACCTGCACATCTCTCAGATAAGTGAAGACAATTTGGTTACCTATGCACTATGGCCTTCTCTTCTGCTTGTGAAGAGATCTCCAAAGGCCTCTGCCCTTTCTTCATGAGTCTGTTTCGCTGTTTCTGGAACATGTATCTCTGGACCACTCTGTGGTTTCTGCCCAATGCCAGCCCGCAGGAGTCCAACGCCAGTGCCGCGTGGCGCAGGGCATTGGGTGCCGGCTCCCTCCATGCTGCTCGGCCAACATGGCAGGGCCATGGGGCAGGGTCGAGGCAGCCTATCCTGGCCGCCACCCCGGGGCACCTCAGCCCGCGCCTTCTGCAGGGCAGGCCTGCCCGCCTTCGTGCTATGAAGTCTGGACAGATCCCGGGCCACCCGGAGACCACGGGCTCCCTACCGAAACTGGGCCCCCTGGCCGAGATCCCCAGCTCGGGTCTGAAGGCAGAAAAGCTAGAATACACAGAGATTCATGCAGAGATCCCAACCTGAAATTCCTAGAAGTGAAGCTACCCAAGAGGTCAGCACTGGACAATGCACTCCCAGAATGGCTAAGACAGTATAGATCTAAATTCGTGTTTAAAATGACATGTCTTCGTAACAAAAGTTTCTCTCCTTGTGTATTGAAGACCATGTGTATGTGTGTGTTTAAGGTTTGGTAACATTAACTTTAAGGTTAAAAGTGTAACTTTAAGGCTAAATTCTTACCAGGCAAAGTTAAATGAAAAAGGTTTTCAACGTATTTCTCATAAAGATAAAATTAACTTACATTTAAAGTCTGAGGTAAAAATTAGTTAACAATCAATATATTTTAACTAAGTTGGTCTAAACAAGACCTGCGCACACCTAGGGTGTGTCTCCATCTTGAATGGGTATAACAAAAGGTTAAAAAGATGTTGATATGTAAAAGTCTCAAATTCCTTCTCAATTAGAAACGTTAGATTGCGCTATGGTTATGCTAATAACAAGTTTTGTTTCATAGTAAGTAAATTGCAGCTGTCAAGTTCTCTACAAAAAAGAAGTTGGTCTAAACAAAACCTGCGCACACCTAGGGTGTGTCTCCATTTTAAATGGGTATAACAAAAGGTTAAATAGACTTGTTGATATGTAAAACTCTCGATTACCTTCCCTATTAGAAATGGTAGATTACACAATGGCTATGCTAATGATACTCATGCCTGAGGTTTTCTTTCCTTGATTCTCATGTTTACCTTTTCACATTCTATTGTTTAAACTTTAACCAACCTTAAAATCATTCTAAAAAAGACTTCTAATTGTAATAGAGTTATCAATTGTGATAAACTTCTAACCTGCTACAAGTTTGTTTCATAGTAAGTAAATTGCAGCTGTCAAGTTCTCTACAGAAAAGCAGAATTCCAGCAGCTGACCTTCCTCATATAATGTTCCACCCCCTGGCATTCTTCCATGGACATTTGCTTTGAACTGGCATTTCTATTGGACTCAACTGGTACACCTCTTGGACACTTTGCAGCTTCCCCTTATGCTGCTGGGTTTCTCAAAGACTGACTGCAGCCATGCCTTGGGACTCTAGGCCTCACCCTCCCCCCCCCATGCTAGAAAATGCCCGTTGAGGCAAGTACACCCCCCAGAGGCAGGAAATGTTTTTTTTAAGCTGATAAAGTTTTGCCCAGAAGCAAAAAATGGCCCCCTCAGGCCTTCCCTTGGCAGCACACTGGTTCTTGTTACTCGTTTACATGTTTCTCCATGTTTGTGCCAGTTTCTTTTTTGAAAATGCCTGTACGATATAGGTTTCTGTTCACCCCACACCCCTGATACTGTGGTCATTTAGTTAAAAAGAAAAGGGGGAATATGTTGGCATTCTTCGTGTTGGTTTGGCCCCCTTCCCCCTACCTCTGAGAGAAATGGTTTGGTCCTTGCTAGTTTTGCGCCCCTCTTTCTCCCCGCCCCATATGCTAAGGACGTCCAGAGTCCCAGCAGCAGCAGCAGCAGCAGAGAGAGGATGATGGAGAAAAGCACATGGTGTGGTGATTTGCCCGTTCGTGAATAAAGATATACAGCTTCTCAGCCCAGCCGTGTGTCTTTGAGTCTCTCTCTACCACCGCAACGCTAGCCTGGCCTGCTGGAGCCCCCGAACTTTAACAACAGTAGGCTTAACCTGGTGTGCTACCACCTGACCCCCTCTCCTTTTGTCTTATCCAGCACATTAAATTTTCAAAACCTAGAGCAAGTAGATCAGAAGCAACCAATAGCACAGCTACATACAAGATACTGGATACTGTACAGCAAACCCTAACAAAAGGACTTTTCAATGTTAACCCAATTACCAAATAATGTGATGATAACATTAACTATCGAGTGTCTTTTTGAACCCTAAGACAGCAGGAACCTCACATCTCCACTATAGAGCCCCTACTTCCCCCAGTCCTGGAACCATTGGATAGGACCCACTTTCCCGTATGCCTCTCCCAATCCATATCAAATAATATTGAGTCTGCCGATCACAACCTAATCAACGCAATGATTGCCACCTCAACATGCTTCACTTCAGACTGTGTCCAGAGACTTCACATGTGGAATGACAACCCTTCAGCTTCATTACTTGGGTAAGACCTTTCCTTTCATGGTATACTATAATTCCATCTCAGGTGGTTCACTTTCTAACAAAGTACCAAAACCTAGATATACACCAGTTTCTGTGAGAGAGAGCATATGTTCACACGTATCCATAAACTACTGCAAAATATATACCTGAAAGCAGAAGTACACTAGAGTTTGCAGTGAGTACCCCCCCAACACTTCCTCTCCACTATTCCAAGCTTTGGGTCCATGATTGCTCAACAATTTCTTTGGCTTTGTATGTTAACTCTCTTTTCAGTCACCAGGTTCCAGATGTCATCAGGATGCCAGCCAGGCTTCCCTGGACTGAAGACCCCACCAATGTGTCCTGGAGCTCCGCTTCCCCAGAGACCCATCCTACTAGGGAAAGAGAGAGGCAGACTGGGAGTATGGACCGACCAGTCAATGCCCATGTTCAGTGGGGAAGCAATTACAGAAGCCAGACCTTCTACCTTCTACAACCCACAATGACCCTGGGTCCATGCTTCCATAGGGATAGAGAGTGGGAAAGCTATCAGGGGAGGGGGTGGGATATGGAGATTGGGTGGTGGGAATTGTGTGGAGTTGTACCCCTCCTATCCTATGCTTTTGTTAATTAATCCTTTCTTAAATAAATAAATAAATAAATAAATAGTAGTGGCATAAAGTCTGGATGGTGGCACATCTGTTTGAGCACACATGTTGCAATGCATAAGGACCTAGGTTCGAACCCCTCTGCAGGGGGAAAGATTTGAAAGTGGTGAAGCAGTACTTCAAGTGTCTTTCTGTTTCTCATGCTCTCTATCTCCTCCTTCCCTCTCGATTTCTGACTATCTCTATTCAATAAATAAATAAAGATGATAAAAATTTTTTAAAAATTTCAAAATCAACTTCTTTGCAAAAAAAAAATCAACTAACTTCCCCTTCTCTGGAAATCTCTTTCATTATTTTCCTTCCACCTCAATCTTCCTTTCTATTTTCTCATTTTTCCAATTTTATCCTCTGTCCTTTCTCCTTTTCTTCCCCCTCCCCTCTCTCTCAGTCTAGCCTCTCTCTCTCCAGTGAAATTCCTGGGTAGAGTTAAAGAAATTCTGCTTCATTCTATCAAATATTGATGCATTTATATTGATATCTTATGGCATACTAAATTTCCTCCCATCTTATTTATTTATTTATTTTTTTATTTATAAAAAGGAAACATTTATAAAGCCATAGGATAAGAGGAGTACAACTTTGCACAATTCCCACCATCATAACTCGGTGTCTCATCTCCTCCCTTGATAGCTTTCCTATTCTTTATCCCTCTGGGAGTATGGACCCAGGGTCATTGTGGTGTGCAGAAGGTGGAAGGTCTGGCTTCTGTAATTACTTCCCTGATGAACTTGGGCATTGACAGGTTGATCCATACTCCCAACCTGTCTCTCTTTCCCTAGTGAGTTGGGACTCTAGGGAAGCGGGACTCCAGGACACATTGGTGGCGTTATCTCTCCGGGGGAGTCTGGCTGGCATCATGGTAGCATCTGGAACCTGATGGCTGAAAAGAGGGTTGACAGATAAAGCCAAACAAGTTGTTGACTAATCATGAACCTAAAGGCTGGAATAGTGCAGTTGAAGTGTTGGGAGGTCTCCGTTTTGTAGATAGCTAGTAAGAGTATTTTAGTTCTATTCCAAAAGGCTTGTGACTATACTAGTTTTTTTTGTTTGTTTGTTTGTTTTTCCCCTGAGCCTGATATGCAGATGGATCCAAGTTATTGTCTGAGGAGATGGTGTCATGGCTGGAAAAAGGACCAGAAAGCTGGATCAGAGAAGAGAGGAACTCCCAAATATGGGAAAGGAGTATAAATATTGTTGACTATAAACCCCATTGATTTGATCTGATCTGGGTCCCATATTCAGCTTAAGAGCCTATGTGATCTCTGCATCCCTGTAGCTCACGTTCTGTGCTCATGAATAGGAACATTCCAAGCTGCCCCGATTTCAGGACTCATCTTCCTCGGGTGGAGCATAGAGTATGTTGTCCAGCCTCCCTTTAGAGGATCAACATTCTCTACTGTTGTTGATCCAAGATGAGGGCAAGGTCCTATGGGGGCCCACAAAGAGGTCTATTGTGTTGTTCCTGATAGAGATGACTGGTAATATTGGGGAGAGGGATTTATTTGAGGTCTCGGCCAATCATGTCTGTTTGGGAATCTCAGGACTCCCTGACTAGGGCTCCAGCTGATGACCACCCATCATATTTAAGTCTCAAAATGATCTTTGATTCTGTGTCAGAATATGGTATTACTTCCTATTCTCCTAGGGTAAAAGGTTATTTCTCTACTCAGGGCCTTCATTTCCTCATCACTAAGATGAGGAAACAGTTGCTCAAGTTTTGTGATGAGGGTTAAGTTATGTGTGTAAAATTACTATGGCAGTTTGTTATCATGATATCTATGAATATATTATATCTTTGCATTATTATCCACTTCTAAATCATGTTTCAATAAGCCAAATGTTGATTAATAGGTTACTGGTGCTGAATGGGCTTATTTTGAAATTGAAGAAATTCTGCATTACCAAGGTGGTAAGTTTAATTTGAAAGAAAAAAAAAAGACTCAAAATGTCTTGTCAGGGTTTAGATGGTAGTATATCTATCTAGTTGAGTGCTTGTTATCAAACAAAAGAACCTAAGTTCAAATCCCTGGTACTATCTGCATGGGGAAAACTTCTGGAGTGGTGAAGTAGTGCTGCAAGCATCACTCTTTCTCTCTCTCTCTTTGCCCCCCCTCCAATTTATTTATGTATCATCAAATCAAAATAAAATGAAAAAAGAAAACATGGCTAACTAGATGCATTAGATTTGTAGTGCAGGTTCCAAACTCCAGTGACAACTCTGGTAGAAAAAGAAAATGTCCTTTTAGTATGTCTCTGAGACTGAAACAATTCAGAAATACTATCCACATAATGACCTCATGCCTAAACACAGCCTTTCCTCTCAGAAACTATTCCCAAAGTACAATAGTCCTGGTGTGAATAGCTAGAAAATCCAAGCACATAATGAATTTTCAGCTTTTTTTCTTTCCTGTGCTCCCCTACTGTTTACACTTGGTCAAAAAAAATTTTTTTTTAAGCACATGAGGTGAGAAGCAGAAGGATCCTGGTTCGAGCCCCCAGCTCCCCACCTGCAGGGGAATCACTTCACAGGCAGTGAAGCAGGTCTACGGCTGTCTATCTTTCTCCCCCTCTCTGTCTTCCCCTCCTTTCTCCATTTCTCTCTGTCCTATCTAACAACGATGATATCATCATCATCAACAACAATAACTACAACAACAATAAAAAATAAGGGCAACAAAAGGGAAAATAAATAAATATAAAAATTAAACAACAACAACAAATTTTATCTTTCAATGTAGAAAATTAAGATAACTGCTTTTTTAGTTTTTGTACTGCTGCTTGAGTCACCTTCAACTTTCCCTATTTGTCTCCTGTAGAATACTCCTTAACCAGTACCAGATTTTCCTTACTTATTCTTATTTTCCTGTTTTTCTCAAGCAAGTTTTCTGATATTTTAGAGATTTTTCCATAGTCATAAGGAAAGAACAACAAAGATAGAGGGAGAATCTATGGAAGGAGATCTCTTTAAAGACCTGTCTCCAAATACTCACATTCTGAGATACTGGGGGTTTGGATTTCAAATATGAGCCTGGGGGGGTATACAGTTCAGCCTATGAAACCATTACTGGAGCAATGCAGGAGGAAATATGTTTTTACGAAAAATTAACTGTTGCTATTGACCATATGGGGCATCCAGGCAAGCAACTCAGCATGGAACCTTTTGAAAGAAGCATCTGTTTTCATAATGCATTGTGATAAATTTTAATGAGACAATTTAATAAAAATATAAGACTTTGCTTTGCATGTAGAAGCAGGACAATAAAATAGCAGACAATTTGGATGTCAAAAGAGAAACAACATGGCTTGGGGTGTGCAAATAAATTAGAAGGGTGTTTTATTTGGTACTATAAATAATCTTTAACTATTCTTTCAAGACTCAGAAGGTAAGATAGTGAAGTATTTATGCTGAGTAAGTACTGTCCTCTAAATTTCAACTTCTGTGGAAATACTGGTGCTGACAAAGGAAGATGGGGCCATGAGGGTGGAGGGGTGCTGTTCTGTAAGCAGTAACTTAAAAAAAAAAAAAGATTAGTTTAAAATGAGCTCACATTCTTTCATTTGGGGGAAGAAAATTTTTCCATTTTTTCTTTCCTTTTCTTTTTCCTCCTCCTCTCTCTCCTCCTTCCTGTTTTCTCCTTCCTCTCTTCCTCCTCTTAAAAAAAAAAAAAACTGTGGCAAATGGTATGCACATACAAACTATTGTATTTACTGTTGAATGTAAAACATTAGTTCCCCAATAAAGAAATTAAAAAAAATGTTTGAAAGAAATAAACATTAATGGCATATCTGAATATCAAGATATTTTTACTGTATGTCTGCCTCCTCTCTTAGAAAAATAACTTACTGTCTGTTTCCCTGACTGGGATATTGCTGTTTTTGAACCTCTCACCTATCACTACCCATTGATACTTCTCATTAAAACATGTAGTGTTTTACACAGATCGTTTTTAAAAAGGAAGGAGTCTAAACTTATGACAACTGATACTTTTTAAAAAATAGAAACAGGTAGAGAGACAGAGTTAAAGAAAGCTTCCTTCAATGTGGTGGGGCTAGGCTTGAAACTAGGTCATGCACATGGTGTGCAAAACAGCACATCATCCAAGTGAGCTATTTCACAGGCCCTGTTTCCTTGATTTAAATTCATTCACATTTAGAGTATTAGATGGTCAGGTAGAACTCTCCGCTTTCACTTATGTTTCCTGTTGTGCTTGAGCTACAATTCAGCTTTCTGTAGAAAATTTTTAGTTTCAGCACATTACACTTTACAAACATAAAAAAACCCTTTTTTAAAAATTTCTTTATTGGGGGAATTAATGTTTTACATTCGACAGTAAATACAACAGTTAGTACATGCATAACATTTCCCATAACAATACAATCCCCACTAGGTCCTCTGTCATCCTTTTTGGACCTATATTCTCCCCCTCCACCCACCTGGGAGCCTTTTACTTTGGTGCAATATGCCAATTCCAGTTCAGGTTCTACTTGTGTTTTCTCTTCTGATCTTGTTTTTCAACTTCTGTATCATCTGTTTTCCATCTACACCATGTTTTTCAACTTCGGTATCATCTGTTTTCCATCTACACCATGCCTCGGCCTCGCGTGAGCTTAATGTGCAGCTTGGCGATACGAGAATCCGGCATGAAGCCCAGACAGTCTATCTTGGCGTCACTCTCAATCGCGCTCTGTCATTTCACGAACATCTCATAAAAACTGCAGCAAAGGTGGGCGCGAGGAATAACATCATTGCAAGACTGGCCAGCTCCTCATGGGGCGCGAGCACTTCCACACTACAATCATCATCTCTGGCATTATGCTATTCCACTGCAGAATACTGTGCCCCAGTATGGTTCCGTAGCCCCCATGTCCACTTGGTCGAATCCAAATTCTATTCCTCCATGAGGATAATTTCTGGAACCATCCGTTCCACCCCGGTTCCATGGCTGCCAGTTCTTAGCAACATCGCCCCGCCAGATATTCATCGGGATGCGGCATCATCTAAGTTCATTTCCCACATCTACGCTTGACCGGACCTGCCAATATACACGGATATCTTCGCCCACCCTGTCCAACGCTTGACGTCTCATCACCCAATCTGGTCCCCTACACCTACACTGAACTTCTCTGTTCCAGTCTCTTGGAAACAGAGTTGGCAGTCAGCTGAGGTAAAGAACAAACACCTCATCACAGACCCCTGCAAGCGTCAACCCAGCTTTGACCTAGCACATTATGATTGGGCCCT
This sequence comes from Erinaceus europaeus, assembly GCF_950295315.1. Classification (NCBI taxonomy): domain Eukaryota; kingdom Metazoa; phylum Chordata; class Mammalia; order Eulipotyphla; family Erinaceidae; genus Erinaceus; species Erinaceus europaeus. The sequence goes on along the minus strand of NC_080170.1, from coordinate 93,870,789 downwards.
CCTCAATCGCTATCGAACAGGCCATGGCCGGTGCGCCGCTATGTTCCATCGCTGGGGAGCCAGAGATGACCCGAACTGCCCCTGCGGCTCCAGACAGACTATGACCCACATAGTCAACGACTGCCACCTCTCCAGATTCAAAAGAGGTCTCGAAACTTGACATCAGGCTCAACCTGATGCTGTTGACTGGCTACAGAAGAAGGGCAAATGCTAGAAGAAGAACTTCTGCCTGAGAGTGAGATCATCCCATATTCATCCTTTTGTTTCTGACTTATTTCACTTAACATGAACTTTTTAAGGTCCATCCAAGTTGGGCTGAAAATGGTGAAGTCACCGTTTTTAATAGCTGAGTAATATTCCATTGTGTATATATACCACAACTTGCTCAGCCACTCATCTGTTATTGGATGCCTGGGTTGCTTCCAGGTTTTGGCTACTACAAATTGTGCTGCTAAGAACATATGTATATGCAGATCTTTTTGGAAGGATCTCCTTAGGCTACATCCCCAGGAGAGGAATTACAGGATCCTAGGGTAGGTCCATTTCTAGCCTTCTAAGAGTTCTCCAAACTGTTCTCCACAGAGGTTGGACCAACTTACATTCGCACCAGCAGTGCAGGAGGGTTCCTTTGACCCCACACCCTCTCCAGCATTTGCTGCTGCTACCTTTTCTGATGTATGACATTCTCACAGGAGAGAAGTGGTATCTCATTGTTATCTGACAATCAAAAACGTGGAGCATTTTTTCATGTGTTTCTCAGCCTTCTGGATCTCTTTTTTGATGAATATTCTGTCCATGCCCTCATCCCATTTTTGGATGGGGTTGTTTTCTTGTTGTTGAGTTTAGCAAGCTCTTTATATATTTTGGTTATTAGCCTCTTGTCTGATGTATGGCATGTAAAGATCTTCTCCCATTCTATGAGGGGTCTCTTGGTTTGGGTAGTGATAAAAAAATCTTTTATGCAAACCATAGAGTTTTTTTTATCCATTACTAATACTAAGCAATATCAACACACCATGGTTATATTTAGGTATGTCATTAAGATGAATGTGCTTACTAACTAGGTACACTTTTCAAATTATTTTCTAGACAACAAAGCCCTTATATTTCTAAAACAACAACAAAAAGATATATAGCATTGTCAGGAGATTACATTATGCATTGTGATAAAATGAGCAGGTATTAGGGGCCAGGTGGTGGCGCACCTGGTTGAGTGCACATGTTACTATGTGCAAAGACCCAGGTTCAAGTTCCTGGTCCCCACTGGCAGGAGGAAAACTTCATAAGTGGTGAAGCAGAGCTGCAGGTATCTCTCTGTCTCTTTCCCTTTCTCTCAATTTCTGGTTAGCTTTATCCAATAAATAAAGATAATAAAAATGCTTTAAAATGTACAGGTATTTTATTTATAATTCATTAAATTTTGTATTTGTGCATTGTCTATTGTAGATTTGGGGCTGGGAGAGAGCACACTTGATTGAGTACACATTTTACTATTATAAGGTCCCAGGTTTGAGGCCCTTTCTTCTTCTAGCGTTTGCCCTTCTTCCGTAGCCAGTCAACAGCATCAGGTTGAATGCTGTCAGGAGCTGCTTGTTGCTGGCTTTGAAAGTGACTGGGATCCAATACCACAAAGCAGCGCCAGGGATCAGCAGTGCTGTGTTGTCTTTCTCTCTAGGTCTCTCTATCTTATGTTTTATTTTATTTCAATTTTTAAATTTATTTTTAGTGTTTTTAAGATTTTTAAAATTATCTTTATTTATTGGATAGAGACAGCCAGAAATCGAGAGGGAAGGGGGCAATAGAGAGGGAAAGAGAGAGAGACAACTGCAGCCCTGCTTTGTCACTTGTGAAGCTTCCCCCCTGCAGGTGGGGACCAAGGGCTTGATCCTGGGACCTTGTACATGGTAATGTGTGTGCTTAAACATGTATACCATCACCCTGCCTTGTTTTTAAAATATTTATTAGTGATTTACTAGTGATTTATAAGATGTTCAAGTTAAAAGCGTATATTTCACACTGTACCCACCACCAAAGCACTTTACTCACTATATACTACCATAGTTCTCAAAAAGCAGTAGCCACAAAAAAACAAAAACAAAACAAAACAAAACAAAAAAAAGGGACACGATGGGGGTAGGGGTGGTGCCAGATTAGTTTAAAATGAGTTCACATTCTTTTATTTGGGGGAAGATAATTTTTCCTCAGAAAGAATTACGGTGGTATCAGTGAGGAGAGGTTGGGAGGTGAGCAAAGAACTTTGGGGGTGTGTTCTAGGGGCTAAAATTAGATTGGGTTTGGTGTGCTACATCAAAGCAAAAGGCTCTGGAGGGAGTGGGGTGGGGTGGGGTGGGGCGAGGCTTACAGGTTCTGGTATATGATGGTGGAAAACCTAGGCTGTGATTGAGAGTGCAGATACCTAACATAATGAAATGAGACATTTTACCCATATGTCAACAGTTGTACTTATAGTAACCCATTAAATAAATAAATAAAATAAGAAAGAATGGAAGGAAGAGATAGAAAGAAAGAAAGGAAAGAAAGGAAAAAAGAAAGAAAGGAAAGAGAGAAAGAAAAGAAAGAGGGTATGGGGTATATAGCGTAATGGTTATGCAGAGAGAATTTCATGCCCAAGGCTTTAAAGTCTCAGGTTCAATTCCCCATACCACCGTAAACCAGAGCTGAGCAGTGCTCTGATAAAAGAAAAAGGCGGAAGAGGGGGAGGAGGAGGGGAAAGGAGGAGGGAGAAGGGAAGAGGAATAGGGGAGAAGGAGGTAAGGAGGAAAGAGGAGGAGAAGGAGAAGGGGAAGGGTTGAGGGGAAGGAGGAGAAGATGAAGAATGGAAGGAGGAAGTCTGACGGTAGCGCAGTAGGTTAAGCACAGGTGGCGCAAGGACCAGCACAAAGATCCCCGTTCAAGACCCTGGCTCCCCACCTGCAGAGGAGTCGCTTCACAGGTGGTGAAGCAGGTTTACAGGTGTCTGTCTTTCTCTCCCTCTCTCTGTCTTCCCCCACTCTCTCCATTTCGCTCTGTCCTGTCCAACAACGACGACATCAATAATAACTACAACAATAAAACAATAAGGGCATCAAAAGGGAAACAATAAATAAATATTTTTTAAAAAAAAGAATGGAAGGAGAAGAAAAGAAATAAAGGAAGATGGGGGTTGGGCGATGGCGCAGTGGGTTAAGCGCATGTGGCGCAAAGCGCAAGGACTGGAGTATGGATCCGGTTGGAGCCCTGGCTCCCCACCTGGAGGGGAGTTGTTTCACAGGCGGTGAAGCAGGTCTGCAGCTGTCTATCTTTCTCTCCCCCTCTCTGTCTTCCCCATCTCTCTACATTTCTCTCTGTCCTATCCAACAATGCACAACATCAACAATGGCAATAATAATAACCACAACAAGGCTACAACAAGGGCAACAAAAGGGGGGAAAGGATGGCCTCCAGGAGCGGTGGATTCATGGTGCAGGCACTGAGCCCAGCAATAACCCTGGAGGAAAAAAATAAAAAAATAAATATTAAAAAAAATAAATTGTTAAAAAAAAAGAAAGAAAGGAAGAAAGGAAAATATGGTAACCCCGGTATTTTGACTTTGTCAAAATCAAGTAGAGACAACATTTTCTTAAGGTTCATTCATAGAAGTGAAGCATACCTGGAGATTTAAAGTGGGGCCAGGTGGTGCTACACTTGGTTGAATGCACATAATACAATGTACAAGGATCTGAGTTCAAGCCCCTGGTCCCTATCTACAGTGGGAAAACTTTACAAGTAGTGAAGCAATGCTGCAGATGTCTCTCTGTCTCTTTCCCTTTCTATCCTCCCCTGACTTCTCAATTTCTCTCTATTTCCATCCAATAAATATATAAATAAAAACACTGAAAAAGAATTAGTTAGTTCAGTCCTTTAAGTCTACAGCAGGCCTTATACACTGAGCTAATTTAATTCCTTTCAAAATAATACTTTTACCCAAAGTGTTCTATCATTTCCCATCTGTGAAGGAAATGGCATTAGAGAACAAAGTTAAAACCAGCCTAGTGGAGAATGTAGTGGGTTCAAGATATTTCAAGATTGGGGTTGACAAAGAGAGGGTAAATATAGACACAACCACAAAGCAACTCCTTCTGATGAAAAGGACAAATCCAGATAAGCTGTATAGGCACGTCAGCACCTGCCCCACATACTAGTGTGGTTAGAGGTGTGCCTGCCCACACCTACTTCCTTGGGAGCTGCCCCCGTGCAGCTGAGAGTCAGCAGTGGAGTCTGACAGCACCAGTGCCCTTGCAAAAATGGAGCAGAGTGGTCTGTGCATGCAAGTGCTAGGCTTAGATTCTGCTCCTCCCCCAAAGCACTGTGACAGTGGAATGGGGGTGGCAACTGTCTTCTGAAGATTTGCTAATCACAGTTAGCACCTTGATTGTGGAAGGTTGTCAGTATAAGTAGGAGGGAAGAGTGTTCTTTACTTAAATTTTCCATATCTAATTCCATTCCTAGGCTATTTCACCTTGTTTTATCATAATCATGACAGATAAGTTTTTTGGAAGAATTTTACCAAAAAAACTGATAAAGAAAAAACGAACAAGGGGAAATCCATAACTAAAAGCAGATTAAATATAAATAAATTGATTCATTTAAGAAGTATTTACGAAAGACTTAATCTGGGAATGTCTTCCAGAAAAAGCCTAGTGGACTAGTGTATTGGAATGGTAAAGAATCAAGAGGTTTGATGAAGCTGGGAACAAGCTGCTGAAGAGCCAGGTCCCAGCAAAATCTTATTTTGGTGAGAGCTGTTCTTTTGTCATTTTCCATTCTTCTTTGTTGTAAGTTTTTTTTTTTTTTTTCTTTTTTGCCTCCACGGTTGTTGCTGGGGCTAGGTGCCTGCACCATGAATCCACTGCTCCTGGAGGCTTTTCCCCCCACTTTTGTTGCCCTTGTTGCGGTTATTATTATAGTTGTTGATGTCCTGGTTGGATAAGACAGAGAGAAATGGAGAGAGGAGGGGGAGACAGAGCAGGGGAGAGAAAGACAGACACCTGCAGACCTGCTTTGCAGCCTGTGAAGTGACTCCCCTGCAGGTGGGTAGCCGGGGGCCTAAACCAGGATCCTTATGCCATTCCTTGCGCTTTGAGTCTCATGTGCTTAACCAGCTGTGCTACCGCCCGACCTCTGTAGTTTTTGTGTGAAAACATTCTAAGCAATAATTGCATGGAGCAGTCCCTTCTGAGGTGACATTTAAAAATCAATCCTGAATAAATCAATCCAATCTTGGACCCACGTTGTCTAATTTTGCCAGCTAAAGGGTAATTTAAAAGACGTGATAATTAAATCAGTCTCTCAATGAACCATGTAGGGGGAAAGTTGTTTTGTTTGTTTGTTTTTTTAAGCCAAGTAAATATATTTAAAAATATTTCTGGCTGGGGAAACAGCTTAATGGTTATGCAAAAGTCTTTTGTGCAAGAGGCTCTGAGGTCCCAGGTTTAAAGTCCGGTACAACCAGAAGTCAGGGCCAAGCAATGCTCTGATCTTTCTATCTCTCTTTCATTAAAAATAAATAAATAAAAATTAAAAAATAAACAATCTTTCAGCATCACCTTCACCTGTATACCTTACTCCCAAAAGTTTCTACTTCCTTCAATTAACTCTTTTCCTACTCAAAAATTCCAAACTCCCCTCTTGACAAGCTTTAGAGCTTCTTTTTTTTTTTTTAAGTCAAAGAGTTTAAAAAAAAAAAAGGCATTTGATAGCAGTTGAGAAATAAGAACAGAAACATAATGCAGAGCTTGGATGAGGGTAGGTATATTGCACCAAAGTAAAGAACTTTGGGGTGGGGTAGATAGCATAATGGTTATGCAAACAGACTCTCATGCCTGAGGCTCTGAAGTTCCAGGTTCAATCCCCCACACCACCATAAGCCAGAGCTGAGAGGTGCTCTGGTTAAAAAAAAACAAAAAAAAACTCTGAGAGTGGGGTGGGGTGGTGCTGGGGGCTTTTAGGTCCTAGTGCTTGATGGTGGAGGAAGACCTAGGCTTGGGGTGAGGTTGTTTTGCAGAAAACAAAAGCTTTACACATGTGCCAATAACTGTGTTGTTATTGTAAATCATTAACCCTTTAAAAAATAAGTATTTAGCCAAAGCCAAAGCTTTCATTACTCTTGGAAAATTGCTAGTATGAGTTTTTTTTTTAATTTTTAAAATTTATTTCTTATTGAATAGAGACAGAGAGATATTGAGGGGAGAGGTGATAGAGAGGGAAAGAGACAGAAAGACACCTGCAGTCCTTCTTCACCATTCATGAAGGTTTCTCTCTGTAGATGAGGATGAGGGGCTTGAACAAGGGTCCTTGCACACTACAATTGTGAGCTCTTAACCAGCTGCACCACCGCCTGGCTCCCTTAGTATGAGTTTTTAAACTGAGAGTTGAATAGTTACTTTTCTCTACTAATAAGAGAAAAAGCCACCACATCAAAGGGTAAAACTGGGATTGGTGTGTGAATTTATTTCTCACCTTAAGGATAGTTTCTCTTAAGTTTAGCTTATTAGTAATAGGTAATTTTTCAGTGATGAACTTTCAGTCTTTAACTTCAAAAAGTATACTGCAAAAACTTAGCCTCATGAAAAAAATGCAAACAAAAAAAGGATTACTTTGACTCTTTTAATAGGGTTGGATACAAAAATGGATGTGGCATGGGAGGTGGTGCAATGGATATAGAGTTCGACTCTAAAGCCAGAAGTCTAGACTTTGATCCCCCACAAGTCTAGAGATTTAAACAGCATAGGCAGTAAGCTTAAACCTCTAATTTTTGTATATTGATGTTATGTATCTATATTCAAACAACAGCGATGATTATTTCTTTTTGAGCATACATTAAGGTTTATAAAAACTGGTCATATACTAAGTCACATAGAAAAGTTCAACAATAACAATGGATTAGGAGTAACAAATGCCATTCTCATTGCAGTATAATTAAGCTAGATAGCAACAAAACACAAAAATTAATATTTCCTCAAACCGGGATTTTGAGACTCTAAGATGAAAGGTAAAATATAAACCAGTATTGTAGAATTTATAAAAGCAACGAAAATACTACATATCACAATCTGTTGGATATAATTTAAATAGGAGTCAAAGGGAAAATTCTCTATATAATGAGATAGCATAATGATTATGAAGACAGAATCTAATGCCTGCGGCTTCAACATCCCAGGCTCAATCCCTTGCACCACCATAAGGCAGAACTCTACAAAAACACAATAAAACAAATAACAGCAAAAACAAACAAAAAAACACCAAACATCAACGTTGTTGAGGCAGATGTTGTTGTGCGCGGGCCGCGGAGAAGAGAGAGGGGGTCCGGAGCGAAGAGGAAACACAAATCTTTATTTGCGCTGGCACCTCAGAGTTGGGTGCTAGAGAAGCAGGTTGGGTCACGTGGAGGTAGCGAAAATGGCCGCCTCACGCAGTAACCTTTCCTGCGTCTGAACACCGGAGTGAAGCACCGGCAAGAGAGAGAGCTTCGGAAAATGAAGGGTTTTTATAGGAGTAGCTTTCACAAGAATGGGAAGGGGGAGGAGTAACCATAGCACTCCAGGATAGGATGATAACTCTCTCGTGAGAATGGGAGGGGGGGAGGAGTCAGGGATATAGACAATGTCCTGAGGCCATAGGAACAGGCACTCCGAGAATGTCCCAACTCTCGCGGGAACTAGCAGTAGCCTGAGGGGACAACATGGCAGATGTGACCTCATCAGCATAATTTCCCAGCGGCTCCAAATTATATTCCTCCATGAGGATAATTTCTGGAACCATCCATTCCACCCCGGTTCCATGGCTGCCAGTTCTTAGCAACATCGCCCCGCCAGATATTCATCGGGATGCGGCATCATCTAAGTTCATTTCCCACGTCTACGCTCGACCGGACCTGCCAATATACGCGGATATCTTCGCCCACCCTGTCCAACGCTTGACGTCTCGTCACCCAATCTGGTCCCCTATGCCTACACTGAACTTCTCTGTTCCAGTCTCTTGGAAACAGAGTTGGCAGTCAGCTGAGGTAAAGAACAAACACCTCATCACAGACCCCTGCAAGCGTCAACCCGGCTTTGACCTAGCACGTTATGATTGGGCCCTCCTCAATCGCTATCGAACAGGCCATGGCCGGTGCGCTGCTATGTTCCATCGCTGGGGAGCCAGAGACGACCCGAACTGCCCCTGCAGCTACAGACAGACTATGACCCACATAGTCAACGACTGCCACCTCTCCAGATTCAAAGGAGGTCTCGAAACTTTACATCAGGCTCAACTTGACGCTGTTGACTGGCTACGGAAGAAGGGCAAACGCTAGAAGAAGAATTTCCCAGCACATCAACCTAGAAAAGCATCATTTCATTTCAAAGAAAATAAAGCATAAGTTAACATATTTTCAAGATATAAATGAAAAGCATTCATTAAAAATAATGAATTTTAAAATATAAATGAAATTATCTAATTAAATTAAGGAAAGAATGAAATAAAAAGTAAAAATAAGCAAAAAAATGACATTGGGTTTAGTCTTCAAATAGTAAATTTTGAAAATAAATGCAATATTGAAGCTCCCTACATAAAATATGAAAATCTGGAAGAGATAACGATATTCTAGGATAATACGAATTTCTATAATTGGTTCAGCTACAAAGAAAAAAATTAAACAAAATACATGAACTTATCTAGAAAAAAATTAAGGGGATGGGTAGTGGCACACCTGGTTGAGTGCACCCATCCCCACATACGGGAGGAAGTTTTGCGAGTGGTGTCTCCCTCTCTGTCTCTGTCTCTGTCATTTTCCCTCTCTATCTCCCCCCTCTCGATTTCTGACTCTCTCTATCCAACAAGTAAATAAAGATAATTAAAAATATTTTAAGAAGAAAAAAAAATTAGAGAAGTTTATTAGAGAACTACTCCATAAAACTGCTGGTCCATATAGTTTCACAAGGGGGAGTATAACATCAATCTTTCAAAAACCAGACAATCTCAATACTTTGAAATTATCCACAGACAATTATTATTGGATTCAGAGAGAAACTGAGAGGGCAGGGGGAATTAGAGAAGGAGAGACAGAGCTCTGCTTCAGCTCTACTGCATTCATGAAGCTTTTCCCCTGCAGGTGGTGACCAGGGGCTTGAACTATGACCCTTGCACACTTGTAGTGTGTGCGCTTAACCAGGTGCACCGCCACTTAGGCTGGAATCTCATAGGAAAGTCACATGCCAAAGATACAAACTCACTAAAAATCTAAGATTTAATTGGAATATTATAGAATTGCTGCCCCACAGACACACGCAGTGCACATCCTTAATACACAGCAACCAAGTAAAATAGCAATGGGCTTTAGCTAAACAACCTATAGGACATTGATTCCCTCAGAAGAGGAGAACTTAGGGAACTAATCATCAAGATGGGAGACAAAATATGAAGACAGTAGAAAAATTGGAAACCTTTGTCACCCATAGTGAGAGGAAACTTTAGGCAAAGTCCTGCTTCCAGTCAGATTAATATAACTTCTCACTCCAGAGTACTGCATTCTGAGAACCTATCTACCAATACAACACAAATAACTTTCCCGGTGGGTGGTGGCGGCACAGCTGATTGAGCACACATGTCGCAATGTATAAGGATCCAGGTTCAAGTCCTCATTCCCCACCTGCAGGGGGAAAACTTCATGAGTGGTGAAACAGGTCAGCAGGTGTCTCTCTCTACTCCTCTCTATCCCTCACTTCCCTCTCAATACCTGGCTGTCTCTATCAAATAAATAAAGATAATGAATTTTTTTTAAAAAATGAATTAATTTGAAAAAACACAAATAACTTTCAACAAGGCATGGCAAAATGTAAGAAAAAGCTTTCTGAAGAGACAAGTCATTAGAATGTCTTCAGGAACAAACTTGGGAAATTGAAGAGAGGGAGGAAACTAGAGAAACTGAGAGGGCAGTTTTACTCAGTTCTGTAGAATTGAGTACTGGCCTAACCTAGATCAACTGTATTGGTGCATAGGGGCTTGTCATAACAGCAAACGTCTATACTCAAATACAAAATTTCTTCTCTAATTTCTCCTTTGGCTGGATGCTTACAAAGTTTATAATCTAGTCCATGCTGCATGCACCTAGGAATAGAAAAAAAAATTTTTTTTTTTCCTTTTATATTTTAGCCTGGGTTTTAGGAACCCAGGCTTCCTCATTCTGTAGTTACTTAGTTACTGATCAGTAATGTCTGTCTCCTTGTCTTAAAGTAACTGGGTAGAAGTGGTGGGCGGGGGGAGACTGGTTTTTCATGTAAAGTAAGCTCTTTGTGCAAGTTTAATAAACTCACTTTAGGGACCCTAGGGGGTAGTGGGGTGGTGCCACGAAACACTAAGAAAACATAGGCTCTTCTCTGTAATACTTGGAAAATGAACCAATTTTTATTTTATACAAATGGAAATTCCAAAACGGAAATGCAAAAGAGATTAAAGAAAAAGAAAATGGAACAAAATGCTATGTTGAAGGACTCTAAGATAATTTCAAATGCTATAACATGTAATTGGAATACAGAAAGAAGAAAAAAGTATTTAAAATAATATCACTGAGAATGTTCCCAAATTTATGCCAGGCATCAAGTCACAAAGACACTTGGCCCAGAAAACACAAAGCGTAATAAACATCTGAAAATACATCTGATCATAACATTTGAAAGAAGCCAGAGGCAAATAAAAAAATAAGTGCCTTACCTATAGTAGAACAAGAATGAAAATCACAGCAGACATTGTCACAAAAGAAGCAAGTCAGAAGAAGCTGTAAGTCTTTTAACTACTGTAAGAAAAAATTTATTAACCTAGAATTCTATATGTGGAAAATCATTACTTCAAGTGTGAATGAGAAAAAAAAAAAACACATGTGAATGAGAAATGAATTTTTTTCTCAGAAAAATTAAAGTGCTATTATTAATGTTAGTAGACCCACTGTATAAGAAAAGTTGGGTTTTTTTTTTGGTTTTTGTTTATTTTAGGCAGAAGAAAAAGGCTAAATAAACTCATACCTAGAATGTTTTAAAGATGGGGTGTGAATAAGGTAAAATATTAATTATTTACTTCTTAATTGTTCTAAAAATAGAGCAATAACAACAACAATGCATTGTGTGATTAAAGCATTATGGAGGACTAGGGAGATAGCATGATTATGCAAAAAGACATTCATGTCTGAGGCAGCAAAGACCCTGGTTCAAGTCCCAGCACCACTATAAACCAAAGCTGAATAGCGGTCTGGGAAAAACAGAAAAAGAAAAAATAAGGTATTAAAGATAAATAAGAATAATAGGAATGTTACAAGGAGAGGCAGAAATTCACAGTACTGCAAGAATATTTTTGCACTACCTATGAAATGTAATCATTTTATTTGAAAGTGAAGTACTTTAAAATTTTATTGCAAATTCTAAAACAAGTTTTTAAAAATATAGTTAATAGGGGGTCGGGCGGTGGCGCAGTGGGTTAAGCGCATATGGATCCCGGTTCGAGCCCCCGGCTCCCCACCTGCAGGGGAGTCGCTTCACAGGCAGTGAAGCAGGTCTGTAGGTGTCTATCTTTCTCTCCTCTTCTCTGTCTTCCCCTCCTCTCTCCATTTCTCTCTGTCCTAGCCAACAACGAATTGCGTCAACAAGGGCAATAATAATAACCACAACGAAGCTACAACAAGGGCAACAAAAGGGGGAAAAAAAATGGCCTCCAGGAGCAGTGGATTCATGGTGCAGGCACCGAGCCCAGCAATAACCCTGGAGGAAGAAAAAAAAAAAAAATATATATATATATATATATATATATATAGTTAATATACTAATAGAGGAGAGAAATATATTTGTGTTAAATGCTGGATTCAAATAATAGAAAAAAGTAAAGCCTTGGGCAATGAACAGGAAGTAGTTCTAAAACTGCCTAATACTAGTTCAAGCACCCCAGTAACTACTTTAAATGTGAGTAGTTTAAATATACTAATTTAAAAAAACAGAGATTGCCAGAGAGGATTAAAAAGTAACACTCAACTATGGAATGATATTGAAATCATTTTCAATTTGAACTGATAGTTTCAAAACAAAGAGATAGACAAAAGATCCAACAGTCTAGTGCTCATGGATTATGATAGAATTGATACTGTAGGATTTTATTAGGAGAAAATGGCTTTGGTGAATATAGAAGCTATCTTTTTAATAAAAGTTTTGTAAATCCAAAAGCATTTTAAAGTTGAGAGGTTATAAAAATAATTTATAAGACAATAAATTATTTAAGAAACAAGGTAAGATAACTAAATGTAAAATGAAGTTAAAAATAAAATACCTTTAAGGTTTTTTTAAATTATTATTTCCAGGGTTATTGCTGGGGTTTAGTGCCTGCACTACAAATCCACTGCTCCTGGAGGCTATTTTTTTTCTCTTTTGTTGCCCTTGTTGTTTATCGTTACGGTTGTTACTATTATCATTGTTGTTATTGCTGTCATTGTTATTGAGTAGGACAGAGAGAAAATGAGAGAGGAAGGGAAGACAGAGAAAGACACCTGCAGACCTGCTTCACCGCTTGTGAAGTGAACCCCCGCAGTTGGGGAGGCGGGGGCTCGAACCTGGATCCTTAAGCCGGTCCGTGCGCTAGTCCTTGTGCTGGTCCTTGCAGCGCTTTGTGCCACATGCGCTTAACACGCTGTGCTACCGCCCAGCCCTAATACCTTTAAATTTTATATAGAGACTTGTCAGAAATGTGCTTCGGCCTAGGTGAGCCTCTTACCATGTGAGTAAGAGTACTGGTATTCTCTTCTTTTTTTCACTCTTTTGGCCTAACATGTGTATGTTCTCACTTTTCATGAATAAAGTTTACAGTTCTTGAGGGGGCGGGGAGACATGTGCATCTTAAAAATCACTGTGTCGGGGGCTGGGCGGTAGCTCACGAGGCTAAGCACACATAGTACAAAGCTGAAGGACTGGAGCCAGGATACCAGTTTGAGCCCAAGTCTCCCCATCTGCAGGGGTCTCTTCTCAAGCAGTGAAGCAGGTCTGCAGCTTTCTCTTTCTCTTCCCCTTCCCCTCTGACTTCCCCTTCTCTCTCAATTTCTCCCTGTCCTATCCAATAACAACAATAATAACAGAAACAAAAAAAATGGAAGAAAATAGCCACCAGGACCAGTGAATTCATACTGCAGGCACCAAACCCCAGTGATAACACAGGAGGCAATAAATAAATGAATGACTGTGTCAGGTGGAGGAGATAGCATAATGGTTATGCAAAAAAGACTTATGCCTAGAGCTCCAAATCTTCAATTCAAACCCCACATCACCATAAACCAGATCTGAGTAGTGCTCTAGTAAAATAAATTTTAAAAAAATTATAAAGAAACAATTACTGTGCCTCCTTAGTTTGCCATCCTGATCTAAAAAATAAATGGTAACTGTACATAAGATTGATAGAATAAGTAAAAGACCAATCTCCTATAAATCAGCTCATTGTTCAAATAGAACTAATTTATATACATATATATATATATTTCAGGAGAGATAAAAATTTATAAATACATATAAGACAAACTCCACTGCAATCTTTAAGCACATATGTGGATAAATCACAGTGTATTTTAGGTAGGAGTATCTTGATGATTTAGCCCTGATTTCTTTTTTTATTAAAAAAAGGAGACATTAACAAAACCATAGGATAAGAGGGTTACAACTCCACACAATTCCCACCACCAGATCTCAGTATCCCATCCCCTTTCCTGATAGCTTTCCTATTCTTTATCCTTCTAGGAGTATGGACCCAAGGTCATTGTGGATGCAGAAGGTGGAAGGTCTGGCTTCTGTAATTGCTTCCCCGCTGAACATGGGCATTGACTGGTCTATCCATATCCTAGCCTCCCTCTCACTTTCCCTAGTAAGGTGGGGCTCTGGGGAAGCAGAGCTCCAGGACACATTGATGGGGTCCTCTGTCCAAGGAAGTCTGGTCGGCATCATGCTGGCATCTGGAACCTGGTGGCTGAAAAGAGAGTTAACATACAAAGCCAAACAAATTCTTGAACAATCATGGACCTAAAGGCTGGAATAGTGCAGATGAAGTGTTGGGGGTACTCACTGCAGACTACTGTGTACTTTTGCTTTCAGGTATATATTTTGTCCTAGTTTATGGATACCTGTGAACATATGCTCTATCTCATGGGACCTAGTCTATATCTAGGTTTTGGGACTTTGTTAGGAAGTGAAACACCTGGAATGGAATTAGAGAATACTATGAAAGGAAAGGTCTCATCCGAGTAATAAAGCTGAAGGGTTGTCATTCTACACCTGAAGTCTCTGGACACAGCCTGAAGTGAAGCATGCTTAGGTGATACTCGTTGCATTGATTAGGTTGGGATTGGCAGATGCAATGTTATTTGGTATGGATTGAGAGAAGCATGCAGGAAAGTGCGCCCCACCGTAAGTTCCCAGGACTGGGGGAAATATAGACTCTATAGTGGAAATGTGAGGTTCCTGCTAACTTAGGATTCAAGAAGACAATAGATAGTTATTGTTATAATAACATTATTTGGTAACTGGGTTAACTTTGAAAAATCCCTTTGTTAGGATTTGTTGTATAATACCCATAATTTATGTCCTTTGACATTATTTGTGTATAGCTGTGCCACCGTTTGCTTCTGTTCTCCCTGGTCTAGGCTTTTTTTAAAAAATTTTTTTAAATTTTATTTTATTTATTCCCTTTTGTTGCCCTTGTTGTTTTATTGTTGTAGTTATTATTGATGTCGTTGTTCTTGGATAGGACAGAGAGAAATGGAGAGAGGAGGGGAAGACAGAGAGGGGGAGAGAAAGACAGACACCTGCAGACCTGCTTCACCGCCTGTGAAGCGACCTGCCTGCAGGTGGTTAGCCGGGAGCTCGAACCGGGATCCTAACGCCGGTCCTTGAGCTTAACGCCACCTGCGCTTAACCCGCTGCGCTACAGCCCGACTCCCTGGTCTAGGCTTTTGAGAGAGTCATCATATCAAAGACTCAGCCTATGTATTAAAATGACTCAGTCTGTGCTTTAAAAAGTTTGAGACATACAATTTTTCCCTCTCATATTAATCAAATAATGATTTATATGACTACAAATTAATAGGAGTGTACATAAACACCATTCCCACCACCAAAAGACTGTGTCCCATCCCACCCCCTACTCTACCTTCCTGCCCCCTGCCACCCCAGGAAGCCAAATATCTACCCTCACCCTCATCCCAGGGTTTTTACTTTGGTGCCCTACTCCAGATTTAGTCAAATCCTTCTTTTAGTTTCCCTTTCTGTTCTCTCTCAAATTCTGTTGATGAGTGGGATCATCCCATACTCATCCTTATCTTTCTGGCTTAGCTCATTTAACATAATTCCTTCTAGCTCTGTCCAAGATGGGTCAGAGAAGGTGGGTTCATTGTTCTTAATAGCTGCATAGTATTCCATTGTGTATATATACCACAGCTTTCTCAGCCACTCATCTGTTTTTGGGCACCTGGGTTGCCACCAGGTTTTAGCTATTACGAAATGTGCTGCTATGAACATAGGTGTACAAATATCTTTTTGGTTGGGTGTTATGGAGTCCTTGGGGTATATCCCCAAGAGAGGAATTACTGAGTCATATGGAAGGTCATATCTAGCCTTGTGAGAGTTCTCCAGACTGCTCTCCACAGAGACTGGACCAATTTACATTCCCACCGGCAGTGCAGAAGGGTTCCTCTGTCCCCACAGCCTCTCCAGCATTTGTTGCTGCTGTCCTTTTTGATGTATGCCATTCTCACAGGGGTGAGGTGGTATCTCAAAGTTGTCTTTATTTGCATTTCTCTGACAGTCACAGCTGGAGCAATTTTTCATGTGTTTGTTAGCCTTTTGGATTTCCTCTGTAGTGAATGTTCTGTTCATATCCTCTGCCCCTTTTTGGATGGGGTCATTTGCTTTTTTGGTGCTAAGTTTGCTGAGCTCTTTTGTATATATTGGAGATTAGTCTCTTGTCTGATGTATGGCATGTGAAGATCTTCTCCCGTTCTGTGAGGGGTCTCCTTTTTTTGTGTGATAGTTTCTTTGGCTGTGCAGAAGCTTTTCAATTTAATGTAGTCCCATTAATGTGTTTCTACTTTAGTCTTCCTTGCAACTGGGTTTGTATCATCAAAGATATCCTTGAGGTTTAGGTGGGAAAGTCTTCAACCAATGTTTTCCTCTAAGTATTTGACAGTTTCTGGTCTAAGATCCATGTCCTTGGTTCAATTTCATTCTTCTGCATGTTTCAACCCAGTTTTCCCAGCCAGCACCATTTATTGAAGAGAGCTTCCTTTCTCCATTTAATATTTTGGGTCCCCTTATCAAAGATTAGATGTCCATAGGTGTAGTGGTATCCCTGATTTCATTCTGCCAGAAAGTCAACAGACTTTCCATGTTCACAGAACTGTTTCAGGCATAATGGAATAGCACAAAAAGGCACAAGAATGCTTTTCCTGAGAAACTTAAATAATACAATCTAAATGCCTTTATAGACAATCTCTGTAACATTTACTCTTTCTTGCAAATCCAAGTTAAAAAAAATATTGCCGTGGTCCGGGAGGTTGCGCAGTGGCTAAAGCATCGGACTCTCAAGCATGAGGTCCCGAGTTCAATCCCAGGCAGCACATGTACCAGAGTGATGTCTGGTTCTTTCTCTCTCTCCTCCTATCTTTCTCATGAATAAATAAATAAAATGTTTAAAAAATATATATTGCCAATATTCGGTAAATAATTTGGAACTTGGCCTTGCAAGACTTTTTGGACAGAATGTGTGTGTTTCACTTATAAAGAAAAAATGGTGTTGATTTCTTCTCAACCAGACCATAGCTCAGTTAAGATTGGGCTACACATAGTTTTTTTTTTATTCTTGAGTACACTTAATTTTTTTTTTTTTAAAAATCTGCATTTCCTTGCTGGATCTCATTTTTCTTTTGGACACATTAATTCAATGTTGTGCAAATATATGGCAGTTTCAACAGCTGTGAAATTCCAATAATAACCTTAGTCACAATTCACACAATGATTTATTAGCCTTTTATTTTGTCTGTATGCTTTTAAATGCTTCAATCTGGCAGCTTTTTAAATGTCAAGTGAGGACCCAAGTTTGTGAGCAAAGCGATATCTATTTCTGTGTAGTGATATCTTTTTTTTTCTTTTTTTCCTCCAGGGTTATTGCTGGGCTCGGTGCCTGCACCATGAATCCACCGCTCCTGGAGGCCATTTTCCCCCCTTTTTGTTGCCCTAGTTGTTGCAGCCTCGTTGCGGTTATTATTGCCATTGTTGACGTTGCTTTGTTGTTGGATAGGACAGAGAGAAATGGAGAGAGGAGGGGAAGACAGAGAGAGAGGGGAGAGAAAGATAGACACCTGCAGACCTGCTTCACCGCCCGTGAAGCGACTCCCCTGCAGGTGGGGAGCCGGGGGCTGGAACCGGGATCCTTATGCCGGTCCCTGCGCTTTGCGCCACATGCGCTTAACCCACTGCGCCACCGCCCGACTCCCCCTGTGTAGTGATATCTTTTCCATGCAAACTATTTGTATTTTATTAACAGTGTAGTAGCATGTTCCATACAGTCATTGATTCTTAACAATTTGTAATAACATTTTGAATATAAGCTACTGATTTGAGAAGAATAATGGCAACTGAGAACAACATGTATTGGTATTTACTGGGATATATTAACAGGGGAGATTCTCAAATATGAAAATGAAAGTTAGCAAAATGACCTTTGAAAAATTTATATTCTTTTTTTATTTTATTGCCATTCTTTTCTGGCCTTTAGTGTTTGTGTGGAGAAATCTGCTGCTAATATTATGGGTTTTCCTCTGTAGGTGACTCTGTTTTTGTTTTGTAGTGTTTAATATCCTTTCTTTATCTTTATTCCTTTTTACTCTAAATATGATGTATTTTGGTGTCTTTAAGTCTGGGTTAATTCTGTTTGGGACCCTCTCAGATTCTTGTACCTTTATGTCTTTTATGTTGTCTATAGTAGGAAAGTTCTCAGCTATGATGTTCTATAAAATGTTTTCTTGTCCTTCCTCTCTTTCTTCCTCTGGCAAGCCAATAATGCATATATTACTTCTTTTGAAGTCATTCAATATGTCTCTTGTTGTTTTCAGTGTCTATTAATATCTTTTTGAGATCTCTTTTTTTTTTCAGGATTAAATAGTATTTTTATTTATTTATTTTTTTTTTTTGGCCTCAGGACCTCATTTTTAAAAAATTTATTTATTTATTTATTTTATTTTTTTATTTTATTTCTTTTTGAGATCTCTTACCTCTTTCTTAGTTTTCTCTAATTTGTCCTCGATCTTGCTAATTCTGTTTTCTGCCTCATTTATTCTATTCTCTCTCCCCTCTGTTGTTTTCTGTTGCTCAGCTATTTTGTTAACCTGTTCTGAGACTGTATTAGCTTGTTCAGCTGGTTGTGCTCTTAGCTCAGCTATTT
This sequence comes from Erinaceus europaeus, assembly GCF_950295315.1. Lineage (NCBI taxonomy): Eukaryota > Metazoa > Chordata > Mammalia > Eulipotyphla > Erinaceidae > Erinaceus > Erinaceus europaeus. The sequence goes on along the minus strand of NC_080170.1, from coordinate 93,852,318 downwards.
CAGCTTTCAGCTCTCTAATTACCTCAAGATATTAGTATTTTATTTCAGAGTCTCATTTGCTCTTTCCCCTTTTCTGATGATCTTACTTTCAAACTCTTTCCTCACTCCTGTGATTAATAACTCAATTAGTGTTTGGATCTTGTCCTCAAAACCTTTTGGGAGGTTTATCTGGGCCTTTGTACTGGTTCATTTCTGCAGTGTTTCTTCTTGGTTTAACCATTGTATATGGTGTGTTATGAGGTCCCTCTCTCAGTACCATTCAGTCCACTAATCACACTTGCCTGGATTTACTTGTTTCTGACCAGGGAGAGGAGAGAGATGCAACTGCTGCTACTCTGTGCTAGTTATTGATAGCCAGCATGTGGTGCTATTGTGATCTCTAGGCTTCTCTTATTTGTATGATCCACAGCAGTGGGATGGGGTGGTAAGGGGGATAGTTGCTTTGTGCTGTCTGTGTTCATAAATGCTCCTTTTTTTAGTTTTAGTTTTTTTTTTTGCCTCTAGGGTTATCGCTGGGGCTTGGTGCCAGCACTATGAATCCACTGCTCCTGGAGGCCATTTTCCCCATTTTTGTTGTCCTTGTTGTACTTGTCATAGCTGTTATTGCTGGATAGGACAGAGAGAAATCGTGAGAGGAGGGGAAGAAAGAAGGGGAGAGAAAGCTAGACATCTGCAGACCTGCTTCACCACTTGTGAAGCGACTCCTTGCTGGTGGGGAACTGAGGGCTCGAACTGGGATTCTTATGCTGGCACTTGAACTTTGCACCATGTGCGCTTAACTTGCTGCGCTACCGTCCAGCTCCCACAAATTCTCTGTTTTATTTTGTGCCCTTGCCTTAAATTCAGAAGGCTAAATATCCACTGAGTCAAAAATCGAGAGGTTTTAAGCCCTTTTCTCTTTCCTTCCAGCACTAGGAACAACTTTCATTGCTTGGTGCGCTTAAAGTAAAATCGCCAGAGTGGTGCAGCTTATCTCCATTCTGCCCCCAAAGCTCTGATTTGACTGCTGTTCTTCAACCCACACCCCTTTTTGTCCCAACCGCACTTGAGCAGGCATCCACCTGAGGTTGCAGATCTTTCAGCTGTAGATTATGACTTCATTTGGGTCTCTTGTTGTAATTATTTTGTTGTTTTTGGAGAAGAGATTATTCAGTCCCAGTCATTTCATGGCCACAATCCCCCAGAAGTCGGAATTGTACCCCTCTTACCACACAATCTTGCCAACCATTATTAAATCACTGATAATAATAAAAAAGAAAGAGTTGTCTCAGTAAGACTAAACAAATATCAACAAAATGCAGAACAGCTATATAGGTCTCCTTTTCCCTCTTATTTTCAGAAATTCAGTTGCTTAAAACAATGACTTTTATTATTACTTGCTGCTAATTTCTTGTCGCTCTTTTAAAAATGATGCCAGTAAAAACTTGGTGGTGGGAGAAAGAGGGTTGGACAGTTTGGTGATTTCCACCTTGTAACTTGTAATAAAATTGACTTCAAGGGGAGGTTAGTGAGATTACAAATTACTAATTATTCTGAAACCTATCATTTGCCATTTCCAGACAAGATGGCAATTATCATACAGCTTTATCTTGTAACACCAAATTCTCTTAGGTCTTTAAATACCACCATCCTAAGCTTATCTACACAAGTAAGAAACAAAATATTTCAGAAACTTATAGCATTAATAAAGTTTGAAGTCTGCATAAAATAACATCCTTATTCTAATTAAAAAAAAACTTTTCAAGGTCCATCCAAATTGGGCTGAAAATGGTGAAGTCACCGTTTTTAATATTCCATTGTATATATAGACCACCACTTGCTCGGCCACTCATCTGTTATTGGACACCTGGGTTGCTTCCAGGTTTTGGCTACTACAAATTGTGCTGCTATGAACATATGTGTACGCAGATCTTTTTGGAAGGGTGTGTTGGGTTCCTTAGGATATATCCCCAGGAGAAGAATTACAGGATCCTAGGGTAGGCCCATTTCTAGCCTTCTGAGAGTTCTCCAGACTGTTCTCCACAGAGCTTGGACCAATTTACATACCCACTAGCAGTGCAGAAATCCCCCCTTTTAATAACACACACACATACACATTCTGAGCTAAGAAGTTATGCAACTTTGTGCAGATATTTAGAACATTTATTAAAGTGTCAACAATCATTACATCCTGTGCCAAAATAGAAAATGACCTCTTTCTTTAGCATGAGATGTTTTATGTCTTTTCCTGCACTATCAACAAGTTGCACAGCAGTGAAAGGATACTGACTGCAGGAGCTAAAAATAACTGATGTGGAAACACAGGATGTTAATTGTGACCAGAAAACAAGGCTTGCAGGTGAGTTGTAATGTGCAAATGTGCTGCTAGATGTTTCTGTATTGGGCTTTGACCACATCCTAAAACTAAGCTCAAAAAAGTCAGTATTATGAGCTAGTTTGCTTGCCTGAGTAATCTAGTTACAAGAATGAGGAAAAAAAAATATATGACTAGTTTACTATTTCATATTTCATCTAAGGCAACTTAAACTGGAAGATCCTTGATTATTGCTCAAAAATTGTCTTAGAAATAGGGAATACATTAAAGAGCCATATATCTGAACGTGTACTAAATAATGCTTCCCAACCATTTGGTATTAGCCGTTGAATTTTTATCAAGGCAGTGGCTCTGGATGATGAGAGTAATAAGTTGTGAAAAATCTCATTAAAAAATCTTTGATTTGTGGGACAAAGAGAAAAGCAAGACAAGTAGCTAGCTACTCACATTTGAGTTACTTAATAGGGCATGTACCAACCCCTCCTTTTAATTTAATTTTATTTTCCATATTAATTTAATTTATTTATTCTAACATTTTAATTTGGGGGGAATTAATGTTTTACATTTGACAGTAAATACAATAGTTTGTACATGCATAACATTTTTAAATTTTTCATTATTGGGGGATTATTGGTTTATATTTGATAGTAAAATGCAATAGTTTATACACACATAACATTTCCCAGTTTTCCACATAACAGTTCAGCCCCCACTAGATCCTCCTATGCCATCATGTTTTAGGATCTGTACCCCCCCCACCTCAAAGTCTTTTACTTTGGTGCAATACAACAATTCCAGTCCAAGTTCATGGCAGAACAGCTTCACACCAATTAATATAGTTCATTCCAGTAGACTGTACGAAATTCCAGAACAATTTCATAGCTTTTTTTTCACTTACACAAAATACACCAAATTTTTATAAAAATACACTACACATATACTTACATATGCCAACTACATATTTTAGTAAAATTCTCAGTGGAGTTATCATCCTACCTTAAAGTTCTCAGTTCAGCTTGCATTATGCTTTGCTGTTAGTGACAGATATTCCATTTCTCTACTCAAATAATTTGGACTTAATATCCTTAAGGAGCATGAGACCTAGAGGTAGCCTTGAAGCTTTATTCAGTGATATGCATATGTTAGAACCAACTTACAGAATTTTTCTTTACCTTTGCTTCTCTGTTACAGGATAACACCTGCAACTAAAAGCACCACAGTTGTGTATAAGGAGGGAATTAGGAATAGGGAAAGGGATGTCAACTTCCTCTGTTTCTCTTCTCTTCTCTTCTCTTCTCTTCTCTTCTCTTCTCTTCTCTTCTCTTCTCTTCTCTTCTCTTCTCTTCTCTTCTCTTCTCTTTTTTTTTTTTTTGTGTGTGTTTTCAAAATCTGATTTAATTAAAGTGGGGTTGGGAAGGGGGAGCATGTTGTGAATATATATACACACAGAGAGAGAAGCCTAATGCTTCTGTCAATGCTAGACAAAGAATGTATTAATTTATAATATAAGGATCATGTATTTGAAGTCCAAAGAGTCCATCAGGGGTAAAGACAATTTTATATTTGGCTCAAGTGGCTGCTGAATATCTAGTGGTACTGAATTCCTCCAAAGCACGCAAGAACACCACCAGCCTTGGAAGAGGTTCCACTGCAATCTCAGAAGAAACCCTAGTTTTGTCTTTAACTTTTTTTGGCCCTTGGTAACCATAGCTGATTAAGAACAAATAGAAGCCAGCAGTTTCCAGTGGCCCCATGTTATTGCACAGAGAAATCTGTTTTAAGTCAAACTCTTCTAGCTAAGACAAGGTGTAAGATAGGCCCTTAAATAGTGGTCTAACATTAACACGGTCTATTAAAGATGTTAAGAAGTAGCTCTTTAGTGATTATGTACCAACTACAAATTATCACACTAGAAGAAAAGAAAAGGTAAAGTGGCAGCTTCACGTTTTACATGAAAGACTAGCATTAACTGGGCCAGGCTTGTTGTCTGCAGCTTTCACAAAAATCTAGTGATTATTTTGACTTAGACCTAAGAAAAAAGTAATTTCATACCAGTCTTTTCTTCACATCAGTTGGTGCAGCATTAAACTTGTTTTGGGATAATGACTAGGTCATGGTGGTAAAACTGTCTCTCCTCTGCCAAAATAGAAACATTCTGTCCTGACACCTGTCCAGTGTAACAAACAAACAAACAACAACAACAACAAAGCACCACCCCTTACATATACCTTTGTTATTGCACATCTTTCACAGTGGCTTGTGTATGCATAATATACATACATTTTTCAAATATGCTACACATTAAAAAATGCTATGCAACTTCATGGACTACATGATTAATAAAGTTTATTACACCACAGATATTTGAAAACTGTAATGTTGAGTTAGCACACAGGTTTAAGTAATCCATAGCAAATATTTCTGCCTTCAAGTTCATTGAGAAGTCTAGCCCATTATAAAAGACTTTTTTTTTTTTTTAAATATTTATTTATTCCCTTTTGTTGCCCTTGTTGTTTTATTGTTGTAGTTGTTGTTGATCTCGTTGTTGTTGGATAAAAGACTTTAAATAATGCAGGGAGAAAAGTATTTTCTGGCAGTAATAATAAGCCAGGTATATTAGGTTTTTAGGGCAATTAGGTGATATTTATTGGGCAAATTGGCAGGGGTCAGCAATTTTTTTTAATAGCCGTGCATTTTAAAATCTAAATCACATGGTTTTTGAATGATTCATTCACCCTAGCTAGTGAATTTAAGGATTAAAGGGCCAACATTGGGAGTAGGGTGGTAGCGCAGTGGGTTAAGCGCATGTGGTGCAAAGCGCATGGACCGGCATGATGCGGATCCTAGTTGCCCCCCCCCAGCTCCCCACCTGCAGGGGAGTCGCTTCACAGGAGGGAAGCAGGTCTGCAGGTGTCTATCTTTCTCTCCCCCTCTCTGTTTTCCCCTCCTCTCTCCATTTCTCTCTGTCCTATCCAACAATGACATCAACAACAATAACTACAACAACAATAAAGACAACAAGGGCAACAAAAAGGAAATAAATAAATAAAAGAGGAAAAAAAATACATAAGGGGCCAACATTGTTTTACTCTGTTTAGTTTTTGGTGGTTTGAGGTGTGTCCTTTTTTTAAATTTGACTATTTTATAAGAAAAATTTTTCTTTTCCTGTACAAGATCAAGAATTCACTTTGTAATTTTTCATTCTCACATATGTTTGGCTAAAGTCCCTGTGTCCCTAGATCATCATCCTGATATGAGTCACAAGTGAAAATGTGACCTCTTAGCCAGAAAATCACTTGACAGAATTTACTCTTCAGTTCCCACTGTTTGTTTTAACATGGAAACCAAAAAATTTTTTTTTCAGAATTCCTATAATAGATTTTGGTTTTATTGGTTTCTTGTCATCAGGTTACTTGAAGCACTTTTAAAAATTAAAGTTATTAAAATTAAAATCTGATTTTAAGGCTGCCATATGCCACTGAAATTCTTTGTCATTTCAACATTGGCAAGTATGAAAATATTTGCCATCTGTACCATTAAGCTCCCCCCAATTGAGAAAACACTTTGATTTTGTCTATAAAAACTTGTTTTCTTGGAAGTAGCATTATTTTTCTGTAATAACTTTGTTTTTCTGAAAGAGCTTTATTTTTCTGAACATATAAGATCAGTTATTACTGTAAAAATTATGAAACTGGTAAAATTGTAAACAAAAAAGGGAACAAAAGCCCCCTGCAATCTTAACACGTATCAATTATTCATCTATGAGTGATATCTGTCTAAATTATTAAAAGGAGTTAACAACTGTTTCTTTTATTTTTCCTTTAGTCTCATTTAATTCTTATTTAACCCAAGTTGAATCTTCCTTGAAATCATAACTTTGTGACTTGGATAGTGGCTCACTTAACAGAACACACACATTATTACTATGTTCAGTAACCTGAGTTCAAGCCCCACGTACTGGCCCCCACCTGCAGGAAGGAAGTTTCAAGAGCAATCTTAACTGTCTTTCAGTTAATACTCTTTGTATTTAGGAATTTAACTAGAGCAGACTCATATTAAATGAAAATTGGACTAAGTAATAGTGACATGTGACCCAGGAGGTGTCATAGTGGTAAACTTTTGTGGAGTTGAAAATATGAGGTACTGGGTATAATCCCTGCTATCACATATATCATTCCAACAGTAAAGAACTGATACTTATTGAGTGAGCCTTTCCTCTTTTGTAGAAATTATCCTTTGCAAACTGACCTGTGTAGATGGCAGCTGATATCTTTCTAGGAAATTGTATTTCTTTTTAAACTATTATTCATTTATGTATTTTGGATAGAGACAGAGAGAAGTTGAGGGGGAAAGGAGATAAGGAGAGGGAGAGGGTGGGGGGGAGAGAGAAAGAGAGAGAGAGAGAGAGAGAGACCTGTAGCATTGTTTCATTGTTTGTAAAAGCAGATGGGAACCAGGGGCCTGAACCTGGGTATTATGTATTGCTATGTGGACACTCAACCAGTTATGCTACCACCTAGTCCCGAGGAAATTGTATGTATCTTTTAATTAGGTCTTCGAATACATTTGCCTCAAATTATACAGATATTGTCAGTGTCCTCTAAATTGATGTATTTTTCCACTCTTCCTACTTTGTATATTTGTGTTTTTTTCCAGTGCATCTAGATTTGGATAACTAAGATTTTATCTGCTTCCACACTGAGGTTTCAAGAAAACTAACTCTTAGATCCATTCTTCTAATTTGATTTTTTTGTTTGTTTTCTAATTTATGAATTATTGCTTTTCACTTAAGTAACATCTATATTAACTTTCCTTGGACTTTTACTATAACAATATAACCAATTTTTTTTTTTTTTTGGCCTCCAGGGTTATAGCTGGGGCTCGGTGCCTGCACCATGAATCCACCGCTACTAGGGGCCATTTTTCCCATTTTTTGTTGCTCTGTTATTGTTATTGTTGGATAGGACAGAGAGAAATTGAGAGAGGAGGGGAAGACAGACAGGGGGAGAAAAAGACACCTGCAGACCTGCTTCACTGCTTGTGAAGCAACTCCCCAGCAGATGAGAATTTCATATTTATTAAAAGATTTCCAGGGGGCCAGGTGGTGGCGCACCTGGTTGACAGCACATGTTATAGTACACAAGGACTCAGGTTCGAGCCCCTGTCTCCATTTGCAGGGGAAAAGCTTCACAAGTGGTGAAGCTGTGCTGCAGGTGTCTCTCTGTCTCTCTCCCTATCACCCCCTTCCTTCTCAATTTCTGACTGTCTCTATCCAACAAATAAAGATTAAAAAACAGAGTACCAGGAACATACTTCTCAGATCACTATCTCAGGAAATAATATAATATTTTTGTTCTGTTATTAATAACATTAGCTCTGATACTTAAGTCTTTATCTGCTAGGGTTATATATAAAGAAGTTAATGCTTTTCCTTTAAATTTTTTTAAAAACTATCTTTATTTATTATATAGAAATAGCCAGAAATGGAGAGGGAAGGAGGAGATAGAGACAGAGAAACACCTGCAGCACTGCTTTACCACTCACAAAGCTTTCCCCCTTTCAGGTTGGGGCTGAGGGCTTGAACCTGGATCTTTACACTGTAACTTATGTGATCAACCAGATGGGCCACCACCCAGCCCCTTGCTTTTCCCGTTTTAAGTTAAATAATTTGTAGCATTTTTTTCATCACTTACAACTCTGAGAGAGTAAAATATTCTATTACTCCTCAACCATTCACCTTCCAGTTTGGCACCAATGCCAATCTATATATTTTTCTGAATTAATTAGAAATTTAATAGTTGTAAAATGGTAAATTTTGCCTCTGGGTGGTGGTGCAGTGCACCTGGTGGAGTGCACACATTAGCATACACAAAGCCCTGGGTTCAAGTCCCTGGACCTGACCTGTAGGATGGAAAGCATCACAAGTGGTGGAGCAGTGCTGAAGTTGTTTCTCCTGCTCTCTGCCTCTCCTTACTATATCTCTCTGTCTCTCACTCTGAAAGAAAAAATTAAGGGGAAAATGGCTACCTGCAAAAGTAGCATCATGTTGTCACGAAGCTCCAGCAATACCCTGGGGGAGGGAAAAAAGTAGATTTTCTAATTTTACATTTTCTCTACAATTATTTTTGGCACCCTATTTTAAGAAACACTTCCATTTTACTTATTTGCCCATTTGTCAACTCTCTTCTGTTCTTGTTTTTCAGCTTCTTCCTGAGAGTGAGATCATCCCATATTCATCCTTCTGTTTCTGACTTATTTCACTTAACATGACTTCTTCAAGCTCCATGCAAGATGGGTTGAAAATGGTGAAGTCACCGTTTTTAATAGCTGAACAGTATTCCATTGTGTATACAGATCACAACTTGCTCAGCCACTCATCTGTTGTTGATCATGTAGTATAAACTATTCTCAAACACCCTTCACTTAGAGTTCTCAAATATTAACTTTCTGCCACACTGACCTTATGATTTTCACTTCTTTCTTTGACTCTTTGCTTTGATGATTCTTATCTTTCTCAAACTTGGGGAAATTTTCATGTTTATCTTCCCTTACTTTGACCCTCCCTTCCATCAGTCTTATATAATCCCTGGGTACATTTTGTCCTTATGCTCTATATTACTGTGCAGAAACAGCAATATTATTTAGCATGTCTGAGGTATTGTTTTAGGATTAAGCTAGCTTAAACCCTCAAATTTAATTGCACTCACTTCCTCTTCTGTGCTATGAATTGTAATTCTCCTTATAAAATTATGAAGTGCAAGCCCATCAAAACAGGTGAAATATATGTAAAATTAAGGTTCTTCTTCGTCACTGAGGGTCCACTGTCTTTGCTATCACCCCATAGCAATTGAATTCTATGAGCTTTATCATGAGAGCTGAGTTTCACCAGTGAGTGTGGTGGCTGGTTCTCCTGCATGGCCAGCAATAGTGGAGGAGGGGGAGACAGGCCACTCTGGGGGTGCTGGGGAGACTGCTGAGGGTGAGTGCACAGAGAAAACACACACATCCCAGAGAGCTTCAGAGAGACATCTCATTTATTGGGTGTACAAGCAAGTAGATATACTCAAAGGTTACGAAAAAGTCAAGGTAATCATTAAGCCACACACAATACAGTGTTAAATAATCTTGACCTATTAGGTGTTTGTTCATTACTGGGAAGTTACCATATAAGGTCTGGTCATGAGCTCACCATACATGGGGGCGGGGGGAAGGGGCAGTTAAGCAAAACCAGGATATCTACCATGGGTTTCAGTTGGCCATATATGGTAATTTATGACCTTGTTCAAAAGGGACGAGGAAGTATGTGTAAGAAGGCTCCCTGTCTGGAAAACTCCATCCATCTTAAGGTCATGGGGTCAATTGGGGATCTGCTTACCGCCCCTCCTGTGAGGAGAGGGCTCGGAGTCGACCCTCTCAGACTCTTGTGGAGACAATGCCCTGGATTTTCCAGACAGTGAGCCCTTCCCCACAAGTGAGGGAAAAAGAGAAGAAATGAAAGCAGCATAGAAGAAAGTTGGGATTCTTTGCCCCTGCAGTTTCCTCCTTCCCTGGTTATAGGTGGTAATGGCTGTATTTTGTTGCTGTTGTTTCTGTGTGCCTTTACTTTTAAGTGGAAGCCATAGCTACTGCTAGGAAGCACTCTCTAAGTGTTCTGATAACTGATAACCCTCTAATATTTCAAGTCTGGGGTGGCCAAGGCCTCCCTCTATAGTACAGTTAGGTGTTCTTCCTGTTATACTTGCCAGTACATTTATTTATTTATTTATTTATTTATTTAGCCTCCAGGCTTATCACTACGAATCCACTGGTCCTGGAGGCCATTTTTCCCATTTTTGTTGCTCTTGTTGCCCTTGTTGTTGCTGTTGTTGTTGGACAGAACAGAGAGAAATCGAGAGAGGAGGGGACGACAGAGAGGAGGACAGAAAGATAAGACACCAACAGACCTGCTTTACTACTTGTGAAGCGACCCCCCTGCAGGTGGGGAGCTGGAAGCTCGAACCCGGATTCTTACTCCAATCTGTACACTTCGCTTAACCCTCTATGCTACCACCCAACACCCTTTTATTTTATTTTTATGATAGCACAAAGTTCAGCTCTGGTTTATATGTTGGGGATTGAATTTAGAACCTTACCAAAGGTAACCATAATGCTATCTCTCCAGCCCAACCTGAACCTTTATAAATAGTCCCTTCTTTGGACCTATTTGACTATCCCTTTTGAATGTTTCATCTGTTTCCAGTTCCTTGAATGGTATTTCTGGGCCCCTGACTGGTATTTCTGCTTCCACTCTGTATTCTTAGTCCCTGGAGTGCTCCACCTAAACCTTTCAAACCTTTCAGCCTAATCAAAATGTAATCTGCTGTATTCTTTGGTAGAAGAGTCATTGGATTTAGTGCAAGCTATTCTGAGAATATTAATTATGTTAGCTGACATGGCATATTTGTATTTTAAGAGCTAATTCCTAAGTATAAACATCTTTAGAGAAGTAGACGTATGTAAATGGTCAAGTTGATAGACTTGTGGTGTCCTTCAAGTAATTTACCCTGAATGCTGGAGACTTCTTCTAGCGTTTGCCCTTCTTCCGTAGCCAGTCAACAGCATCAGGTTGAGCCTGATGTAAAGTTTCGAGATCTCCTTTGAATCTGGAGAGGTGGCAGTCGTTGACTATGTGGGTCATAGTCTGTCTGTAGCCGCAGGGGCAGTTCGAGTCGTCTCTGGCTCCCCAGCAATGTAACATAGCAGCGCACCGGCCATGGCCTGTTCGATAGCGATTGAGGAGGGCCCAATTATAACGTGCTAGGTCAAAGCCGGGTTGACGCTTGCAGGGGTCTGTGATGAGGTGTTTGTTCTTTACCTCAGCTGACTGCCAACTCTGTTTCCAAGAGACTGGAACAGAGAAGTTCAGTGTAGGCGTAGGGGACCAGATTGGGTGATGAGACATCAAGCGTTGGACAGGGTGGGCGAAGATATCCGCGTATATTGGCAAGTCCGGTCGAGCGTAGATGTGGGAAATGAACTTAGATGATGCCGCATCCCGACGAATATCTGGCGGGGCGATGTTGCTAAGAACTGGCAGCCATGGAACTGGTGTGGAACGGATGGTTCCAGAAATTATCCTCATGGAGGAATATAATTTGGAATCGACCAAGTGGACATGGGGGCTACGGAACCATACTGGGGCACAGTATTCTGCAGTGGAATAGCATAATGCCAGAGAGGATGATCGTAGTGTGGAAGCGCTCGCGCCCCATGAGGAGCTGGCCAGTCTTGCAATGATGTTATTCCTCGCGCCCACCTTTGCTGCAGTTTTTATGAGATGTTTGTGAAATGACAGAGTGCGATTGAGAGTAATGCCAAGATAGACTGTCTGGGCTTCATGCCGGATTCTCGTATCGCCAAGCTGCACATTAAGCTCACGCGAGGCCGAGGCATGGTGTAGATGGAAAACAGATGATACCGTTTTTGCAGTGCTAGGGATTAGTCGCCATTTTTTACAGTAATCAGATATCAGAGACATGTCTTTCGTGAGTGTTTCCTCGAGTATGTCGAACTTGGATGCCTGAGTTGCACAGCAGATGTCATCAGCGTAGATGAACTTCCTTGAAGAAGTTTCTGGAAGGTCATTGATGTAAATATTAAATAGCATAGGAGCCAGAACAGAGCCCTGGGGAGGCCACTTGAGACAAGTCTCCATCTGCTAGACTTGTCACCTAGATGCACCCGGAATCTTCTATTTTGGAGAAGAAACGATATAGTGTTGGCCACCCATGGAGGCAGGCATCTTGAGATCTTGACTAGGAGACCATGGTGCCAGACCGTGTCATAGGCTGCTGTAAGATCAACAAAGACAGCACCTGTCTTGAAATTCTTCTGGAATCCATTTTCAATGTAAGTTGAGAGGGCCAGGACTTGTTCGCAGACATGAGCCAGTTCAACAGGAAGAAAACAATGTTTGATCTAGTTTTTCTTCAAATGTAGACTTCAGAAGAGTACTCTTGCAAAATGTGTTTAAAAATAAGAACAAGGAGATGCTCCTTTTGTGCAGTAGTTTTTGGAAATACCACATATCTTCCTCTGGAGAAGAAAAATTACATATCAGCTCAGCAAATCTATGAGAAGTCTTGCAGTAAAGAAACTGTTTTAACCTTATTTGGATCATTGTGTTTCAATAAGTACAAAATTTCCCAGAATGCTTTCATTTGTCTAGTAGTACTTCCTCTAGGGCATCATAGAGGAACCAGTATTTTTTTCTAGAAAGTTTGACAATTTTTACCTGTAGGAAAAAAAAAATTCTGCTATTATAAATATCTTTCTCATTACTGAACTTCTGCTATTTGCTCTTTTAGCCCAAGAAATCTCCTATAAGGTTAAGAATAAGTTGATTAATAAACATATAATGACAACATCTGAGTCTTAGGGCAACTCTATGAATTATTCTACTACTTTAAATTTTTTTATTTTTCATTTAAACAACTGTTTTCTGCAAAACCTTGTAGTAGAAACTTAATGAAAATGTAAGTTTTAGATATAGAGTAATGAAATTAATCATAATGCCATAACTAATTGTGAATTTACTTCACTTTATCCTGCTGGTCTTCCCCCAGAGCTTCATACCTATGTGAGTCCACTGTTTCCCAGAGACTATTCCTTGGCCTGCCATTTTTTGTTTGTTTGTTTTCAGGTCAATGGTAAGAGACAGAGAGTGGTAGAGAGAGAATGAGTGAGAGAGAGAAAAAAGAGCACTGCTTCACCACTTATAAAGCTTTCCTTTTGTATGGTGTTCTTATGTGGTGGTTAGGGTCTGGAATACAGGTACTTGTCCATGGTAAAAGGTACACTTTATTTAAAGGGTAAGTAAGCTATCTCCCACACCCCACATTTTAAAGCAAAGCACAGAGGCCTCTCCTCTCCTGTTTTATTACAAACTTGTGTTTACTTTCTACCAGCTTTAGACTTAAGTATGAGGGTTAAAGAATAGGAAAGCTGGGGTCGTGGTATCGCAGTGGGTTAAGCGCACGTGTTGCAAAGTGCGAGGACCAGCTTAAGGATCCTGGTTCAAGCCCCCGGCTCCCCACCTGCAAGGGAGTCGCTTCACAGGTGGTGAAGCAGGTCTGCAGTTGTCTATCTTTCTCTCCCCCTGTCTGTCTTCCCCACCTTTCCCCGTTTCTCTCTGTCCTATCCAACAATGAACGGCATTAACAATAATAATAATAACCACAATGAGGCTACAACAACAAGGGCAACAAAAAGGGGAAAAAATGGCCTCCAGGAGTGGTGGATTCATGGTGCAGGCACTGAGTGAGCCCAGCAATAACCCTGGAGGCAAAAAAAAAATGAATTTAAGAATAGGAAAGCTATCAAGGGAGGGCATGGGATATGGAGTTCTGGTGGTGGGAACTGTGTGGAGTTGTACCCCTCTTATCCTATGGTTTTGCTAGTGTTTCCTTTTTATAAATAAATAATAAAAAATCATAAATAATCCCACCTACACCTCAAGGACATCTTTGATGAATCAAACTCAATTGCAAGGAAGACTAAAGCAGAAACAAACCAATGGGACTACATCAAATTGAAAAGCTTCTGCACATCCAAAGAAACTATTAAACAAACAAAGAGACCCCTCACAGAATGGGAGAAGATCTTCACATGCCATACATCAGACAAGAAACTAATCACCGGGAGTCGGGCTGTAGCGCAGTGGGTTAAGCGCAGGTGGCGCAAAGCACAAGGACCAGCAAAAGGATCCCGGTTCAAGCCCCGGCTCCCCACCTGCAGGGGAGTTGCTTCACAGGCGGTGAAGCAGGTCTGTAGGTGTCTATCTTTCTCTCCTCCTCTCTGTCTTCCCCTGCTCTCTCCATTTCTCTCTGTCCTATCCAACAACGACAACAACAATAATAACTACAACAATAAAACAACAAGGGCAACAAAAGGGAATAAATACATAAAATTAAAAAAAAAGAAACTAATCACCAAAATATATAAAGAGCTCAGCAAACTTAGCACCAAAAAAGAAAATGACCCCATCCAAAAATGGGCAGAGGATATGAACAAAACATTCACCTCAGAGGAGATCCAAAAGGCTAACAAACATATGAAAAACTGCTCTAGGTCACTGATTGTCAGAGAAATGAAAATTAAGACAACACTAAGATACCATCTCACTCCTGTAAGAATGGCATACATCAAAAAGGACAGCAGCAACAAATGCTGGAGAGGTTGTGGGGACAGAGGAACCCTTGTACCTTGCTGGTGGGAATGTAAATTGGTACAGCCTCTGTGGAGAGCAGTCTGGAAAACTCTCACAAGGCTAGACATGGACCTTCCATATGATCCAGTAATTCCTCTCCTGGGCTTATACCCCAAGGACTCCATAACACCCAACCAAAAAGAGGTCTGTACTCCTATGTTCATAGCAGCACAATTCATAATAGCTAAAACCTGGAAGCAACCCAGGTGCCCAACAACAGATGAGTGGCTGAGAAAGCTGTGGTATATATACACAATGGAATACTATGCAGCTATTAAGAACAATGAACCCACCTTCTCTGACCCATCTTGGACAGAGCTAGAAGGAATTATGTTAAGTGAGCTAAGTCAGAAAGATAAAGATGAGTATGGGATGATCCCACTCATCAACAGAAGTTGAGTAAGAAGATCTGAAAGGGAAACTAAAAGCAAGACCTGACCAAATTGTAAGTAGGGCACCAAAGTAAAAACCCTGTGGCGAGGGGTGGACATGCAGCTTCCTGGGCCAGTGGGGGGTGGGAGTGGGTGGGAGGGATGGGTCACAGTCTTTTGGTGGTGGGAATGGTGTTTATGTGCACTCTTAGTAAAATGTAGTCATATAAATCACTAGTTAATTAATATGAGAGGGGGAAAATTGATTGTATGTTTTGACGTTTTTCAAGACACAAACTGAATCTTTTCAATATATAGGCTGTGTAATTGATATGCAGACTCTCTCAAAAGCCTAGACCAAGTAGATCAGAAGCAACCAATAGCACAGATATATACAAGATACTGGGTACTGTACAGCAAACCCTAACAAAGGGACTTTTCAAAGTTAACCCAATTACCAAATAATGTGATGATAACATTAACTATCGAGTGTCTTTTTGAACCCTAAGACAGCAGGAACCTCACATCTCCACTATAGAGCCCCTACTTCCCCCAGTCCTGGAACCATTGGATAGGGCCCACTTTCCCGTATGCCTCTCCCAATCCATATCAAATAATATTGCGTCTGCTGACCACAACCTAACCAACACAATGATTGCCACCTCAACATGCTTCACTTCAGACTGTGTCCAGAGACTACACGTGTGGAATGACAACACTTCAGCTTCATTACTCGGGTGAGACCTTTCCTTTCATAGTATACTATAATTCCATCTCAGGTGGTTCACTTTCTAACAAAGTACCAAAACCTAGATATACACCAGTTTCTGTGAGAGAGAGCATATGTTCACACGTATCCGTAAACTACTGCAAAATATATACCTGAAAGCAGAAGTACACTAGAGTTTGCAGTGAGTATCCCCCTAACACTTCCTCTCCACTATTCCAAGCTTTGGGTCCATGATTGCTCAACAACTTGTTTGGCTTTGTATGTTAACTCTCTTTTCAGTCACCAGGTTCCAGATGTCATCAGGATGCCGGCCAGGCTTCCCTGGACTGAAGACCCCACCAATGTGTCCTGGAGCTCCGCTTCCCCAGAGACCCATCCTACTAGGGAAAGAGAGAGGCAGACTGGGAGTATGGACCGACCAGTCAACGCCCATGTTCAGCGGGGAAGCAATTACAGAAGCCAGACCTTCTACCTTCTGCAACCCACAATGACCCTGGGTCCATGCTCCCAGAGGGATAGAGAATGGGAAAGCTATCAGGGGAGGGGGTGGGATATGGAGAATGGGTGGTGGGAATTGTGTGGAGTTGTACCCCTCCTACCCTATGGTTTTGTTAACTAATACTTTCTTAAATAAAAAAATCATAAATAAATAAAATAAAAAATAAAAGAAATAATAGCCAACCTGTATCTGTGAGCTTGGGAGAACTACTACAGTTTCCAATGGAGGGAATGGAGAAACAGAGCTCTGGTAATGGGAATAGTATGAAATTATACCACTGTTGTCTCATAATTTTGTAAATCAATATGAAATCACTAATAAATGAAATAAAATTAAAAAAGGCTTGAAAATAGGACCTCCTTCTACACACTGTGACCTATTTTTCTGAGTGTAGAGTCTATGAATGGCAGCTGCCATCTTGCTATATTTTTCATTTTCTTTTGGCAACAAAATTTGAATTTTTTGGTCATAAAATTCTCTTTTTTTGACAGGTGCCCATCAAAATCACATGCCTTTGCTCCTAAATTTCTTTCAACATTTCTTACTACTCAAGCTTGTCAGGACATTTCTGCATAGGATAGCTATCTTCCAAACTTCATTTTGATAACACATCTCATTAAAAAGTATCACAGCATTGCTTAGCTGTAGTATTTTTGTTGGGCACGAGCTCTGCATCATATACCCGTCTTTCTTTTCAATGTGAATCATCTGATGTCCTACACATTTTTAGTTTGCTTTCCTCACTTGTGATGTCTTCTTCAGAATGATTATTTCTGGAATTCCATGAAGTTTAATATCTTGATGAACAAACACATTCTAGTTTCCAAGATTTTCACCGGATTTTTAATGAGTATGAATTTTCTGGTGTCTAATGTGGTGTGATTTCTGACTAAAAGCTGTTCCTCATTCACTGCATTGGTAAGGCTTTTTACCTGTGTGTATTCTTAAGTGCAGAGCAAGAAAAAGGGGTGAAGATGGGAACACTGCACTTGTAGAATCATCTTCTAATGGATTCAGTCCCAGTCAAATACTAAACTTTTTGTAGAAAATATTTCTAAAATCTTATCAATAAGTGGATGAACTTTCTCTTTATGTGATATGAAATTTTTTTTATTAAAAATTTAAATGATAGGGAGCTGGGCGTGGCACCCTGGGTTAGGCGCAGGTGGCGCAAAGCGCAAGGACCGGTTTAACAATCCTGGTTTGACCCCCTGGCTCTAAAAACAAGGGACAAAAAGTTAAATGATAGCGTAAGCCAGATCTGTTTTAATATATTTTTATGTTATTGTGTACCCTATATGGTCTGTATCTTCACATATCTAATATTTTCAACATCATTTGAGTTTAGTGTTTCTAAAGAACTTTTAGTTAAATAAGGGTATGTGCATAGAATTAATATAATTTGTATTTCTCAGATAAAATGAATTTTGAATGTTAGTTTCCCCATCCTGTAAATATCTATAGACATTAAGCTTGTGCATAAGAACAAATCACATTTTGGATTGTTTTAATTTTTAATAAGAGGAAAACATTTCTGCCTCCCATAATATCTGTAATTAAATGCCAGCATCTCAAGTTTTAACCTGTACACTATTTCATTCCTTCTATTGCTTTAACAGATACCTATTTTTTTTTAGCTTTACTGAGGTATAATTGACAAGTAAAATTGTAAAATAAAATAAAAGTACTACAGAAGCCTCATGTTTATTTATTATTTGGATGTGGCTCATGAAGCCATCATTCAAATCTTCAAATACATCACTAGTATATTTCATAACAGACATATATCCATAGGCTACTTTAGGTCCTGACAATGTTTGCATGTGCTCAGTTGTCTATAGTTGATGGAAAGTGATCATATTTTCCCTGGCAAATTTCAAACAAATTTCAGATAGCTATGGGGTTTATTGTACCCACACATATGCATACACATTTTTTAAAAAATTTATTTTATTGGTGATTTAATAATGATTGACAAGATTTTGGGATAAGAGGGGTACAATTCCACATAATTCCCACTGCCAGAGTTCCACATCTCATCCCTTCCATTGGAAGTTTCTCTATTCTTTATCCCTCTGGGAGTATAGATCAAAGATCTTTATGGGTGCAAAAGGTGGGAGGTCTGGCTTCTGTAATTGCTTCTCTACTGGACATAGGCATTGACAAGCCATACTCCCATCCTGTTTCTATCTTTCCCTAGTGGGGTAGGCCTCTAGGGAGGTGGGGTTTCAAGACACATTGGTGAGATTGTCTGCCCAGGGAGGTCAGGAAGGCATCCTGGTAGCATCTGCAGCTCGGTGGCTGAAAAGCATTAAGATACAAAACAGAACAACTTGTTTAATAATCAGGAACCTAAAGGTAAGAAGAGAGCAGATGAGATTTGGGGATTTCATGTTGGAAGAAGCTAGGTGGTCTATTTTAGGTATATTCCAAGGGCCCCGTGATTTTACTAATTTTTTACTGAGCCCAACAGCTAATATGCAGGTGGGCTCAAAGTATTGTCTGGGAAGATGGTTTCAGATTTGTGGATAGAACCAGAAAGTTGGATCAGGGCAGAGAGTAGCTCCCAACTACGGAAAAAGTATATAAATACCATTAACTGTAAACCCCATCCATCTGACCCAGAGCCCATGTCTATTCATATTTAGCACAGGAGCCTGTGTAATCTCTGCATCCCTGTAGGTCTGAGCTTGCATTCTTTGATCATAGCTAGGAACATTCTAAGCTGCACACACACTTTCAGTGTGAGTTTGCACAGTCTTGTTCTATCTCCTGATTGTGTCAGTCTATAGAGTGGGAAACAGTATGATACAGATTATTTTTTAAAATGTGACAATAGTTAGAAACTGTGAAGTGTTTCAGATTTAGCTGCCAAAAACTTACTATTTTGAAGATGCCATTCTTGTGTATGTGGACTCCTTTTGGACCCTGGTAACCACAACCTGCCTAACTGACCTAAAAAAGGAACATAAACACTTCCTTCATCCTAACATGTTATAACAACAATCAGCTTCTGCCTTCTCCAGATCTCTGCGTAATTTGGTGTGTATGGTCTCATATTTGAAGCAGCCTCAAGTAGTCACAGATGCTGTTCCAAATGGTGGGCCTGGCTATGTCTCTCTTCCTGTTGAACTGTCCATAAAGGTATCCCTCTCGGAATAAACAATGCCAACTATTGAAAATCCTTACTGTTTCTGGCTCTGTATGTATGCTTACCAACCAGGAGAGGAGAATCTCCATTCCTATTTTTCCCATGCTTTGCACCATTCTTGTTCTAATAAGGGTATTATACAGCATTTTTCTCTCCTATGCCCTCTTTACACCCCAATTTAAATAAACTAGCATCTACTTTGCCCATGTTCAAGATCCTGAACACGCATGTTCGTTTTGGGCCTGGCCCTTCTGACTTCTTTCTCAGTCTCATTCAGGATCAAAGTTCAGTTCCTCAAAGCCACTCTATAACTAAGCCCTCTTTTTCCTCTGGAAATGAAGTCTGAGATGCCCAAACATAACTGGAAATCTGAGATTCATGTCTTCAGAAGCCTATTTTGTTTTATGTAATTATTAGCTATATCCTTTCAATTTTCTTCTGTTAATTGGTTTATAAAGGAACCTGAGGATTCTTTTGCTTTGAACTCTTGGCAAATGTGTACAGAGCAGGCCTGCTTCCTAGAACCTGTCACTCTTATTAATGAATGACAGAAGAACAAAAAACTCTCACCATAGTCAGTTTAGAAAGAGCACTGGCAAAGAGGTTATTCAGATTTTTCTTGTAGAGTTTACCTATACCTTTAATATACTAATATACATGGATAACAATGAAAATAACATGTAATTTTTTCCCAAATACATATGCTTTTTTGAAACTAGAGAATCTCTGTGGTAGCTTTCAGTTTTATAGATTCAGTCATTCACAAGAAATATTTGGGTAAACATTTCAAGGTAAGTTTGTCAGTATTCAACCAACTCTGTCCAAAGAACAACGAGGCACTGTGTTTTGATTATTAGAGTGTTGTTTTTTTACAATGAAGCAAGGAGGAAGCAGAAGACTAACATTCTTTTCTTCTATAATTTTCAGAACTTGAAAACCACAACTTGAATTTGAAAGGTATTATTCTAGTTCCGGGAGTTTAATGATGAAAGAAGACCAATACTCTACATGTTCCGAAGAATCTTGGAGCAATCAACTAGCATGAAATATCCTGCAAACCATCTAATATCATTGCTCCTAATCTGTGTGTCCTAAGTTTCATTTTAAAGTTTCCTTTAACATTTAAGTTCTCTGTTTAAGTATATCTCCTTTTTTAATGAACTGGATTCAGGTTTATCATTTATCTATAATTAATGAAAAGTGTTGGCGGACATAGTAAATATGTAAAGGCATATAATGTGCAACTGATACACATATACAGAAACACACAGGCTGTATACACGAACTACCAAGATACCTATCACCTGACTAATGTTAAAAAGCAAAAATGCATGGCCAATAAATTGTTCACTGGGTAGGACATGTGCTTTGCCATCTGCTCCACCCAGCTATGAGCCCCAGCAGCATATGGGAGGTGCTGTGGCACTGAAGGAAACTCTTGTGCTGTGATCCCTGCACCCCTGCCTTCTCTCTGGTTGAGAAAATGGCTCAGATTGAGTATGCATGAAGCTCCTGCTTTGCAAAAAAATATAAGTAAAAAAAAATTCTACTATTGACATAAATAACTGTGCATATGTGCATACATATATGCATGCATACAAATTTCTAAAAGCATTATCCAGAACATACACATTAAGTAACCTGGGTAGCTTATGAAGATGCAGAATCTAGGGTTCCATTCTAAATATTCCAATTTTGCGGAACTCAGAAACATGCCTATTAGCCAGTGCCTCACAATATAATACATACTAACATTTAATAACATACAGTATTTATACTCTGCAGTGAGTGTTGAAAGTTGGAGCTTACTGCCAGGTGGCCCTAGATTGGACAGAGAGAGAATTACATTGGCTAAGGTGAGAGTTGGCCAAAAAAAAAAAAAAAGATGATCTCCCAGTGCTATAATGTACAGAAGCTACCAGATTCATAGTAATGTCCACAGAGTATCAGTTCTCTTTCCTCCATCTTGCTGCAAATAAACACTACCAATAACTGAGCATACCTGGAGACTGCTGTTTCTTCCTCAGGTGAGTGTATTTTATTCTTTTTATGTGACTTCACTCTTGAAGAGCTCCCTGGATTCTCCCTAGAGAGATGGATAATCCTTCCTATTCTAATTCATATCTCAGTTTCATCACTTATTTCTAAATTTGATTCAGGCATTGATAAAAACTCAAATAGCAGAGCATGGAGGCATGTGGGATTTTTTTTTTCTCACATTACACAAAAAGGTTAAGAGCTACTGGTTTCAGATCAAAACTCTAGAAGCCTCCATCACCACATTTCCTGTTTGTTAACTGAACAAAGTACACACAAAAGATTTTAAGAAACGGGGGGGGGGGGGGATACTGACATACAGACAAAGACAAGTTTCACTGCAACACTGCCTCTAACATAGCAGAGCAACACCACTTAGAAAAAATTTTTTGCATGTGGAAGCATTTAAATCATTATATTCACCTTATGGCTACATAAGGATTTCTCTAATAAAAGAAGTATGTCAGGTAAGTAGTATTTAAAATTCTTTTGTTTAATTCTTGCCTAAAAATTCATTTAATTTCCAAATCTCTAACAAAAGGACACTTAAGAGTTGAAAAGAAAATTAACTTATACAAGTAAAAATGCAAGATGAACTTTAGTATAATTAGAATATCTTTTGAAATATATTAGGGGTACAAGTTGACTATTTTCTCATCGAAGAAAAAATTGGGCAATGTGTTAAGACATATACCTAATTGTGCCTGTTCAGTAGGTATTCTTTGATAGTTACTCACTTAAAGGACTTGTTGCTTTTAAAAAAATTCTTACTGCCTGTGCATACTCTCTTCCTAACAATCAGTCTACTTGTCAACTGTCAGAGATGACAGTTTTTGCAAAGGGAAGTGAAAATCTGATCCTTCATGAAGAGTAAGTAGACATTTGTTGACCTATCTCTCATGTTGGTGGTTCACTCATTTATTCTTTTATGTGCTTTTTAATTTTTAGAGCCAAGGTCTCACATGTGTGCTGTTACACCTCTCTATGTCTATTCAGATAGCGAGACAACTGGGATAGACACTACAGTACCAGAGCTTTCTCTTTGCCATGGTACTCCATATGGAGCCGGAATTCATACCTGGGCTGCAGGCACATGGCAAGGGAGAACACCCCATCCAGTCAGCTAGCTCTCCAGCCTTGTACTTCATATTTTCTTAAAATTGATATATTTTTGTTACAGGAGAGAAGTGTATATTCTATATGGTTGGAATACTGTGACATATAGATGGAAATCATTGTTTACAAAGCTCTGATTGCTTCTTTCCATTCAATATGATTTGCTTTTCATAACTGAAATAATAATATAAAATCATATGTTCACAAACTTCTGTTAACATCTTAGCATGACTATTTCTGTTTTGTTGTAATTAATTTCTGCTTAATCATTTTAAATGATGGTGCAAAATGATATCTATTGGATTACTTATAACTGTTTAGTTGTTTAATGTTGAAAGTTAATGTGTCCTTATTTAAAAAGCTTTTCTAGGAGAGAAAGATCAACAACTCTATAGCTTTTTTTTTTTTTTATGATAGGCGGTTATCTACTTTAGGAAAGATTTCTAGAATTGGAGTTACTGAATAAGAGGTTATGAACATTTTTGAGTCTCCTTACTGCTAAATTACTTTCCAAGAGTCATGCCAATTCACTCTCATTCTAGCATTTTCCTTAACAAGATGATCTAATTAAAAAAGTCTTTACTAACTTGATAATACATGTCTGCTTAATGTGCATCACTTTGATTAAAAGGAAGTTGAACACTTTTTATGGCTTATTAAACTCCATAATTCTATCATTGTAAATTGTCTGCTTATATCTATTGCTTTATTAACATGTATAACATTTTAATGCCAATTTGCACCAGCCCTTTTATGAAAATATAATATACATATATGTAATTTTTCTTCATTGACTTCTAGTATTTTGTTCACTAACTTTTAAAATTGATTAAATGGACTAATCACACAGGGAGAATAATCTAATTATAATTTTCACACATTTGTTTTTTTTCCAGCTTTATATATTAGCAAAAAAAATTGTTCCAGGTTTGCTGATGTCCTGAAAGACAGAAGCATAGCAGCAATGTGAACGATTTTTATGAGCTGATGGTGATGGGGAGTTTTGGAAGGGCGGAGAGGCTGAAGTCAGTGAATACAACATTCAGATATCTCCAAGAATAATTAATTATAATTTCATGAGGACTATGATAATCTTTTCTCCCTAGCATTTTACAAGTTAGATTTTCTGTTAGGTGTAACACAAGAGCATCTTTAGTGTCACTTAAGACCGACAACTATACAGAAGAGAGAAAAATACAAAGCCTTTATTATTAAAGCCTCATAGTTGTTTTTCTTTTTTTAATTAGGGGGAAGTACACTTGTAAATACACTTGTTGGCACATGTGTAAGATTTCTTAGTTTTCTGCAAAACGCTCTCATCCTCAGCTTGGGTCCTCCTCCCCTACCCACGCATCAAGACCTGAAAGCCACACCCCCCACACACACACACACCTGTAGTTCTTAAGAGGAAAAAAAAAAAAACCTTAGTGTGAAAGAAGAGAGTATCAGGCTGTTTGTTTGATGTTGAAATAGGTCACATATAAGAATATGCTAAGAGTAAATTAAATATCTCACTTGGATAGTGCATGGATATGCTCTGCCATGTGCTTGACTGAGGTTTGAATCTAGCCATCATTACATTGAAGGAAGCCTTGGTACTGTGGCCTCTATTTTTCTCTCTTCTCCTCTCTGTCTCTCTGAAATAATAACAATAATAAAAATAATAAGAAGAATAGATGAGAATGCAATGAAACAAAGAAATTATTTCTAGTTAAAGAACACAATATATTAAAAAAGACACAAGTTAACTTTGCTCATTCTGTGCATTGAATTCACAGCATCAATAAATGGTTTTGTATCATAATTCTTTATTTTTTAATTTAATTTTATTTATTTAAGAAAGGAGACATTAACAAAACCGTAGGATAGGAGGGGTACAACTCCACACAATTCCCACCACCCGATCTCCATATCCCATCCCCTCTCCTGATAGCTTTCCCATTCTCTATCCCTCTGGGAGCATGGACCCAGGGTCTTTGTGGGTTGCAGAAAGAGGAAGGTCTGGCTTCTGTAATTGCTTCCCCGCTGAACAACATGGGCATTGACTGGTCAATTCATACTCCCAGTCTGCCTCTCTCTTTCCCTATTAAGTTTGTTTAGGGTGGGGCTCTGGGGAAGCAGAGCTCCAGGACACATTGCTGGGGTCGTCAGTCCAGGGAAGTCTGGTCAGCATCTTGCTGGCATCCAGAACCTGGTGGCTGAAAAGAGAGTTAACATACAAAGCCAAACAAATTGTTGAACAATCATGAACCTAAAGGCTGGAATAGTGCAGATGAAGTGTTGTGGGGGGTACTCTCTGCAGACTCTTGTGTACTTCTGCTTTTAGGTATATATTTTTCCCTAGTTTATGGGCACATGTAAACCTATGCTCTATCTCAGGGGACCTGGACTATACCTAGGTTTGGGGACTTTATTGGGGAGTGGACCACCTGGAACGGAATTAGAGAATACTATGAAAGGAGAGGTCTCACCTGAGTGATGAAACTGAAGGGTTGTCATTCCACACCTGAAGTCTCTGGTCACAGTCTGAAGTGAAGCATGCTGAGGTGGCACTCGTTGTGTTGATTAGGTTGCGACTGGCAGATGCAATATTATTTGATATGAATTGAGAGAAGCATGCAGGAAAGTGGGCCCCACCCAAGGTTTCCAGGACTGGGGTAAATATCGGCTCTATAGTGGAAATGTGAGGTTCCTGCTGTCTTAGGATTCAAGAATACAATGGATAGTTATTGTTATCATCACATTATTTGGTAATTGGGTTAACTTTGAAAAGTCCCTTTGTTAGGGTTTCCTGTATAATACCCAGCATCTTGTATATAGTGGTGCCACTGGTTGCTTCTGTTCTCCCTGGTCTAGGCTTTTGAGAAGTCAATATATCAAAGACTCAGCCTATGTATTAAAAAGACTCAGTCTGTGTTTTAAAAAGTTCTAGACATATGATCAATTTTTATGATCAATCATATTAATTGAATAGTGATTTATATGACTACACTTTACTAGGAGTGTACATAAACACCATTGCCACCACCAAAAGACTGTGTCCCATCCTACCCACCCACCAACTCCCACCCACCCCCCGCACCTCCCCCCCGCCTCCCCGGGAAGCCGAATGTCCACTCTCTCCCTCACCACAGGGTTTTTACTTTGGTGCCCTATTCTGCATCATAATTCTTGCAGTGTTTTTGAATTTTTGTAAGATCAGTATTAGCTGAATCAAATAGTGAGGTTTCCTTTGGGCTCCTATTAAGTTTGTTTAAGCAGTGACTCACAATTTAGTTACCCATTGCTTTCTGTTGCAATTTTTTTTTAAACGGATTTTTGTTGTCTTTATTATTTTGTCTTTCTTTGTGTCTGAGAGTAATAAAAGGTTTTCCCTTTAGAAAGTAGGTTGGAATTATCAATCATCTTTTAACTTGGATGTTCTTTAAATTAAAAATAGGTCAAAGGCAAAGCTTTTATAGTTTAATTTAGTTAATGATTGGCAATTATTTTATCAAAGGTCATCCAGGAAAGATAATTGTTACTTAAAGATTACAGTTCAGAAAAATAAATATTCACATACTGCTTTCTATTTTTTAATTAAAATTTTTTTATTATACTTATTTATTGGATAGAGACAGCCAGAAATCAAGAGGGAAGGGGGTGATAGAGAGGGAGAGAGACAGAGAGACACCTGCAGCACTGTTTTACCACTCATAAAACTTTCCCCCTGTATGTGGGGACCGGGGGCTTGAACCCAAGTCCTTGAACATTGTAATACGTGTGCTCAACCAGGTGCACCACCACCTGGCCCCTCACACTGCTTTCTTTGAATAAATCTAGTACATACTGGTTATGAGAAGTAATGTACAAGCTACAGTACAAGGAGAACTTGGTATTATACAAATAAAGCTCTACATTCATTTTAGTGCTTCAGTGAGGTTCAGTGATTTATGGAAAGCACACACCTAGAAGGTGACTTCTCTTATTTGTGTTTTTTTTAACTTTTTAAAAATATTTATTTATTTTCCCTTTTGTTGCCATTGTTATTTTATTGTTGTTGTTATTGATGTCGTCGTTGTTAGATAGGACCGAGAGAAATGGAGAGAGGAGGGGAGACAGAGAGGGGGAGAGAAAGAGAGACACCTGCAGACTTGCTTCACCGCCTGTGAAGCGACTCCCCTGCAGGTGGGGAGCCGGGGACTCGAACCAGGATACTTATGCAGATGCTTGCACTTTGCGCCATATGCGCTTAACCCGCTGTGCTACCGCCTGACTCCCTTTTTTTTTTTTTACTGAAAAATTTTTAAAATTTATTTTTATTTATTAATGAGGAAGGAGGAGAGAGAGAAAGAACCAGACATCACTCTGGTACATGTGCTGCCGGGGATTGAACTCGGGACCTCATGCTTGAGAGTCCAATGCCTTACCACTGTGCCACCTCCTGGTCCACATTTGTTTTCTCCATATTGTTCTAAAGCAGACATTCCAAAGCCCAGCTCTTCTTTAAAAAAAACAATTGCTCTCCCCATATGCCATTCACTTCTCAAGTAACTTTCTGCTCATAGTAGACACGTGTAAGATCGACAGGTTTCTAATGTTGCAGTTAAAGTAATATTTATTTTCCTTGAAATAGGGATGAATTAGCAGTGGTGGCAGCTTGATAGTTAGTGGTGTACCACAATGAAAAGTTGTAGAGAAGGACTGGGGAGACAGCACAATGGTTATGCAAAAATTTTAAAGAATAGGGAAGCTATCAGGGAATGGGATGGGATATGGAGCTCTGGTGGTGGGAATTGTACTCCTTTTATCCTATGGTTTTGTCAGTGTTTCCATTTTATAAATAAATAAATTAAAAGAAAAAAAGAAAAAAAAATTCATGCCCAAGCTTCTGATGTCCCCAGTAAACCAAAACTGATCAGTGCTCTGGTCTCTCTCTGTAGCTCTCTTTTAATCTCTCTTTTATTAGAAATAAATAAAATAAATATATCTTGACCTAAAAGGGTATAACTTGGCTCATTTATAGATCCCCTCCAGGAGAAAGAATTAAGACATCATACTTATTGCTGCTCTGATGTGAATTATTTAAGTAAAGATTTCTATATGAATCAAATCTGCCAACATAAAGACATTATATCTAAACCTTTGCTTAAATAAATTTCTTTCCAGAACACATATCATTGTGAATTCTAAATACAGTGCCTGCCAAATACTTTGGCACCCAGGGAGTCAGAAGTCTTATAATTAAACCTGTCACTAATAGCCTCTGGCAACTGAAAGCTAGTTAGAAACTTAAATCATAGTTTTCCTAGTTATTATTAATAACTTTTAAAGGACTATTGACTTTTTAACAGTGTAAGTAGCTAAATTAAAATACGTGGTATTTAATTTTTCAAATACATGAAATTAATCATAGTTATTGAATAATGATGCTGGAGATTACATTAAAAATGTAAGAACATTGTACATTCAATATTACAAGGTTCCATCTGTACTTAAGAGATCATGGGACTGGAGGTAGTCATACTATATATAGATTATAACCAGGTAGGGGGGAGTATAAAATTTTATTTTAACTGTGTGTTTGTGTGTGTGAATATACATTTATAGAAATCTACCATTCAGGTTGAGAATTGTTTCTACTATTTTATGTAGCTATTCAATGCTTATTCTCTCTCTGTGTATATATGTGTGTTTATTTGCATTTGAAATGATAGCATTCATTGTTAGCAATAAATATTATAACATATATCAGAATATCATGAAATCAAAGGCCTTTAAGATAGGAAGAAAGAGAGGGAAGGAGAAAGAGAATGAGACAAAGAAAGAAAAGAAGGAAAAATGTTAAGTTTAATATACATCTAGAGGGTATATAATGCAGCAAAGACTTCAACATCAACAAATATTTAAGTAACCAATTTCAAAGTTGGAATACAAAAATAAGGAAAATTAGTAACACAAAGAACATTTTTAGAGTAGGGATTTTTATTAGATGGTATGAACATACATTAAGGAACAAAACTAATTTCCCTGTTAATGATTTGCTTATTTTCTTTATTGTGTTTATTTGCATTTCCATTAAAGAACTTAAAATGATCTCTGATTTTGATCAGTCACATAGAGAAAGAGCTGGTACTATGAAGAATACAATATCTATTTAATGCCCATTTCACATTGCACATCTAATTATATGTTTATATGTCCATAAAAATGCTATTCTCTAAGCAGAGAATTCTCTTAATACAAAAGTTCTTTTTTTTTCTTTATCTCTAATTTCTTAATTTAGGACATTGTTTCTGGTAGAGATAACCAATAACAGTAACTGTTATTGGTTGAAAGCACAAGTATATAGTATTATAAAGCCACAAGTCACCTTTCTGGAGTCAGGATTCATATGGATACATGAACACTAAGAAGACATTTGACTTAGTTATATATGCAAATGTGTATGTGTTATATATAAACATATATAATAAGACATATATTACAAATAAGCATTTATAAAAATTTAATGAAATTAAGTATCTCTATATAATCAAAATTCTACGAATAAAACTGTGTTGTAGCCATCTAATTCTTAGATACTTTGTATTCTTAACCCATCAGAATTATTTATCTCTACTTACTAATTTATAGAATTGTTTATTTTCCTTAGCAAGGGTTTCCTTTCTGGCCTTCTTTACTTTCTTT
Organism: Erinaceus europaeus; assembly: GCF_950295315.1. Classification (NCBI taxonomy): domain Eukaryota; kingdom Metazoa; phylum Chordata; class Mammalia; order Eulipotyphla; family Erinaceidae; genus Erinaceus; species Erinaceus europaeus. The sequence goes on along the minus strand of NC_080170.1, from coordinate 93,823,184 downwards.
TCTTTTGAAGAATGTTTTCTTTCCTCTTAAAATTTTTTCAGCTCTTAAGACCTTCCAAATCTTTCCTGTATCGTTTTTACATAGTCCATATGTAACGAATCTTTGTTGCCATCATTTCAGGTCTTTTTTCCTTAAGGGATGTCTATTATTCATAAAATAAATTCTCTGTGTAAAGGTTGATATATATAGTCAAAGGTAACTGACAAGTAACAGCCTACAAAAACACTCATTGTGGCTCAGAGATGAAAAAGAAGGCTTAACAGAGGGAAGGAAAACATAATCAACTCTCCACCATTTCTTCATGGGGTTCTAAATAGTGTGAGAAAAGTTCCTTGTGGTCAATCTTGACAAAACTGAGTTATTGTTTCTCCCAATCCTGGAACCTCTGGGGTGGGGCTCACTTCCCTGCATGCTTCTCTCAAGTCAGGCCAAGTGATACTGCATCTGCTAATTCCAACCTAATCAATGCAATGAGTACCATCTCAGCATATTTCACCTCAGACTGTTTACAGTGACTTCAGGCATGGAATGCCAATCCTTCACCCTCATCACTCGGGTGAGACCTTTCCTTTCATGGTATTCTCTAATTCCATTCCAGGAGGTTCACTTCCTAACCAAGTCCCAAAACCTAGATATAGGCCAGGTCCTAAAAGATAGAGCATATGTTCACATGCATCCATAAATTAGGACAAAATATATACCTGAAAACAAAAATACACAATAGTCTGTAGTGAGTCAGTATCAAGTTCATAATGAAATAGTGTCTGCTTTGACTTAGATGCCCTCCTCACCTACTTCCTATGACAGTTCTCTCACTCACTCCAAAGCTAACCCTAGCAAAGCAAGGACTGCAAATGCTGAATAAGGGCAAGAGACTGGCAAACTTTAATGATGATTCTTTAGTCACTATCAGGCCATTCCACCGGCTGGGGCCCTAATAGGGGAGTCCTGAGTCTCCCAAATATGCTTGATGGGCCTAGAACTCAAATAAATCCCTTTCTACACTGTTACCTGTCATTTCTATCAGGAAAAACAAAATAGACCCATTTGTGGGCCCCCATAGGACCTTGCCCTCAACAATGGTAGAGAATGTTCCATCCTCTGAAGGGAGGCTGGACAACATATTCTATGCCACACCTGAGGAAGATGGGTTGATACTGGGGCAGCATGGAATGTTCCTACTCATGACCACAGAATGTGAGCTCAGATCTAGAGGGATGTAGAGGTCACACAGGCTCCTAAGCTAATATGGGCCCCAGATCAAATCAAATCAATGGGATTCACAGCCAACAATATTTATACCCCTTTCCCATATTAGGGAGCTACTCTCTTCCCTGATCCAGCTTTCTGGTCCTTTTCCCAGCAATGACATCATCTCCCCAGACAATAATTAGGATCCACCTGCATATCAGATTTCAGGCTCAGGCAAAACAACAACAACAACAACAACAACAACAAAAACACTAGTATAGCAATAGGCCCTTTGAAATATAACTAAAATATGTCTATTAGTTATCTACAAAATGAAGGACCCCCCCCACACACACACTTCATCTGCACTATTCCAGTCTTTAGGTCTATGATTGTTCAACAATTTGTTTGACTTTGTATGTTAACTCTCTTGTAATCCACCAGGTTCCAGATGGTAGCAGGATGTGACCAGACTTCTCCGGACAGACAACCCCACCAATGTGCCTTGGAGCTCTGCTTCCCCAGAGCCCTTCCCCACTAGGGAAAGAGAGAGGCAGACTGGGAGTATGGATCAACCAGTCAATGCCCATGTTCAGTGGGGAAGCAATTACAGAAGCCAGACCTTCAACCTTCTGCATCTCGCACTGATCTTGGGCCCATACTCCCAGAGGGTTAAAGAATAGGAAAGCTATCAGTGGAGGGGATGATATAAGGAGGTTTGGTGGTGGGAACTGTGTGAAGCTGTACACCTCTTATCCTATGGTTTTGTCAATGTTTCCTTTTTATAAATAAAAAAAAATTTAAAAACTCAGTTATTGTGACTTGAAAATTGTTGTTTTATATCAATGTTATTCTATACTCCTAATACTAATAGATAGGAATAAATGTTTTTCACAGTAGTACATGTTTGATTATAGTCTAATTATAGATTATGATCTGATGTTTAAAGGGAGGGTATAAGCATAGCAAATTAAGAATCTGTGTACTGTGGATGCTTTTGAGTTTTGAAGCAGTTTTTGTAACTCACTGGTTGTCAGACTAAAAACAGCTTCAATTTCATCAGTGTTAAAATGTGAGGAACCATTTCCTTTTATCCATCTGTAGTGCAGGGACTTAATCACTGATAGCAATTTTGAAATTTTTCTGCCCATAACAATTTCTTGGCTGAGAGTTTGTCCACTATGAGTATGGTTTTAAATGTGGGAATACCCAGTTCAAAAGAAATGAGTAACTAAGTACTATATTATAATTATATTTGCTTTTGTTTCCAGGAAACTCTGAATGCCAGTTTTATGTCTGGGCAATTTTAGTCTTCTTGGGCTTAGCTCTGGTTATATCACTGATCTTCAATATTTCTCACTATGTGGAAGAGCGCCGAAAAGGTAAGGCATTCTGGAAAATAACAAGATAGTCTTTATTTGAATGGAGTCTGAATCACTGGAGAATCTAGAGAAGACTAATATTATAAATTATTATCCAACAGTTAGCTGCAGAAATCTATTTAAAATTTTACTTTTTTTAACTGGAGGCTTCTCTTACTTTAAGAACATAGTCCTATTAGGAATATAAATATATTCCCAATCTTAACTTTATCTTCTGCTTTACAATATGGAGTAGCAAGGTGTTATTCTGATACAAGGCATTTCCCCCTTTATCCAGTTCAACAATCCTATGAAACCGTAACCTATGCATAAACCAGGATAAATTTTTCCTTTGACACCTAATGAGAAAAGTGAGGGCTAGTCTTTCAAGATTCCACTCAACCTACTCAAGCTTCTCACCTGTAAGTGCAACAAGTTTAGTTTGGGTCAGAGAGAAAGAGAGAGAGAGTGAAAAAAGCAATGGATCTTATCACAGTTTACTACTAAGCATTCCCAGGGGCTAGGAGAGGAAGTTAAGAGGACCTGTCATTTTTTTCCCCTAGAGCTGAGCTCTTAACACATGAGCAGTTTCACTGCTCAAGGTCACTATTTACTTCAGGTAGAGAGACACCACAACACCAGAAATTCCTCTGCTGCCATAACATCTCCCATGCAGCACTTGGGTCATGTACATGGAAAGGCAGGTGCCCTAGCCAGGAGATATCTCTTGACCCACAATAAGCTTTTAAACAAGGTAGGCAATGGTTTTAGCCATATGGCTTTCATTTTCATGTGCATGATTGGAATAGTCTAATGTCCAGCAACTGGCACAATCTTTGCACACTGTAGATATTCTACACATGTATACGAGGTAAATGGATAAATGTATGGATGAAAGAATGAAAGGCCAATTATTTATGGTAGAGTGTTAATATTCTATAACTAAAAGGCATTGGAGACAAGACATTGAAGTGGTAATGAACAAACAGAAAAGGTAAATATGTTGTAACAGATGAAAAGAGCTAGAATAACGCCACATGTGTCCAAAAAGCTGCATAAAGCTATTTTAGAACAACAGCCAGGTTCTTGGGAAAATCCCCTACCTCTTAGCAGTGTTTTCTTGAGTGTGGATGTAAAAATGTAAAGAATGCGTTATTGAAATGTGAGTTTGAAAAAAAATGAAGCAGCATAGTTGAGGTCTCACTCAGTATCAAAATCAAGGGTAGGTACAGTTTTTTCCAATTCTCTGTCAAAACCAATTCCCACAATACATGCTACGTACCTGTTGACTAAATGTCTTTTAATACTAAGATGAGTTTAATGCAATATGATATCATTTCTATGCTTTAGATGAAATTCCAGTGAAGCAATGCTTTCTTACCAGCAGTTATTTCAATAATTATTTTAAAAATAGATATCTTTTTCAACAAATTTGGTATGTCATATGCATGAATGACCAGTTACCAGACATCTTCGCAAAGTTTCTTTTCTTTGAGCAAGGGTAACACTTTTCTTTATAGAATTTTAAAGTGAAGATGTTTGAATTATTCATTAAGTATTTTATAAATGCAGATATTATCAATTGAGTTAGAAAAGGGTTAATTGAAGACTGGCAGTGGTGTACCTCCCACATATTACCATGTGGGAGGACTTTGGTTCAAGCTTCTGGGCCCCACTGACGGGCCATTTGAACAACGGAGCAGTACTGCAGGTGTCTCTCTTTCTCCCACTCTTTCTCCATTCCCTGTGTATTTCTTTAAGTCTCTATCAAACAAACAAACAAACAAACAAAAAGCGGGGGAATAGTCTCTGGGAGCAGTGGATTTATAAAGTGGTAACCAGGGGGAAGTTAATTAGGGATCGTAACAGTGAAATAACCTAAAGTGAAACCCAGACAAGAATAAGCATCTGAACTAATACTTTACTCTTCCATTGAGTCTGCTAATAATTATAAGATTTATGTGAAGCTAGGGAGTAGATGGGCTTTCAAATTCTCAATTTTTCTAGCTTGAATATTAAAACCTTTTTTTCATATTTATATCATACCTTTGGGAAACTGTTTTCATATCATGGTTAACTGACCACTATTAAAAGACAGTATTATAAAAACTGGCTGTGTTTTTCACAGAGAACCATGACTGCTTATGCCATAAATGGCAATTTAGAGCAAAAGCGTTATACATGACTCTATTGCCTAAAACAAGCATGGTGGGAAAGAACTTTTTTTTGAAAACAGGAAATAGTAGTACATTGCATTTATTGATGTAGTTTTATAAAGAATTTCAGCTCTCTCCCTCAATTGTTTTTAACATAAGACTGAAGGCAATCTTAGGTTAATTTGAGCTCTTGCTTCCAATATTTTACTTGGAAGATCTTGCACAAATAACATAACTCATTCTTAGTTTCAGTTTTCTTATTTCCAAAATGTGTAGAACACTGTGTAGACCTGAAGGTTCTTGTGAGAATTATTTAGAGATTTTAGCACAATGCACAGGACTTGGTTAGTCCTGAATGAATGAATGAATGTATTAATGAATGAATGGTTCACATCAGCATTCCTGGTGGCCATGAATGTTTCCTTCCCTCTTTCTACAATATCATTTTACAAGTGATTGTATGATACATTACTTAATTTTAATGTTTATTACAGTGAAAATTAGTTCCTCTGACTTTTTTTCACTGCTGTCAATCATAAATACATCTGTACAACAACCTAAATTTTAACAGTAACTAGTATATTTATTAAACTCAAATAGTGGTTTTAGAATTTTCTGTAGACTTAGATAGAATTCTAGTATTAATCTATCACAAACTTCTTTATGCAGTAATGTGTCCTTAGCATATTCAACCCTGAGTCTTTCATTGTATAGACATACAAACCTAAGAATATCCTTGGAGCAATGTTTACTAATACCAAAAAAAAAGCTCCTTGTTATCACCCCACCTTCCCCTATTTTCTCTGTACCTCCAACATCTGACATCTTTTTTCAAGTATTAGTAATAACTGCTATCAATTTTATTGCATATTCTCACATGGAAATCAGAAATTTCAGATGAATTTGGGCTTAACTCTGAAAGCTTTTGACCAGTTCTCCTGAAAAAATTTTCCCCATGTGATTTCTCCTAGACAAACTAGAAGGGACTCCATATTTATCTACTGATCAGTCACTTTGTGAACATGAGGTCCCTTATCTGACCTCAGGTAACTTTTTATTTTTTGCATCTTTGTATTATCTTTTGTAGCTAAGAAACTTACAAAATATGACTACATTATGGTGACTAACCAGTGAGTAAGTTTTGCTGGTCTATTAAATAACTTATAAAAGAAAATCTTTGTCCCGACAACAATACAATATCTACACATTCAATCAGTTAGACAAGATAAGCCGCTCTTTGATGTTTTCTGTAGAAGTATTAGGTAGAAGCTTTGAAATGGAGTTCTTTCACATTTTATGACATTCTTGGTACAAGTCTGTTCTTTGGAGGATTATATAATATCTATTTCTTATTGGATGCATTTGCTTAATCTTTATTTAATTCCAAAAGAAGTAGTTCTTATCCACCCTTTCTTCTCTGTTTTAGAGGAAGGATAAACAAGTATGTGTTTGATCATACATCAGAGCTCTATCAGTATATGTTCTACTCACTAGAAAATAATGGCACATTTTTCAGATTTTAGCCTTTAAATGTAGAAGAGTTTTATTGCAAAGTTTATACCATGTGGTGTTAATTCTTCTTATATATTACTCATGGAAGGACAAACACTGTCAGAGGGAAACAAAAGCAAATGTTTGCTCACAGCCACTTAACCATGAACCTGACCACAAAAGTGTTTGTATCTGAATCACAAGAGGTAATAACTCATCCAGCTCTTTTCACACCGTCTTGCAAATGCAGTTTCTTGGTTGCAAAATAAAATTTGCTATTTATTTTTCTCTTTATCACTGAAATAATTAGGTGAATTTTATAAATTAAAAAAAATTTATTTATTCCCTTTTGTTGTTTTATTGTTGTTATTGATGTTGTAGTTGTTGGATAGGAGAGAGAGAAATGAAGAGAGGAGGGGAAGACAGAGAGGCGGAGAGAAAGACAGAGATCTGCAGACCTGCCTGTGAAGCGACTCCCCTACAGGGGAGCCGGGGGCTCAAACCGGGATCCTTATGCCGGTCCTTGTGCTTTGCACAATTAGAATTAAGTGGATTTTAAATCATGCTGTTTATTTGTAAGACCTGATGACAAAATATGGTCTTTTCAGGTGCCTGAGCTTGCTGACCTTTTTCTGAAGCTGTTAAGATTTAAATTTTTGATTACTATTCCCCTAATTATAATTTTATAACTGGAAGTCAAGTTGTATTATAGTACATAATTTCTCCACTAAAAGTTGAGTTTTGTCCTTCACCATACAGTTGACACTTTCCCACTCTCTCCTTCTGATAACCACTAAATTGATCCTACATAATTATGTTTTTTCCTTATTTATGTTCACTTACTTGTTTTGTTTCTTTATATAACACATATGAGTGAAAGCATATGGTGTTTGTCTTTCTCCACCTGACCTATTTCACTAAGGAAAGTACCATCTAGTTCTGACTCCTGTTGCAAGGGTCAAGACTGTACCTTAAAAAAATAATTGAGCGATACTCCATTCTGTATATCTACCACTACTTTCTTGTCCAGTTATCTGTTAACGGACAGTTAGGTTGTTTCCCACTCTTGGCTGTTCTGAACAATGTAAACATGAACATGGGGATCCATACATCTCTATACATTAGTGTTTTTTTTTCCCTGAGTAAATACCCAAAAGTGAGATAATTGTTTGATATACTTTTGAAACCAAGGGTTAAACAATTAAGATCACATAATTATTGATGATTCAAATCCAAGTTACATTTATAAGTGTAAGAGTAGTGTGGAATGTGGTGCCCTTGAACTTTTAAAATCTCATTTCAAGGTACTTAAATATAATTGGTTTATGTGAATAATGTTCTTCACCTATTTTCTTTTTATTATATTGTTTTAATTCTCTTTCTGCCATCAAAGCATCAGATTATTATATTTTATCCTTTCTATGATTTTCTCTATTTTCTTTTTCTCATCAAGCTTTAGCTCTAAAAGTTTCTTTTCATTTTCTCTACTGATAATATAACCAAAATATATTATCCTTCTATAAGAACTATTCTTGTACACATTACATTATTACGTTTCTCAGGCACCGACATTAACATCCCAAGCATCTTTATTTGGAATGTCCACATTATTCATACTTATTCATTTATTTGAAAGATTCTTTATGTTTATTTATTATGATCTAGATAGTTTCACATGAGAAAGAATAAGTAGAGAAGACAGAAAACTCAGAGCACTTCTCCGGGATAGGTGGCACTGGGGATGGAATACTTTAATGTGTCTATTTTTAATATCTTTCAGATAAAGAATATAGGTTCTCCAATGACTACATTCCCAGGTATGTAATAAAGGAGTCATGTATTTTGATTCCTGAAAAGTCAGTAAAAGTAAAAAAATATTAAATTGCTTATAGATTTGGCTCAAAGATGATGTATTTGGGTTGAAATAAAATGAAAAGTGAGGACTAACTACTTTTATTCCCAGCTGAAGATTAAAAGCAGCAGTAACACTATCTGCACTATATGCTCAACCTGAGTTGAATAATGACCTAGGTGAAGGAGGAAATAAAACTATCAACATGCTGTGGTATCTACAAAAGTCATATGAGTTTCAAAGGTGTTGCCCTGTATGATAATTCAATCATACTATAAAAATATAGTCTGATTATCTACAGAATTGAGTATATAATTAATTCCTCAATAAAGAAATTTAAAAAAAGAATTGAGTATATAATACACTTTAAGAAACAGGAATGAATAAATTTGCTATATATAATCAAATTTAAGATGCAAATGTATATATACATAAACAGTGATGTTTTTCAGTGTGCTTTATTTAATTAGTTAATTAATTAATTACCAGAATACTGCTCAGTTTAGTTTTATGGTGGTGCTGGGGATTGAACTTGGGACATTTGGTGGCTCAGGCATGAAAGTCTCTTTGTATAACAAATGTGCTATCTCCCCAGCCTTCAGTGCGCTACTTTTAAGAATAATTTTAATCACCAGTGCAGTGTGATAAAGCAACATTAAAACAATATTCACTTGTAAATGTAGCTTCTTTTTCTCTAAAACCTACTGAATTAGTTGTGGGGAAATTTGTTTAGTAAGAAAGACACTTTAAAAAAAAAAAAAGCTTGTGTCATAAATCATTGTAAAAAAATTTTATTTTCCTAGACAATATATCCTGACCCAAATATGTCATTAGGCTAGAGATTTCTTTCTTACAATAAATAAATAAATAAATATAGAGAATTCCTAGCAGACTCTTCAAGATCTTTTTGAAATAAACTGAAAGGTCTTTCAAAAACAGAGCTTTCTCACAGGTTAGGTTAAGGCTATAAGCATTTTTGTTAACCTCTAAAAGGTCTTAAATTTTTTTTTCATGTCGACTATCTCTGGCAGATTCAGGGTCTGGGTATTGAGCAGAGCACACACAAAAGACTATATATTTTTAAATGAGTCTTTTTTTTTTTGAACGAAAGCACAGATCAGCTCTGGCTTACTGTGGTGCAGGGGATTGAATTTGTGACTTTGGAGCCTCGGGCATGAAAGTCTCTCTGCTTAACCATTATGCTATCTATCCCCCACCCACAAAAGAAATTTTTATGACTATCCTTAATATTTCTGTAACATGAGATAATTTTTAAGACTTTAGCTCACATCAAGTGATTTATTAATTTGGTCACAACTAATATGATGAGAAAATTCTGTAAAGAACTCCCACCTTCTGCACGCCCAATAAACTTTAATCTATACTCCCGAAGGGGTAAGGAAGACCAAAGGCTCTGAATCCCAATTCCACCAAAACCTGAGGCTTTTTTCACCAGGAATTTAATTTTTGTACCATCACAGGAAGGGAAGCAAAACTGAAAAACACCGGACAAAGCCAGGCACTGTTTCCTTTATCAGGAAGGACACTTGGAAATAGTCGTAGGTGTAGGTGTGCCGTGGAAAGGAAGTGAAGGCAGGAACATAGAAAAAATAGGCCAAAAAAAAAATAGATGATAGATATAGATATATAGATAGATAAAGTGAACCCATATCTGTGACGGTGGGAGAACTACTGCAGCTTCCAGCGGAGAGGATGAGGACACATAACTCTGGCGGTGAGAATGTTATGGAATTATACCCCGATTATCTTACAATTTTGTAAATCAATATTAAATTACTAATGAAAAACAGAAAATCCTGTAGAACCATGAAAAGCTCATTTCCTTAATGACTAGCTTAATATGTGTTACTTGAAAGGCAATTAAGACAAATGTGATTTAAAAAATCTTATGATTTGATCATTTTGTTGGGATTATGAATTTGGGATTTATATGGAAAAAGTCAGAAAGAGGACATTATAAATCACTCGTGTCAAAATAAGCAGGGCTTTAGCTGTAAGGCGAATGAGAAAAGAGGCTGACTCTAATCTTCACTCATCAATAACTATGCATCGAACAGATAAGCATTGTGCTAGGCAGTAGAGACACAAAGATAAAAAGCTACAGATCTTTCTCATAAGGATTTAATAATCTATTTTCTATTGTGATAAATCTCTGCTAAGGCAAAATTTGAATATGCATAACGGATGTTATCTGTAGAATAGTTGCTGTGATAATGTATAATTATGTCTCTAAGTAGTGTGGGAATCAACATCTCTTTTGTAGGGGTGCATGAAGGCTCCAGGCGAAAGAAACTATAAAACTGTGCTCAGTCATTAAAATTTAAATATTAAGGGAGTCGGGCCGGCGGTTGCGCAGCGGGTTAAGCACAGGCGGCAAGTGCTGGGGCCCCGCAGGGGGGTTACTTCACAAGTGGTGAAGCAGGTCTGTAGGTGTCTTTCTCTCCTGCTCTCTGCCTTCCATTTTCGCTGTCTGTTATTTTCTCTCTCAATTTCTGTCTCTTCACCCTTGATCAAAAAGAAAGAAAAGGGGAAGTAAATGGCTGTTTGGAGTGGCATAGTCACACAGGCACTGAGCTCCAGCGATAATGGTAGTGGAAAAAAAAATCACAGTAAGCGTAATTCTTCGGTCTTCACACTTTAAAGACTGCAGGACAAATTCTTCAAAGCTTTTTCAAGGTTCATTCATGTATGGTACTGAAAAGTACTTTTACTATAAAACATAACTCATCTCAGCTACTTTAAGATTTCTTAGGTTCTATGGATCAGGAACAGCACTTTATTATGCTATTTGCTAAATACACTTGAAGCAACCTTTAATTTCTATTGTCATCTTCACCTGGGTTTAAGGCTAAGGAGCCTTTTGACAATAAAAAGGCCTATCCAGATTTTCCAGTGAATATGAATATGAGACCATCTCTGTGACCATATTGTAACCAAATCACCTCCATAAATCTTTTTCCCATATTCTTCTGGTTTTCATGTATAAATGACCACGACCCAAACTCTAACCTTTGTGATTATAGGAAATCCAGTCTCCTTTCTAAGTATTTTCTGAGACTCTGTGAGAAGTGCTTATAGGTTCCAGAAAAGAGATATTATTCTCAGTTGTTCTTTTGTCATTCAACTCTGTGGCACTGTCTAGGAATATATATATGGAGAGAGATTCATTTGCTGTTTATTTTTGCTGCTTTGTTTTTAGTTTGTTTGTTTGTTTGTTTTTCCACCTGAGCTATTCGACCACTCCTGAGGGATTCTTTTTTTTCCCTTTTATTCAAATAGAGAGACAGAGAAAGAGACAGAGGGGGAGATACCACTTCACAGCCCACAAGTTTGCCCTAGTGCATGGTGCTCCAATTTGGTACCAGAGATTCAAAACCAGATTCTCACATATGACAAAGTATACACTCTACTGTGTGAGCTATTTCCCAGCCCCTAGTTAATTTTCATGAGAGGGAAATAAGGAGAGAGAATTCATGTTCAAGGTAACTAAGGCAAACATACTATATTTTGTAAGTTGAATTTTCTTAGCGTATTTATGTGATAAAATACAAATTCACAATAATGTGAAACGATTAGTAAAAACTTTTTTTTTTAAAAAAAGGGTGTAGTTATCAGTGAAAGTAGGAAAATTGGACTCTTGGAAAAGACATAATTAACATTATTAAAAATTTAGAGTATCAGTTTCAGACATGTTCAAACCAAGGAAGAATCTAATCTAGTCCTTTGGGATTATTTATTAGTCTAATTTAATAGTAATTAATTTTTCACATAAATTATATAACCCTTGTGCTTAAAGTTTATTAGATATTTGTCATGGGCTGGAGCTACTTAGCACTGCAAAATAAAAATATAATTTGTTGGTTAGGAAACTGCTTCTGAATAAATAGTTTATTTGAGGTGATTAATCATTTGTGACTTGCCTGTAGACACAGGACATTGCATTATAAATCACATCTTATTTTCATTCATAGCGAATGAAATAATGTTCATTTTTGAACATGATTTATCATTTGCAGGTTGTATCTTCTATCAATGTGGGTTGGAAAATGGATGGATTGTCTTATTAAAAATTCTTCACCTTTTGTAATTATATTCTCTGTATAGTTGGGGAAAAATCATGAGCAAGGACAACTTTATATCCCAATACTAAGCTGTACTGACTTAAAGTAGAATGAAAGGTTAGGGATGAGTTTCTTCATTATAAGATACGCAAAATGCATGCCAGCATCTGGACTTTGTAAACCCTTTCTTTTTTTTTCTTTTCTTTTTTTTTAAATTTCTTTATTGGGGAATTAATGTTTTACATTCAACAATCAATACAATAGTTTGTACATGTATAAAATTTCCCAGTTTTCCATGTAACAATACAACCCCCACTAGGTCCTCTGTCATCCTTCTTGGACCTGTATTCTTCCCCTCTACCCACCCCAGAGTCTTTTACTTTGGTGCAATACGCCAATTCCAGTTCAGGTTCTACTTGTATTTTCTCTTCTGATCTTGTTTTTCAACTTCTGCCTGAGAGTGAGATCATCCCATATTCATCCTTCTATTTCTGACTTATTTCACTTAGTATGATTTTTCAAGGTCCATCCAAGATCGGCTGAAAATGGTGAAGTCACCATTTTTTATAGCTGAGTAGTATTCCATTGTATATACCACAACTTGATCAGCCATTCATTTGTTGTTGAACACCTGGGTTGCTTCCAGGTTTTGGCTACTACAAATTGTGTTGCTAAGAACATATTTGTACACAGAACATTTTGGATGGGTGTGTTGGGTTCTTTAGGATACATCCCCGGGAGAGAATTGCAGGATCATAGGGTAGGTCCATTTCTAGCCTTTTTTTTTTTTAAATATTTATTTATTTATTTCCTTCTTGTTGGCCTTGTTTTTATTGTTGTTGTAGCTATTGTTAATGTTGTCGGTGTTGGATAGGACAGAGAGAAATGGAGAGGAAGGGAAGACAGAGAGGAGGAGAGAAAGACAGGCACCTGCAGACCTGCTTCACGGCCTGTGAAGCGAACCCCCTGCAGGTGAGAATCCAGGAGGAACCCGGATCCTTATACCTGTCTTTGTGCTTTGCGCCACTTGTGCTTAACCCACTGTGCTACCTCCCGACTCCCCATTTCTAGCCTTCTGAGAGTTCTCCAGACTGTTCTACACAGAGGTTGGACCAATTTACATTCCCAGCAGCACTGCAAGAGGGTTCCTTTGACCCCACAACCTCTCCAGCATTTGCTGCTGTTACCTTTTCTGATGTATGACATTCTCACAGTGGTATCTCATTGTTGTCTTTATTTGCATTTCTCTGACAATCAAAGACTTGGAGCATTTTTTCATGTGTTTCTTGGCCTTTTGGATCTCTTTTGTGGTGAGTATTCTGTCCATATCCTCTCCCCATTTTTGGATGGAGTTATTTGTTTTCTTATTTTTGAGTTTGGCAAGCTCTTTATATATTCTGGTTATTAGTCTCTTGTCTGATGTATGGCATGTAAAGATCTTCTCTCATTCTATGAGGGGGTCTCTTGGTTTGAGTAGTGGTTTCTTTTGCTGTGCAGAAGCTTTTTAATTTGATGTACTCACATAGGTTTATGCTTGCCTGAGTCTTTTTGGTAATTGGATTCGTTTCATTGAAGATGTCTTTAAAATTGATGTGGAAAAGAGTTCTGCCAAGATTTTCCTCTAAGTATCTGATAGTTTTTGGTCTAACATCCAAGTCCTTGATCCACTTGGAATTTACTTTTGTATTTGGTGAATACAAAATACAGTTTCATTCTTCTGTGTATTTCAACCCATTTTTTCCAACACCATTTGTTGAAGAGACTCTGCTTTCCCCATTTAATAGTCTGGGCACCTTTGTCAAAGATTAGATGTCCATAGGTGTGGGGGCTTACTTCTGGGCTCTCACTTCTATTCCACTAGTCAGTATGTCTATTCATGTTCCAGTACCAAGCAGTTTTGATGATAATGGCCCTATAATACAATTTGAGATCTGGGAGTGTGATGCCTGCAGTTCTGTTCTTTTTTTCTCAAGGTTGTTTTGGCAATTTTAGGTCTTTTCCGGTTCCAGATAAACATTTATAGCATTTGTTCTATTCTCCTAAAAATGTGGTAGGGATCTTGATGGGGATAGCATTAAATTTGTATGTGACTCTGGGTAGTATATTCATTTTGATGATGTTAATTTTGCCAACCCATGAACATGGAATATCTTTCCACTTCTTTGTGTCTTTTCCAATTTCCTTAAGAAATGACTCATAATTTTCCGTATACAAGTCTTTCACTTCTTTGGTTAGGTTTACTCCTAGATATTTTACTGTTTTTGTTGCTATAGTAAAAGGAATTGATTTCTGGATTTTAATTTCTTCTAACTTAGTGTTTGCATAGAGGAATGCCACTGACTTATGAATGTTAATTTTATAGCCTAACACCTTACTGTATTGCCTGATGATTTCCAAAAGCTTCTGGCTGGATTTCCTAGGGTTTTCTATGTATACTATCATGTCATCTACAAATAGGGAGAGTTTGACTTCTTCTCTTCCAATCTGTATCCCTTTAATTCCTTGCTCCTGCCTGATTGCTATGGCAAGAACTTCCAACACTATGTTGAATAGTAATGGTGATAGTGGGCAGCCCTGTCTAGTACTTGATCTGAGGGGTAATGCTTCCAGTTTTTCACCATTGAGTATGATGTTGGCTGTAGGTTTGCTATATATAGACTCCACTATCTTCAGGAATCTTGCATCTATTCCTATTTTTTATAGTGTTTTGATCATAAAGGGATGTTGTATTTTGTCAAAGGCTTTCTCTGCAACTATTGATATGGCCATGTGGTGTAAATCCTTTCTTACAGGTATTGTTTGATCAGTTGTTTTTCTTTTTTCAGTTAACTAGCTATTCTTTATGTACATTATATCCTCTTTCAGTAGTCCAAGAGTAATATAAATGTTATGCTTTGAGATAAGAGTTCTTTTTTTTTTCCTTTGATGCAGTTCCCTTCACAACTCAGTGATATATAATCTCAAAGTTAAAGCAGTTGGCACTGTTTTATGCAATGCCATTCTCGCTGCCTGATATGCTTTCCTTGTCAGTCTGCCATTACGGAAGCTGGTCACCAGGGTTATTTTTACTATTAGATAACAATGGTAGAATGTCTTCTGTAATCCTAGTAGTATTACTCAGGTAAAACTGTTAGAAATTTTAATATAACATCAAGAGTAAATAGTATTCAGTGCTTTAAGATCAGACTTGCATTGCAATTCTAGCACTGGTAGTTACTGATCATATGTCTTAGGACAATTTACCCCTATAATTTGCGAATTCTTTAGCTGCACAATGGGCATAAAAAGCAATTCAAAGGGTTAAGTTTGGGGGTTGGTGAGCATTAACATATAGAAAGTTTTCATAATTGGTAGTTACTACTGATATTACACGTAAAGTTAGGGAAAATACACTTATATATGAATCTCAGACTTCTCATCTGTAAAGTGGGTCATGATAATATTTTTGCAGAATTTCCTGGCTCTTTGATATCATATAAGTAAAGTTCTTGGCAAGCACCTGGATCTAACATATATTGTCATTTTACTATTTTTTCCAATCTAAATCAACAACGTTTCTGTGACTCTACATTTTAAACATCACTGTCACTGGATATTTACATAGTAAGCATAATTTTGGACATTGTTCAGAGTGATATTATGGAAAGTAAATAGGCAGTACAATGCATAGTCAAGAGCACTATGTTCTAATTCCAGTTCTATTTCACAAATAAGGTATCTGAGGCACTGGTGATTTTACAGTGCCTACCTAGTTAGTTTGCTGTTAACATGCAATAAATGAATATATAAATGTACTTCAAGTAGAAATTAACACACTGTTAAATACATACTTATTAATCATTATCCTTTGAAAGAATGTTCTAAAAGCAAATAAGTAAATAAAAAGCCATTTTTCAAATTCATATGCACATACAAATTCATGTATTCTTTAATTCATTTGCATATAAACATGCATATAAATATGCACCCTTTGGTGAAGGGTGAACACATACAAGTTTGCCTAGTATTATGTTCAGTTGAGAAGCTAGTTGCAAGCAATATGTAAAGTGGCTTCTAACTAAGGTAAATGAGCTTTTTTTTTCCTTCTAGGGAGGATGAGTATTATATTGAAGACACACCAATTTATGGTAACCTAGATAATGTGGTACCAGGTAAGTTTTATTTTTCCAGAAATCAAATTTATTTCTAACTGAATACTCCTATTAATTAAACAAATAATTTGAGGTTGCTTATTATTCATCACACAAAATTTAAATGTCCCAATGGTAACTATTAATTCAGCTACATTTAGCATCTTATTTACTATATAATTCCAAAGCTATATATTGTAAGCTGTATCGCAACATTTGGTGTCAGTCAGCATCCTGTTTTTCAACATTTTCTTTATTTCGATCTACTAGTAATGAGAATACAGGAAGACTTAACATGAATTTTGATACACACAAGATTATACTAACACTACAAAGCTATTTCTAGAAAAATAGTCCAGAGGAACAACATTTTGTGCTCTGTACACAAAAGCAAGCATACAGTGAATAATCTGAAACAATCAATACTTTTTCGGTTGTCCCTTGTTTTAACTTATTCTCATTATGTAGTGCATTTAGGCTGCATTGTAAAGTACCCTCTGATCTATGCACTTGGATGAATCAGATTTAGTTTTGTCAGAAGCATATTATTAAAACCAATTTGCCCTCCTGCTCTGCTTTGCAGAATTTTGATGTCTGTGTTCAATATTTGAGGGCTTCAATTTTCATGTTACTGATGGTTTGAAGTTCATTGTATCTGTAATTTTCATATCTAGGTGAGCACAGATGTTATAGAAGTGTATCTGCACCTGATTTTGTAGGTGTGGAGTAGGGCTTAAGTTTGATAAGCATAACTCTAAGAACTTTTCATCCATGTTGCTTTTCAGTAAAGGTCAAATTATTGTACTGTAATATATCTATTTATAATGGGGTCAAATTGTACAATTCACATTTCTTTCAGGTTACTGATCACCACACAAGCTATTCTAATTATCATTGCTTTTATATGGTCATGTATGTAAGGGAAAAAAATATGAAAAATTCCTTAAGCATGTCTACCACAGAATGTAATGGATTCAAAACCCATTACTAACTGATGAGCACTGCTAAGAAAAAAAATAAAAGAAAAGAAAAAAAGAAAGAAAGAAAAGAAAAGAAAAGAGACATTGCAAGACTTAGAAACAGCTTTATACAACTTGAGAATCTCTAAACAGTCTGGCCGAATTGCCCTGTTGCTGATTTATGACACAAAAGTTTCAATCAACGCTGTCTCCCAGGAGTCAGTCAGTAGTGCAATGGATTAAATGCAGGTGGCGCAAAGCGCAAAGACCGGTGTAAGGATCCTGGTTCGAGCCCCCTGCTCCCTACCTGCAGGGTAGTCACTTCACAAGTGGTAAAGCAGATTTGTAAGTGTCTGTCTTTCTCTCCTCCTCTCTGTCTTCCCCTCCTCTCTCCATTTCTCTCTGTCTTATCCAACAACAAAGACAACAATAACTACAACAGTAAAACAAGGGCAACAAAAAGGAATAAATAAATATTTTTTTTAAAAAGCTGTCTCCCTCATTTTCAAAAATAGATATATAGGTTAGAATGCTTCTAATTAAAATTTGATGATGGAAAAAATGACCAAATTATAATAATCAATGTATATGCACTGTGTCTTTTGCCATGATGTACCATAGCAAGCATGTCTAAATACAAGATAATAGAGGCATAACCATGAGAGCTCTATGATATCTAATAGTAACTTAAATGGAGTGTCATATTATGCAATGATATAAACAAAATCAATATGATCTACTTATCATTTCTAATAGCCTTTTGCTTCTCTTATCATTAGCACTTTGGAGTAAAATATTTCTCCATGGTCTGATCTGAGAGAATAATTTGTACTTCCTTATTTCTTTAAATTTCCACCAGAGGAAAAAAATTAATTAAATATTTATTGGGAATTTCAAAAATACAACTAAATGCTGTTTGTGTAGTGTATTTTCATTGGTGCCAGTGTATTTCATTGTCAATTATAATCTTTTAAACCCCCAAGAGCAAACAGTGGATGAAAACTGCTATGAACAAATGAAAGCCCCACCACAGCGATCTGTGAATAAGCTAATAGAGGTACCTCCTGCACAGGTAAGTGTCCTTTCTGTATTCAAGGTCAAGTTCAGACTAATCACAGTAAAGCTGCATGTTTCAAGAGCATCAGAACAGCACGCTCTGGTACATATATGAAGCAGCCTGTTAGAAAGTTTGTAGTCTGAATCAGTGTTACATAATACAAAGCAAGTGTATAACATCCAGAACTATCCTCGAAAGAGTCAAAATTGTGTACAATTGCAAAGGCATATATTTCAAGGGAGAATAGAATCAAGGTTAATAATTAGATTTTAAAGATTTTATTTATTTATTAATGAGAAAGATGAGAGAGAGAAAGAACCAGACATCACTCTGGTACATGTGCTGCTGGGGATTGAACTCAAGACCTCATGCTTGAGAGTCTAGTGCTTTAGCCACTATGCCACCTCCTGAACCACTCAAGATGAATAATTATATGAGAGAGACTCATATAAAAATGAACAAGCATGGGCTGCCTGGTGGTGTAGTCAGTTGAGTACACATGTTACAGTGCTCAAGGACCCTGGTTCAAGCCTCCCAGTAGCACCTGCAGGAGGGATGTTTCACAAGCAGTGAAGCACTGCAGGTATCTCTCTTTCTCCTTTCCCTCTCAATTTCTCTCTGTCTTTATCAATAAATGAATAAATAAATCAGTCAAATATTTATAAACATGGTTAAGCATAGTGTTTATAAGACCTAGATGAAAGGTTTATCTTGTTATTTTTTGCCACCATGGTTATTGCTGGGGCTCAGTGTCTGCATAACAGACCCACTGCTCCCAGGGGCCATATTTTCCTTTTCTTTTTCTTTTTTATTTGATAAGACAGAGATCATTTGAAAGGGCAGGGGAAGATGGGGAGGGAGAGTGTTGGGGCTTCTCAGGGGGAACCAGGCAGGAGTGAGCTCGCTAAAGGGGTGTTCCAGCATATCGTGGTAGTGGATGATATACAAACCTCGTTAGGGTCCTGTTGCGGGGAATGGAACATCTTTATTGGTGCAGTTACAAGTTTACAAAGGGGTAGCTGTGCAAGGGAAGTAGCCAGCTGGGCCAACAAGGTCAATATTTCCTTATGAGGGGAAGAGAGCAAGGCAATGAGAGGGTATGGATGGTGATGCAGGAACAGGGAAATAGAAATATAAGGAAGGCGAAGCCCACCACAAAGGGGGAGGGGTTGGTGATGCGGTGAGACTGATAGGAAGGTGGGAATTCCCCCATGTACTCTTGCCACATCTCGCTCGACCACAAGGCTGGCATGCCAAGGGGAGACTGATAGATGATTTACGGGGGGGGGGGGGGGGGGGGATTCAGCCATCCATGCTTAAGCACACATCAGACCCACAGGAGAGAGACACCTGTAGTACTTACTTTACCACTTGTGAAGCTTCCCCCTGCAAGTGGAGGTCAGAGGCTTGAACCTGGTTTCTTGTGCATGGTAATGTGTGCTCTTAACCAAATACACCACCTCCAGGTCCCCTCAGGATGTTTTTTGTTTGTTTATTTGTCTTTCTTAAATTTCTTTTTTAAGTTGGTGATAGAGATGCAGATAGAGTGAAAGAGACCACAGCACAAAAGTTTTCTTCAAATGAGATGAGGGCTGGGCTCAGACCTCATGGGTTTGTGCACATGACAAAGCAGTGCAAGTAAGCTATTCTGCTGGACCATCAGGAACTTAGAAGGGAATGAAGAGACAGAGAGAGAACTTTGAGTTTTTTTAAATTTTATAAGCTAATATGCATAGAAAACTTTTAAAAATGTAAATATTTATTTGTTTTTTTGTTTTGGCTAGAGTCAGAGACTAAGAGGGAAGGAGAGAGAGGGAGAGAGACTTACAACTTCATCCCTCATGAAGCTTTCCTCCTGGAGGTGGAGACAAGGGGCTTAAGCCCAAGTCCTTGTGCATAATATAGTGTATACTCAACCAGGTACATCACCATCTGGCGACAAGATGTTTGGTTTTCAGGTTTATTAGCTGGATCATACTGCCATTTAAAAAATATTATATTTATTTATGTATTTATTAGATAGAGACAGCCAGAAGTCGAGAGAGGAGGGGGAGATAAAGAAGGAGAGAGAGAGAGAGATAGAAACACCTGCAACACTGCTTCACCACTTGCAAAGTTTTCCCACTGCAGATAGGGACTGGGGGCTCAAACCTGGGTCCTGGTGCATTGTAACATGCGTGTTCAACCAGGTGTGCCACCACCTGGCTCTGATCATATTGCCATTTTCAAAAAAAGAAATCTGTATTCATTTAAATATAAGCTTTGTGGATGTGGTTTTTGGGCAAGAAATTTACATGCAGTTTATGCAAGGAAAGACATGAAGAAAACAACCAGAAACATAAAAGTCAGAAAGAAATAGTTTCTCCTTTTCTTAACTTAGTCAGTTTATTCTCTTCAGACATAGCACTGTTTGTCACGAATCTTAGCCTATATGCTTCCGGTATGTTATAAATTTCAGTTAAAATGGCTTTCCCTTCTTCCAGATCTTGTCCCTTCAATTATATGCTGTCTTGATACTTGCTACAAATAGTAATAGGACCACCCATCCCCACACATGTGTCAGGCATTGTATGATGCACTTTAGAAGCTTTATCTTCTCTGATTCCTATGAGGAAGACAGCATTATTATTCCCACTTGACAAGAGACTGGCAAAAGATGAAAAATATGCCTTAGAGCACTCAAGTATTGAGTGAGGAAAGAAAATCCAAACTTAGCCCTGTCTAGCAGAAAGTTTCCTAAGATAGACCAAGTCTTAGGAAATGTCACATTAAGGGAATTTTTCTCTTTTTCTTTATATGCTATTACCCCAAAGAAATGTGAATTTGTGAGGCTTTCATTAAGTTGACACATAAGTAAAATGTACTGTCATTGGGAAAATCCATCATCTGATACTCAGTTAATATAAAATGTATTATATTAGGTAAAGTGTATGAAAATAGGGACCAGGCAATGGCATACCTGATTAAGTGCATATGTTACTATACACATATTACTATGTTCTCGCCCCTGACTCCCACCTGCAGGGGGAAAGCATTACCAGTGGTGAAGTAGTGCTGCAGTATGTAGCTCTTTCCCCTCTCCCTCAATTTTCTCTCTGTCTCTAATCAATAAAATAAAAAATGAATATAATAATTTTTAAAAGTGTGTATGAAAACACTTGCAGATTATAATATCACCTGCAAAGTCCTTGATAATAATATAAAAACTCTCAAAGAACTATCTGAAATATAGAGATTCTGAATTTTTTTTTTCTACCAGAGATCACTGCTCAGCTCTGGCTTATGGTGGTGCTGAGGACTGAACCTGGGACCTTTGATGCCCCAGATATGAAAGTCTTTTTGCATAATCCTTATGCTGTCTCCTCAGTCCAAACACTCTTACTAGAGTTCTACTTAATACATATAACTGACTAGGTCTCCATACCTGCATGATGATGAATTAGCCATTCCTGGCATTAGTTTTCCTTTTTTTTTTTTTTAATTTGGTATATAGAGAGAAATTGAGAGGGGTTAGGGGTAGATAACATAATGGTTATGCAAAGAGACTCATGCCTGAGGCTCCAAAGTCCCAGGTTCAATCCCCATACTACCATAAGCCAGAGTTGATCAGTGCTCTGGTAAAAAAAAAAAAAGTTATAAAAAGAGAGAGAGAGAGAGATAAATTGAGAGGGAATGGGAAGATAGAGAGGAAGAGAGATACCAGTAGAACTGCTTTACCACTCCTGAAGCTTTCTCCCTGTAGGTTGGGGACCAATATCTTGAAACCAGGTTTTTTTACATTATAACATATGCTTTCAACCAGGTGCACCACCACCTGGCCCTGAAAGGTAGAAAATTTTATCTTTGCCAGGTACCAGTTATATGAATGAATATTGTTACTTTATACTTAAGAATCTCAAAAGTGTAGAAAATTTGCATACTTTTGTGGATATCATTAAGTGGTCAGTTATTAAATATATGTAGAATATATTTTATGATTGTTAAAGTCTTTTGTCTGTTTGGCTACAGTTTAACAAATACTAATACTTGGTAAGAGCAATACAGGAAAAGAGCTAATTGAGGTAAAGCCCTAGGGAGAGAGGAAAAAAGAGTCAACCTGAAGTGTTCATGCTTATTTTGAGTATGAGAAATATAAATACATGTGAAAAATTTTATCTAAGAGTGGTTTTCTACTAAAAGGTCTTGATTTCATTATCATTTTCCTTGTCATGCTAGCAAATATAGTAGATAAGTTAGCTGAAAACCAGAAAACAAGCTACTTGTTTTTTACAGGTCTAAGAAATTCCCAGAACTCAAGATTCTAGAATGAGTAAACAACGAAAAAATGAACATACCTTTCTTTCTAGGTAACCAGTGAACCAGAGATGTTCTATGCCTCGCTGGATCACAGCCAAGAGAAGAAGCGCAGAAAACCCAAGAAACAGAATTCCTACTTGTCAGACAAGACTGAAGATCAGCACTTACATGCAGTGCATGCTAGTGTTTCTCAGACCACATTAGTAGACACTTTACCATCAGAAAACCAGACAGAAGATGAAAGCATTCATGATGATCCCATCAGATTGTTTGGATTGATTCGTGGGAAGAAAGAACTTCTTACAAATTAGGTAGACTACCAGCTCAGTGATTTAGTTCTTTTTGGACGTGATGTTACAGAAAGCAAGATTCCCCCATATGGCACAGCGTGATTAGAGAGGGTCACTATCTTAGCATTTGCTGAGAGTTGGTGGCTTTCTTATCTGAAGTCTATATTTACACAGCCAACTGTAATTTCATTACTGCTAGTTAGTTGAATTAGTTATTTGAATTTACTTCTAAAACACCTGTGCTGTAAATTATCAAATAAAATTAACTTTGTAAATTGAGCCTTTTGACAAAATTAGAACTTTGCCAATGCTCAGATACTAGTGAAATAAAACGATTTGTTAAAGCATAAAGTTCTGAAACACCCTGAAAGAAAATTAAGCCAATGACAAAAACAAGACAAATATTTCTTGGAGTCTGGGAAGTAGCTCAGTGAGTAGGGCACAAATTTTACATGCATGAATGTTGTTAAAATTCCGAGGCTCTAGCTGGCCGGGCTAGCTTCACGGGTGGGTAACAGAGACGACCAGAGACATACGGCTGGGCAGGGAAGCTGTATTTCTTTATTCACGAACAACGATTCATAAACTAAGACAAACTAATCACCAAACAGGACTCTGCTGTCTCTTTGCGGCAGCGCAAGCACTCTCTCTTACTCTGGAACTCTCCAACTCTGCAACTCTCCAACTCTGGCACTCTGGAACTCTGGCGGGCTTCCTAGGGGCGGGGCCAAGCGGGCCCATGAAACTAACTGGACTGATCCAATTTTCTTGGCGGGGGAGGGCTAGAACAAACCAATGTAAAGCATACAACACATGAAGAGTTTAATCTGTGATTCAGATATGACCAGAGGCAGTGCTCTGATCTCTGTTAGTCTCTCTTTTATAAAATAAATAAACAAGTAAATCTTTAAAATTTTTTCCTTTGTCCTTAATATGAAAACATTGGGACTTTTTT